>NW_023270320.1:25135611-25487501 GCF_011800145.1 Mirounga leonina | reverse complement strand
GGGAGGGGCATGCCGGGATGGGGAGGGGCATGCCGGGATGGGGAGGGGCATGCCGGGATGGGGAGGGGCATGCCGGGAAGTCAGCACGGAAGGAGGGAACGTGGGGCCCTGGGGCCTTCAGAGGAGAGAGATGGCCCCAGATACATGTGTTCAGTTATCCCAGAAGTGAAATTGCCCTGGT
This sequence comes from Mirounga leonina, assembly GCF_011800145.1. Classification (NCBI taxonomy): domain Eukaryota; kingdom Metazoa; phylum Chordata; class Mammalia; order Carnivora; family Phocidae; genus Mirounga; species Mirounga leonina. The sequence continues at coordinate 25,487,320 of NW_023270320.1, read as the reverse complement.
AGTGTCCGTTTTAGAGCTGTTCTTATAAGACAAGACAGCTTGGCTTGTTTACAACCAGCATCTCTTCTCTAGTCAAAGATGTGTTTCCCCCATTGGGTTGCCCGAAGTACCTCAGCTTGGTCCAGATGGTCTGAAGGGGACTGTTTCCTGGGGCCTCTTCCCACGTTCCCCAGTGTTAACGATCCCCACCTGTACTGACTTCCTCATCCTGGCCCTTTAAGTCGTCTCTGTCTGGGCTCTAACTTTTTACAGCACTGCAGGGAGAAAGGCCTCTGAAGATTTTCTTCCACCTGGTGTAAATAATACAGGCCCTCAAAAAGTTTCCAAAGTCCTATTTCAAATCCCAGTGTTAACGGTTTTTTCATCTTAGACAAATTCATCCGATGCATGCGCTAATTTGGGACGGAGCCCCAGCCCTAGGTGTGTGGATTACCGATGAAGTCCTATTAAATAGAACTCCGACCGGCCCGCAACGCACAAATTGCAATATAGCTTCTGTGTCATTTTGAACGCAGCAAAGAATTTACGCTTTTTCTCCCGTCTCTCTCTCTCATACTCTTTTTGGTATGACGGGCTGAGATTTGACAACGCACTAGAGAGATTGTTGGTCTGATTTCACACTGGAGGTTTTCCCAAACGATAAGTGGCAGAATATCCCAACTCCCAGGTGAAATTATCATCATTACTCTGTTTTTCATATGTAACCTAATCTAGCCAGTTCAAAATTTAGGGCAGTTAGGTCCATCTGTGCAAACTATTACTTCCAAACTATCAGCTTCCAAATCCTGCTATTTTCTAAAAGTCTGATTTTAAATATTCCGTTAAGCGTACTTTAGTATATTTGAAATTTTCTCCTTCTCCCCTTCCTGTTGGTGCTTTGTGATTCTCTTGTGGGAAGGACCATCTGTAAATCAAAAGCAATTGGAGTTGCCTTATGAGATTTACAAAATGTAAGAGAAGAGCTGAAGGGAATAATTCTAGTTAATCAAAAGAAAATATTTAATTGTTGAAAAAATATTAATTTTTTAATTAATAATAGGCACATAATGCTATTAGGGATCATGTTTAATATTCTATTTTAGAACAAATACACTATAATACAGAACACATTTATGACCATAATCATCACCTGTTAAGTCTGTCACTTGTGTCATTTTAAACTAACGTTTTTAAATGAAATTAAAACTTTTACTTTGGGATCACAGCTTCATAAAGTCAGAGGTATAGGTAGACGTACAGATTTAGGTACAGACATAGACTCAGTTCCATATGAAGTAGGTTTCAATGCAAATAAATTTTTCTTTTTTCAACTTTTTGTGTATTGTTTCTTCTTGACAATATAACTTATTTCTATGCTTGTTATTGACTTTTTCCCCTTAAAACACAATGGACATTATATGAGTTTTACAGAAATGTTTTGAATAGCATAAAAATATGTAATATAAAACATAACCCCCTTCCACAATAACTGCCCCCTCCATCCCCCCAAAATAACTACCTTTGGCTGCTTGATGCTTCATCCTTTCGATTTTTTTCATATGCACATATACTAACATATATTATTATTTTACAATAAAAGTATATTTGAACAATTATTCTGTCATTTTGTTTTTTCACAAGTTGACCTTAGATATGCTGTGCTAATATTTGTGTACTTAATTCTTTTTAAAAAGCGATATGGTATTCCACCGTGTGGATGTCCCATCATTTATATCACCAACCCCTTACCAATGTATATATTGGTTTGTCTAATTTCTCCTTACAGGTTTGCTTCTTGAACTGTTTCTTTCTTTTTTACTTTTCATTGCCTCTCTACCACTCCCACCACCACCAATCTGGTGTTTTCTAGTGACCCAGGGCCACTTTACTCTTTTTTCATTTAGCCTGTTTTCCGAAATGTTTTTCTGACTTTTAAGTCTTGTCTTTCCCTTTTGAATCTTCTCTTTTCATTCTCTTATTTTTTTCACATTAAGGACAAAGGTCTTCTTACACAAAATCTCTCCTCTCTGGTACAAGTGTGAGCTCCTCACACTCTTTCCAACCCCCCGCCCCCCCCCCACCCCCCCGCGGTGAAGAAAAAGAGGCAGTGAGTGTTAGGTTTCTGATAAGATACAAGAGACTGCTACTGGCAGGGAGTCTTGTCAAGATCTCCCTCATTCGGAGCACTCCATTCCCACGTGAACAACAATGAATGGAGATTTCACCCGCCTACCCCACATTGTTCACGTTGTCCTTTGCCCTTTCTGTCAAATCTTGGCACCCAGGAGACAGCAGAACATGTTCTGAATTCAACCCTGGGGAGCCACCGATCAATATCACTTGACTCTTCTTACCCATTAGTTGTTCTCTTTCTATGCCTGACGTGGAGTGACGCCTATGCTATTCTTTGTCATGGCCCCTTCTCAGTTGGCCCAGCTAACCCCTATAGGGTGGGATGGCTCTCTCCATCCCCTAGGCAGAGTGCCACAGGCGGGGAGTAGAGCATGGACAAAGTGCGAGGCTGAATCTCAGGACGTAGGTTCTCTGACTGCTTCAGCTGCAGGCTCAGAGGCCGTGGAGAAAGTATAGTTTACCTCTTTGCGATCTTAATTACCAAATACCAAGAATATTAACTGTCCACTTGACTCATGGAATACTATAAAAATGAAATTTTATAAAATGCTTTGAAAGTCAGATTCCGCACTGAAAAAAAAAAGAGGACCTGTCTAAATCTTCACAAAAAAAAAAAAAAGAAAAAGAAAAAGAAAAAGAATGTCAGATTCCAAAGAAACAGAGTTTACTGTTTTACATGTCTCTTCTCCCTTTTTTGGTGCGTATATTTCAATGACTTCCCTTTTCTTCCTTTTTCTGGTTTTGTCTGCCATACCTACCTATCCCTTCCCAGGAGTTAGTTCTTATTTATGGAGCACATACAATATATATTTGTCTTCAATGAAACCTTCTTTCAGCAGAGTTGTTTTTTGTTGTTGTTGTTGTTTTGTTTTGTTTTGTTTTTTGAGGGGGTGGAGTGGGTTCAGAGAGGAAGAAAGACACAACTATTGTCATTTTTTTAAATCCTAATTTTTTTTTATGTCACTCAAATTTCTTTTGTACCTGAAACATTCTCTGGAATGTTTTTATGATTATTAAGGCCTTCATTCTAAGTGGCAACAGTCAAATAAGCAGAAAAACTTTAAAGGGAGACTAAATTCCTGTCTGATTTTAAGTGCTTAGAAAGTTAGGGTGATTTCTTCCAAGCCATAGATAAATTGGTCAGGAAAACCAAATCAAATCCCTAAACCAACTCAGTGTTTGACTCTGACCAATGTCTTAATCTATCTGTATTTGAATCTTCCAGCTTTAATATCAGTGGGACTTTGATGCCAAATGCCAATTATCTTCTAATAATTAGATAGCAGATTATGGGTTGATTAAAACAAATCTAAGCATGACACTGAACTCCTCAGGAGAAAGGTGTTTTAGAGATTTTTCAGTTTAAAACTAAGAAATATTTTAGGAGCTTAAATCAGACAAAATTTCAGAAAATTGCAAATCTCATTTCCCGTCATAGTTTATGGCAAAAGAAAAGCCTAAGAAATTCTATTTTAAATGGCCGTGAAAATATTTTTTTTCAATTATAAAAACAGCCTTCACCTATGTATAAAAGTTCTTTTTCTCTTTGTTGAAAATGGCCCATCTCTAAGCACATCTTACTATCCCTTCCTCTCCAATTTAGTTCTTCCTTCCCAAATGCATTTTAATACCGTACCAATGAATTCCAAAACTAAATTATTGTTTTGGCCCTTGGTTCTTGAAGAAGGGAAAGAAATGCAAATTTCTCTTTTTATTAATAAGTGCATAACTTCTAGTAGATTATATACAATCTCATAACTCATGTCAGCCTGAATATTCAACATCATTTGGATTTTCAAATACAACACTTAACTGTAATAAAAGAAAGCCTGAAGACTCAGAATTCAGTAGAATTATACAACAGTCGGCAACAAAATCCTGATTGAAGTGATTATAATGTAATGATCTCACTGAGTATTTCCTCTTTGCTGTACAAAGAACAGAGATTCAGGTCATCAAGTAGAAGGAAAGACCTCAGAATGTGTGACTAATAATGGGAGACTGCCAATGTCCCAAGCTTACAGCCTACGTTAACTAAAGGCACTTCACACCTGCCAAGTTGGAAAATAAGTGTGTTAAAGATTTCAGAAGGGAGTTGAGTGTAAACAGTATTAATCACCGGGATAAAGTTTCAAATAACCACATGGCTTTAATGAGGAGATCTGACATAAGTAGTACCAACAAAAGTATTGATTACATGTAAAATTATAGATCAAGCCTTCACATAACTGAGGTTTGAGGAAGTCATTCTAAAATTTTTTAACAAAAGGAGGATCTTATAAAATGCTGGCAGAGGCATGGGGTAAGCCAAATGGCCTGCTAACTGGTTAGATTATCCAACTTGTATTTATGTTGGTCCATTTCAGCTTGGTTACCCTGGACCCTCTAGAAAGTTACCCAGTTTGTATAGGGGATTAGGAACCAAAAGCATGAACAACCAGTGCCAAAAGAAGTCCCAGACCTAATCTCTTTCCCCCAAAATCTATATTGAATATATCTAAAATCAGATGAGTCCAGAACATGGACAGAGAATTATTGAAGAGCATGAGTTTTGGAGTTAGACAAACCTAGCTTAGAAGCCCAGCTCAGCCACTTACTAGCTATGGGATCTTGGTCAAGATATTTAATTTCTCTGAACCTCACTTTCTTCATCTAAATACTTGAATAATGAATATCTGAATAATGAATGAAAATATCTACTTCACAGCATCACCGTGAGGATTAAATATTTTTAGCCCAGGGTCTGAATATAGCAGCCAGAAGAAAGTACAAGTAATATTACTGTTAAGTTTCCTGAATAGTCTCTCTGTCTGCTATGTCAAGAAAAAACAAAATAGAAGGTACAATTAATACCTAATTCTCAGAAAATAACCACCCTTCCCACCAAAGAAGGACTTTGTCGATGATGACATATGAGATACTGCATAATATTACTATTAATACCACCTTACTTCATTTTAGAAAAAGGCTTTGTGAGTGGAGACTGCCCCAAAATTCATTGGTTGCCAGTTGGATAACATTTGTAGAATTTGGAGATGGCAGCAAAATAGCCATAAACAGTTGGAGTTCACAGCACAATTTAAAATGTGTTCTCAGATTCATGAAAATTAAAACTTCTACTTTTTGAAAGATATCTTAAGAAATGAAAAAGCAAACCACAAACATACATGTTTACAAAAGGACTTATATTAAAAATACGTAAAGAAGTCTTATACCTCAATAAGGACAATCCAAATAAAAATGGGCAAAAGATTTGATCAATTCACAAAAGAAGACATACGAACGGCCAATAAACTTGTGAGAAGATATTCAACTTCCTAAATCATCAGGAAAATGCAAATTAAAAACACAGTGAGTAACAACTCTACACGACAATTAAAATGGCTAAAATTAGAAAGACTGACAATAACAACTGTTGGAGAGGCCGTGAAGCAATTGGATTCTCATCCACTGCTGGTAGGAATGCAAAATATTACAACCATTCTGGAAAACAGCTTGACAGTTTCTTATAAAGTCTCATCCAACCCAACAATTCCTCTCCTAGGTATTTACCCAAAAGATAGGAAAAAAATGTCTACAAAGAGGCCTATATACACAAAGACCAGCAGCTTTGTCCACATAGCCCCAAACTGAAAACAACCCAAGTGTTCGTCAGCAGGTGAATGGGTAGACAAATTATGACATATGCATAGACTGAAATACTACCCAGCACCAACAAACTACTGACACAATATGGGTAAATCTCAAAAATATGCTGAGTGAAAGAAGACAGACAGCAAATAAAACATACTGTATGTTTCCATATATATGTATGAAATGCTAAAAACAGGAAATCAGCTGGGGGAATAGAGGGAATTGACTGCAAGGGAACATGAGGGAGCTTTCTAGAGAGACGGAAATGCCCTGTATCTCGACTGTGGTGGTAGTTATACTGATGTACACATTTGTCAAAATTCATTGAGCTATAGGGGCGCCTGGGTAGCTCAGTCATTAAGCGTCTGCCTTCGGCTCAGGTCATGATCCCGGGGTCTTGGGATCGGGTCCCACATTGGGCTCCCTGCTCCGCGGGAAGCCTGCTTCTCCCTTGTCCATTCCCCCTGCTCGTGTTCCTGCTCTCGCTATCTCTGTCTCTGTCAAATAAATAAATAAAATCTTTAAAAAAAAAAAAGAAAAAAGTTAAAAAAAAAAATTCATTGAGCTATACACTTCAAATGGGTGCATTTTATTGTATATATTGTTATCTGTGTAGTAAAGGATTTAACTTCACCAAAAAAGGGGTCTGGCCTTTTCTTTCAGCTTCTGGGAGGTAACCTCTAAGCCCTTGGAATGTCATGTATGATAGGAGTGTTTTGTTTACCTGGGGGCCTTGGATTATGCTCGTACTCTAACAGTGTGACATAGGGTTAGAGCTGGCCACATCAGATAGCATTTAGGGTGGCAACTGATCACACCAGAGAGACCAACGTTTTGAAGTAGGGTGGGGGCTTTGGGTCACACAGTATCACCCTAACCAAAGGGGCTGGAGCCTAGAGAATGAAATTAGCACACAGGCAATCACTCATGCCGACAAAATGGAACCTCAATGAAACTCTGAACCTGAAGGTGCAGGTGAAGGTGAACTTCCCTAGTTGTCAATATTCCATGTATTAGACACAGATTAGAGGAAAATAAGACATCCAAGACTCCGTGGGGAGAGGACAATGGAAGGTCCCCATTTAGTTCTTTTCCTGGATTCTGCTCTGTGCTGACTGTAATCTGTATCCTTTCCCATAATAGACCGTAACTATGAGTATAACAGCATTCAGTATGTTCTGTGAGTCTGCTAGCAAATTATCAAACCTGCAATTGGTGTCAGAAGCGAGGGTGGGCTTATGGAGAACAGTTTTCCCATCAACTTCGGAGTTTCCTAAACTCCTTGGGACTTAGCTCTAAACTTCAGCCATATCACATCTCAATAAATATAATTTTTTAACATATGCACATACCTATGTTTATGTAGTTTATGTATGTATATAAACATACATCCCCAATGAAGCACTGCTTTAAACGCTAGGAAAGAAAGAATCTCTTAAAAATTTTGAAAGTGCCTTAATATTTTGTGCTCCAAGTTAAAGGCATAGCTAGATCTTTATAAACTTAGAAAAAATACGAAAGAATGAACCTCAACTCGCAGACGTTATCTGGGCGAAGTGGGAAGAGATAAGCAAACCAGGGGTTGTTATTTATTTTTTCTCTATACATATTATTCAAGTGGTACAATTAAGGGTCATTTTTGTCTCTTACTATTTTATGAGATTTTTCAAATTAATGAAAAAATAAATGTATATTGGGCAAATGTATAAACACATAGTAATACATATAAGAAATTCAGAAATATGAACATTTGACACTTAGAACCTATGGTCACTGGAAATACAAAACATCTAATTTCATTTATACACAGACTCTTGTTGCGGAGAAGAAGAAGAATATGGTCAAGGTGTTTAAGCATAAAACATTTTATATTAGTGTAAAATTCTGTAGAGGAAATAAAACGGAAAATAAGATGTCACAGAGAAAAAGGGGTGATTAAAGTATCCAGTGTAGAAGATGAGCTGGTTTTGGAATTTTTAAAAATAGCTGATGGTTGCTATCAGATCCCTATGGTATTTTGCATTCAGTTAGATTCACTTAAACGAGTGAGATAATAATGTTATTTTACAATTTCACTATTTAGAGTATGCCAGAAGTTACATCTCTTCAGTTACTTAAACTTTTGTTGAATAGTTTTATACAAAAACCTAAAAGCTTGTGGCTCATGTGGCTCGTGTGTATTGTTTCAGAATTATTTTAGGGGTACATGAGTAAAAGGTAGGGGTACATGAGTAAAAGGTTTGAAGGCCACTCACATTCGCTGTAAACTGCATTTGGCAATCGGTGGAAAAATCTAAAATTCGGTCTAAGCCAAGGACACTCTGCCACCTGGTGGCTTAGAAATTTTCACGGTCCCCAAACAGAAATAAAAACCTCTTCTCAAATTAGGTGTAGTGATAAACTAATTCGTGATATATAGAATCAGGGATGTGAATTATTTGATTACAAGGCTTATGGATACAGAGGAAGAAATAAAATGGTTAATTCTGAATATTATCATTGCAAGTCCAGGAAATTATCATTGGTAGTTTTTTACTGGGTAGGAAAAAATCTAAAATTTCTCACCTAAGTCAACTAATTTCAGAAACTCTTAAAATGCTAGTCATGTAGTTTTTTTCTTCTTCTGAATTTAAAAGCAACTTTTACTTGTCATTTTATTGTGGAAAAAAAGAAAAAAATTTTTGATGGACTATATGCACTGTGTAAAAGTGAAATCACCAAAGATTCCATCATGCATAGTACTTTATTGAAAAAGCTCATATGTAGGGTGCCTGGGTGGCTCAGATGGTTAAGCATCTGCCTTCGGCTCAGGTCATGATCTCAGGGTCCTGGGATCGAGTCCTGCATCGGGCTCCCTGCTCCTTGGGAGCCTGTTTCTCCCTCTGCCTTTCTTGCTCTCTCATGAATAAAAAAAAGAAAAAAGAAAAAGCTCGTATGTAAATCCTTATTACCTGCTTTCAATGACTGTCTGAAATTCCTGTGGACTAATGATGTTTTCTTTTAATTTGTCAATCTTTCTGTCAAAAAATAAGCAAAAAAATAAGAAAATGTGGACCTTGTCATAGTAAAGCCAGGAGCTGTATTTCTAACTTTCTGAAAATCATTCAGCAACGTAATAAAACTTAAAGACAGTCCTGTTTCTAGGATGTGTGATTTGAAATTATATGTGTCTTCTTCTACCACATTCTCTAGATAACTTGGAAAAGATAGAAGAGAAAATATATTTTCAGGATGCAGTTTCACAATCTTCAGAGTTATTGATAACAAATCATACTGCTGATGATTTCGGAACTCTCAGTCCCTTTCATAGAGGTGCCAATTGAAGTGTATTTCTCTCATATCCCTGTCCAAAAACATTTTCAGTGTAATAGGTGCCGTAAATAATGGCTGGCTTTGTAATTCCCTTAAGAGGAGAAAGTAACCAATTGAGAAACAAAGATGAAAATAGAGCTACCATATGATCCAGCAATTGCACTACTGGGTATTTACCCCAAAGATACAAAAGTAGGGATTCGAAGGGCTACGTGCACCCCGATGTTTATAGCAGCAATGTCCACAATAGCCAAACTGTGGAAAGAGCCAAGATGTCCATCGACAGATGAATGGATAAAGAAGAGGTGGTATATATATACAATGGAATATTATGCAGCCATCAAAAGGAATGAGATCTTGCCATTTGCAACGACGTGGATGGAACTGGAGGGTATTATGTTGAGTGAAATAAGTCAAACAGAGAAAGACATGTATCATATGATCTCACTGATATGAGGAATTCTTAATCGCAGGAAACAAACTGAGTGTTGTTGGAGTGGGGGTGGTGAGAGGGATGGGGTGACTGGGTGATGGACACTGGGGAGGGTGTGTGCTCTGGTAAGCGCTGTGAGTTGTGCAAGACTGTTGAATCTCAGATCTGTACCTCTGAAACAAATAATGCAATATATGTTAAGAAAAAAAAAAAGAAGAAGAAGAAGAAGGTAGCGGGAGGGGAAGAATGAAGTGGGGGAAATCGGAGGGGTAGACGAACCATGAGAGACGATAGACTCTGAAAAACAAACTGAGGGTTCTAGAGGGGAGGGGGGTGGGAGGATGGGTTAGCCTGGTGGTGGGTATTGAGGAGGGCACGTTCTGCATGGAGCACTGGGTGTTATGCACAAACAATGAATCATGGAACACTTCATCTAAAACTAATGATGTAATGTATGGGGATTAACATAAGAATAAAATAAAAAAAAGAAAAAAATCTTACTTGAAAGTGGTCAAGAGTAAGAGAAAATCAAATTGAAACAAATTTGCCAATTTGACTTCAATTCCAATTAAAGTGGAGCTGATTCTTCTCTAGTCACAAATCTATAAAAAAAAAAATGTAACAAAAATTATCATAATGTCTCAGGTTGAAAAGAGGATACAGTGTCAGGAATCCAGTGTCAGTCAGCTTTTTTCTCTGTTACCCTAATTTAAAACTTTGCCTTTCCCTTTCTTTGTTCTTTCTTTCTTTCTTTCTTTTTTTCTTTCTTTCTTTTTCTTTCTTTCTTTCTTTCTTTTCTTTCTTTCTTTCTTTCTTTCTTTCTTTCTTTCTTTCTTTCTTTCTTTCTTCTTTCTCTTTCTTTCTCTCTCTCTCTCTTTCTTTCTTTTCCTTCCTTCCTTCCTTCCCTCCTTTGTGTGTTTCCTTGTTTTACTTTGATTAATTTTCCCACTGTTTGGATTTCTTAATGAAAACAAGAATTCTCTTCTAGAAGTTGGAGGGGTTATTTTGTTTGATTGGTTGGTTTTGTTTTTGGCTTGCATTATGGATGATCCTTAAAAGAAAAGGTCCAATTTATTTACATATATTATGTTAATAAAATGACATTAATGTACGTGTATATGGGGGGTGGGGGGTATAACAACCTGCATCCAAAGCAGGGCTAATGTTGCTATTAGCCACTTTATATTAACATCAGCTATAAGACAGTCTACCCAAGGAAAGTATCGTGTCTTTTTTGGTTTGCTATCCTTACTAAGCTTGCTGCCACACCTTGAATTTAGTAGGTACTCAAAAAACAAATTTACCTAATAAAATGAATAAATAAGATTATGCCCAAACTAGCTGAAGAAGCAATTATATTTCATTTTGGTTGCTCTTGGTTAATGTTCACATTATCCAACAAAATTTTAGATAGAGCTTCTTCTGAGCTGTCTTGCCTTATAGCTATCTATTTTGCTTATCATTTGGTTTAGTCAACTGAAAATGATAGTTTATAGTAAAAACATACTAAATAATTTAAATATAATAATTTTTAGTGGTTAATTCAGAGTCCACAAACTGGTAGCCTATGGGTGACGTCTGGCCTGCAGATGTGTTTCATATTAACTTTTTTTTAATGAACAGATGCAGGTACTTTAAAAAAATTTTTTAAAAGATTTTATTTATTTCTTTTCAGAGAGAGAGAGAGAGCACATCAGCAGGGGGATCAGCAGGCAGAGGGAGAAGCAGACTCCCCAATGAGCAAGGGGCCTGAGGCAGGACTCGATCCCAGGACCCTGGGATCATGACCTGAGCCAAAGGCAGATGCTTAATGGACTGAGCCACCCAGGCGTCCCTAATGAACTCTTTTCTTAAGTATAATAGGCAAGTTTTGGATGGCAGCAAAATCGGACTGATATCCTCAGTTAGTCACAAATTGGGTATGGCTTTGACCAAGAACTTAATTTTACAGATAAAGGGACTGAAACAGAATGATGACAAGTGAGGAGAGAATCCTAAAGGGCTCTTCCCCTCAACAAAAAGCAAAACCAAACCCTCCTCAAAACCTTCCATTAATAATAAGAAAATTTCATATAAAATCTGGCTTCCTGGCTCTTCTGTAGAAGTCAGATGTGTCAATATCTGTGCATCCTTAGTAACAACAATTGGCTATGGGTGCGTGGCCCCTGCTCTCACGAGAAGAAGCATATCGGCCACAATCCCCACTATTCTTTCCCTAAAACGGAGGCCCGTTTTCAGGGGCCACTTACCATCCAAGTAGTAGCAGAGAAATAGTTCCCTGCTGCCATTTTTCTATCAAAAGTGATTAAAAGGACCACAGAGTTCAAGGGAAAAAAATGGGAGAAAGATTATTTCTTTGAGGAAATTAAGAATATCCCTGCCTGTTTAATCTTTGAACTATAGCCTCTTCATTTACAGGACTTGCCTGGTGCATGTGGGCTTTTGAATTTGTGACCCCCTGAGATAACTCAGAAACGGAGCTCTGTCAACGTGCCAAGCCCATAATTCTAGATGAATGTGTAAATATGAATATAAACAAGATTTATTTCAAGGCATAGCTCAGCTCGAAATGCAGCTCACATTACACAAATACAATTGCAAAAACAATTAAGCAGGTTTTGAAGGGTAGTGACAATGACTGCCCTACCCCATAGTGAAACATAAAATTACAGTAATTAAAAGTGTCATACTGCACGTGACTAGCCGCCTCAGCAACTCCAGAAATAAGAGTGCAGTACCTGTGGAATTTAGACTGTGATACAGTTGGCATTGTTGAGTGAAAAAAACAAAGTGCAGGGGCGCCTGGGTGCTCAGTTGGTTAAGCAGCTGACTCTTGGTTTTGGCTCAGGTCGTGATCTGGGGGTTCTGGGATCGAGCCCCATGTGTCACTCCATGCTCAGCAGGGAGTCTGCAGGAGATTCTCTCTCCTCTCCCTCAGCCCTTCCCCCAGCTTGCACTGTCTCCCCCCGCCAAATAAATAAATCTTAAGAAAAAAAAAAAGCAAAATGCAATAAAATGTATTAGCACTGACCATTTGTGTATGTGTTGCTATATATAGGGGATAATATTTTTAAATTATGGGTGGACTTTTCTCTTTTATGTTTCTGAGTACAAGCCTTGAGCACTTAAGGCATCTATCCACCAAAGGAGAAAGACTGGAGTGTGTTTCATGTGGTAGATGCTATTGCTTACTCAGTCAATAACCCTTAATTCCTCCTTCTTCCACATAAAACAGATATTCCCACAAAAGATGCTGGGGAAACGCCTGACACCTTCCTTCCTGGTCTTCCTTCCTGACCCATGTGACATGGGTATGGATAACATGAAAACCAGAGAAATCTGTTGGAATGGCTCCTGAAGAGATTTCTCACCCTGATAAAAAGGACAGAGACATGAGGAGATGTCTCTCCACCCCTGAAAGCTCCCCTTCAGGGGCAGCCTTTGAACTTTGAACTTTGATGCCCAGAGCAGCCATGACCCTGAGGTCATGAGACGGAAGATGATGAGTCTTCCTGCAGATGGCGGAGCACAAGGGTCTGGGGCCTTGGGAGCATTGTAGCTTCGACATTACAGAAAGAATGTCTGAAGGAGGTCTGAGGTAATATCTGATAGCTAATATATAAGAGCAGTGTTACACAGAAAAGAATATTCAAAGTCCTGTCTGCCCCTTGAGTATATCAGCATCCAAGCCCAGAGAACCCACGCTCACTGGGTTCCCTCACTGAGTAAAGAAGATGGCAGCTCTGTCGATGACAGCCATGTTGTGTTTGTCTTTCGATATGTGACATCCGGTGGGAGAGCAGGTAACCGAGGACAGAGGAAAAAGTGGACCCCCTCCACAACTGCTCTGTCTGGGTTCTGGGAGGGTGCACCCTCATGGGGGGTCCCCCTAATAGGGGCAGGATCGACTGTGCATCATGGTCAGGTGGAAGGTTTACCCCAAGGTTTAGCTTTCGTAAGCTACATGTGCTGGGGCTCACGTGTTGACAGGCCCAGAAGTAACTAAGAACCCCGGTGAGGAAGTTCACCAGAGGCCGTTGCAAACTGGCTCTGTGGAGAAAGGAAAAAAGACCTGGCATGCAAAACCACAAGGACTTAACTTTACTCTGAAGTCAGGGGGGAATGACAGATTGTACCCAGGAGAGTGACATCATGACATTTGCAGTTTAGAAGGGTCATCCCTGGGGGTGCCTGGGTGGCTCAGTCCGTTAAGTGTTTGCTTTCGGCTCAGGTCATGATCCCAGCGTCCTGGATCAAGTCCCACATCGGGCTCCCTGTTTGGCGGGAAGCCTGCTTCTCCCTCTCCCACTCCCCCTGCTTGTGTTCCCTCTCTCACTGTCTCTCTCTGTCAAATACATAAATAAAATCTTAAAAAGAAGAGGAAGAAGAAGAAGAAGAAGAAGAAGAAGAAGAAGAAGAAGAAGAAGAAGAAGAAGAAGGAGAAGGAGAAGGAGAAGGAGAAGGAGAAGGAGAAGGAGAAGGAGAAGAAGAAGGAGAAGAAGAAGAAGAAGAAGAAGAAGGGGCGCCTGGGTGGCTCAGATGGTTAAGTGTCTGCCTTCGGCTCAGGTCATGATCCCAGGGTCCTGGGATCGAGTCCCGCATCGGGCTCTCGGCTCCTTGGGAGCCTGCTTCTCCCTCTGCCTCTCTCTCTCTGTCTCTCATGAATAAATAAATAAAAATCTTTATGAAGAAGAAGGAGAAGGAGAAGGAGGAGGAGGAGGAGGAGGAGGAGGAGGAGGAGAAGAAGAAGAAGAAGAAGAAGAAGAAGAAGAAGGGTCATCCCTGCAGCAGCATGTGCAGGTCGGGAAGAGGTGGGCAGCCTGGAGGAGGTAGACCAACTCGGAGGACCCGCCGCAGTCTGGGCGAAGGGAAACAGCCCCCCATCCCAGGCAGAGAGGATGGAGAAGATGGGAGAGACGGTCAGGAAGTAGCCTCCTCTACACTCCTTAAGTGTGAGATGAGAAAGAATGTGAGTCTTGGATGCTTTTTTTTTTTTTTTTTAGGATGGATAGCATTTCTTTTTATTCTTGGTTCCATATTTAAAAAATAACATTGTCTGCATTTTGAATTAAGTGGAAGGGTTCAGAAAGGTCACTCTTTCTGCCTTATAATCGCAAAAACAAACCAACTTTCAGTCTGCAAGTTTTAGATACAATAATAGCCCTGATATCACCATGACATAACTGAAAACAATTCTGCCAGATTACAGATAGAGAGGAAAGGAAAAACTAGGACTATCAGAAAGCAGCAATATTAGAAATAACAGGTAACTTTGGGAAGTTATCAGCTACGAGTTTTAAAACCACAGAACTTTGGATATAAGGAAGGCGTGCATGCATGGCTGACAGACAAAGTGAAGAAAAGCTGCTAGCAATGCAGAGTGGCAAGTCGACCCATTCCCTGAGTGAACTAAAAGGTCTAACAGCCATATATTTTAATGAAGTTACTCAAGATTCCCCCTTTCTTAAAGTAGTCCAGGAATCAGATGGGGGAAGATGGGCTAACATCATCTTTATCAAATATCTGCAAAGGTTACAAAAATAGTCAGGAAAGCCTCTGCGTGGTGAATGGAAGAGATGGCACAGAAACGAGTATTTGATTCTCCTAATATTTAGATCTTGAATTAGGTTAGATCTTGACCTGCTTCTAGCCAGTTGATCTCTGTGCAATACGTTTTTGATTCTTCTATAACGTTCTTCGTGCATTCCTCTAGATTTCACATATACTTGATTTCTTTAAAGATCACTGCTTTTCCTCTGGAATAAGCCAATGTGGATAAGGGAGACAAAAAGGGAATTAATAAATGTTAAGATAGCATGGTTTTAAGGTTTTGATACATAACTTGAAGAAATTTTCACAGAGCACACTGCTCTCAAGTTAGGGTTAGAGTGAAATATTCCATTTGGATGATGCAGAGGACGACATTCTTCCAGGGAAAAATGAGAACATTAAGCTTCCCTCTACTAGGCATCTTCCTTCAGGCACTGAGACTGCAGCCACCCAATAAACGGGGATGGGCAGAAAGAAGAGACTTCAAAAGTCACAGATACACTTTGATAGCTAATTTTTGGCAAGTCTGGCAATGAGAGCTTTCCATTCTCCTCTTTTCTTTGTGATGTCTGTAGGAGTGAGTAGCTGCAATAGTGATTCTGGCTGTTGCCTAAAGAAGTTCTGACACAAGGCCTCAGTGTTACAAATCACATACATCCCACAGTCATAGCTGTTTTGTTGAGCAGGGGCTTTCTCTTCCACAAAGGCCAGTTTGTCTCCTTTTCTGCCTAAGAAAGCTTCCACTTTCTCCACTACCTGCTTTGCATGGACTGAGTTGCTTCTGCTATGGGAATCATAGTGAAATCAACAAACTCCAATGGGTTCCCCCAGCTGCCTAGTTGGAATTATCACTCATGGCTAAAAATACAACTCTCTTGTTGGGGAGGTCCAGGGGTTCAAGGAACATGGCAATCTCTGCTCGGTTGCTAGTGCACTTGATGAACTGACTAACTTCGGGGCTGATGAAGCAGACATGGTCAGAACAGTCATGAAACTGACTGTTGGCAAAGTACTCAAAGGCAAATCCAATGATATGGTCATTGAGCCATCTTGGAGGATCCAACAGTGAGACATCTGATTGCCGCAGTAGATTGTCCATATAACTCAAGACTACGGGGTCCATCTTGTACTGACCAGGGTTGATTAGAAATTCCAGAAGCTGCCTCGGGCCCCACCACCCTAACCAGCCTTCAGGCACCTCTGTATTGTCCAGAAAGTGAGACCTACAGTCCTCAGACGCTTTTTAGTTATCTGATCTGGACAGAGGCTGAGAGACAGGAGACCTGGGAGGTGGGGCAGGTGTTGAACATGGTAAGTCTGAGGTGGAGCTTATACACGGATGCATCTGATGCTCGAGCAAAAGAGGTATGAGCTGGACATGTAGGTATGAGAGTCATCACCACGGAAGTGATGTGTAAGCTATGCATGTGTATGAAAGTGACTCTAAGAACATATAAATGAGAATAGCATCTGGGCAGCGTTGCACCTAAGGAGTGAGAAGCTGGAACCCACCAAGGAACCCATAAAGGAACAGCCAGAGAGAAGAGTGGAAAACCAAAAGAATGTGACGTCATATAATAAAGCCAAGCATAAATACAGATTTAGGAAGCAGTGGGTGTTCAGTAGGTCTAAATGTTCCAGAGAAGTCATATAAACCAAGGACTGGAGAACATGCATTTTTTTTTGGCAACATGGAGGTCCCAAGAGGCCTCAGCAAGAGTAACTTCAAAGGGAAGGAGAGCCAAAGCCGGGGACTGTGGTGTGCACGAGAGAGTGGGAAAAGCAAAGTACACTTCAGAAAGGGTTTGCCAGGAAAGCAGAAGGTAGAAAGATGCCAGAAAAGAATACAGGTTTGCAGGAGAGGTTTTTGCGATGTTTACCCAGAACTCTGGCACATAAGCAAACACAACATGGTGCAATCACAGAAGTAAATTATGTTGAAATTGACTTCTGACTTAAAATTGAGAGGCTGAAAGTCAATGCCGGCCAAGGCCCTCACTCCTTTGAGGTCATCAATCAGAAATATTGGACAACTTATTCGTCTTCCGGGGGCCCTTACAAAAAGAGCCTCCGTCATTCACCTCCAGACCTCTTGCTCATCCACTGGAACTTGGTTGGTTGATTTTTCACCGAGGGTGCCTGAGTGGGTTTCCCACTCTCCGTGTTGTAAGTGAAAAGTCCATGTCAGCTTATATCTCTGGAGAGAGGACAGTCCAGCAAACAGGCACCTGATGTGTACTTGATGTGGTATGAAATCAATCTGATGACAGCAAGACTGAGAAACACAGGACTTCTGATCATCTATGTTTCAGGAAGCAACACAGAGAAAATTTCTGCCCAGTGGAGAAGAACATTTTAGGTGATCCTGAACCTAAGTCTGTTGTGGGATTGTGGAAGGTGACAGGGACGAAGCAGCACCAAGCCCTGTCTATGGCTGGCATTACTTTAAGTACCTAAATCTATAGTTCTAGTCACAAGACAACATCTAGCAAATGTTATAGTATGCATTTCCTTAAATTAATTTACATAAACATATTCTACATTACTATGCCTATTCTGCATTATAGCTATAGCTTGGGGTAATTTTTTTGTTCAAAGAATAGTATTATTTGGTCTCCCAGAACACTACAGAACAAGGTATCATAATGACATAATTTTTTCCTACATTTCAGAGAAATACAATTATTTACTTACACATATATTCACTAAGTTTCACATCAGGAGTATAAACTTATGAAGTCATAAAGTACTACAAAGTGCTAAGCATTCTATCATTTAATAAAAATTCCTAAAGTTATTTTCACAGTGTTTTAGAGTACTCTAAGGGCGAATCACAGTGAAGCATTTGGGAGTCTCTTTCCCCTCAAATCCTAACATAAAACGTGGTGTTTATGTTAGAAAGACTGCCAAATGGACTGCAAACTCACACTTAGACATAAATGAACTTCTATCTTCCAGTCATAAACAAAACGGAAAGCACCGAGCAAAAGATCCCTCCCAAAGGAGGTTTTAGTCATTCTTTCCCCTAAAGCGACACACATACATTATATATCACAGGGCCCAGTCTCAGCTGGGGTTTGGAATTTCCTTTCTTGGTTCTATCTATTGGAGGGAAGAAAAATAACCCCTTCAGTGTTGGAACATACTGTCAAGCTATTCTAAATCACTGTGGGCTAGAAATCTCCCGCGTGTTCTCCTCATGATTCAAAAACCAGTGCAGATATTAAGACAAGGCTGAAAATCACGTTGACAAGTAAATTAGGAAAAGAGAAGAAAATGTTAATAAAGAGCAAGCTGAGTGAGAGTCTCTGTGTCCAGGAGGTTGTGATGTCCTCCTTGGCCTGGAGGTCAGAAGCGGGCATCCCAAAAGCTAGTATGCTACTCACTAGCTGTTTGACTCTGGGTCGCTCTCTGAGCTTCAGTCTCTCACATATAAAATGAAGGGATTTGACCACAGGATTGCTAAGAACCCTTCCCCTTAACTTGGAAAGTCACTGATTCTTTCTTTTTTTTCCATCAGGAAATACATGTCTTAAATGTGTCTCTACATAAGAAGGCACAGAGCAGACTCAAAAATACATGTGAACTAATGAACTAGTTTGACCACTGAGAACAAGATCTTCTTTAGCAATTATTTGAGAAATTGTAGTTTATGAGATCTCCTTTGAGTAGGAAGAGAGAATGTTACACAGTAGCAAGCAGCTGGACTAAAAATATTTCTGGTTCCTGTCCCGTGACTCCAGCCCTGTTACATTTGCACGGCTCAAAAATCAAAATCTTTCAGAAACCTGAAGAATCCTTTTATTCTTCATGCCTACGGGATCCCCATGCCCAGAATGCAAAATCTGGACCAACTGGGGAATGCATTTTACAGAAAAAAAATTGCAGAAGTACAATTCCTAACAGCGAACTTCAGTGTACCTTCTGAACAAAGAAATAACCTATGCAGGTGATTTTCATTTCAGATAGGAAATAGAATAATAGAAAATAAAGTTATATTTAAACAGCTAACGTTGAGCAGAAAATAAAAGCATAGAACGTGCTGTAGACTGTGTAAAGAACTAAACACCTTTATTACTTATTTTTATCTTTGTGGAGCTCAATTTCACCATTATTAAACCTTTAACCTTGGACAAGTTAATTTTCTATTTTTGGCTTTCTCATCTAGAACTAAGTGAAGTTTGAGGTGGGGGAAATTGGTCCGCATAAATTCTAGAGTCACCTCAAGCTCCTATGATTCTAAATGATACTACTTTTCTAGTTATAGAGGTCACAGAGTTCATACCACAAATTTGGCTTAACATGGGTGAACCTCGAGGACATTGTACCAAGCACAAGCCTGTCACCAAAGGACAAATAACTGTATGATTCCTCTCATATGAAGCATCTAAAATCACAGAAACAATAAGTAGAAAAGTGATTACCAAGGGTGGTGGAAAAAGGGAGGAGAATTAGTGCTTAGTGGATATGGAGTTCCAGTTTTGCAAGATGAGAATGTTCTAGAGATCAGTTGCACAGCAATGCACATATACTTAATATGACTGAATTGTACACTTAAAACTGGTTAAGATGGCAAA
Organism: Mirounga leonina; assembly: GCF_011800145.1. Taxonomy (NCBI): domain Eukaryota; kingdom Metazoa; phylum Chordata; class Mammalia; order Carnivora; family Phocidae; genus Mirounga; species Mirounga leonina. The sequence continues at coordinate 25,467,703 of NW_023270320.1, read as the reverse complement.
TTTAATGTTATGGATTTTTTTTTAACCACAATAAAATATAATTTTGTCTTAGTTTGACAAGAAAGAGGAAATTTAAAGCCATCCCAATTTCAACGAAAATTTCTCTCAACTAGCTTGTCTACCAGGTATGTTTACTATTTATTTTTCAACAGTTAGTGAGTGCCTACCCTGTGGTGCTGTCTGCCGGGAACAAAATAATGGACATGACAGAGACCCAGCTCTCCCAGGTAAGGGAAGTAGCAATTACATCAAAGGGAAGTAAGTTCTACGAGAAGGGGACACACAGAGAGTAATGGAAGCGTAGAGAAGGAGCAAGCAAGCCAGGGTTGGGATGAGGAAAAGCTTCCCAGCTGAGATGTAAAGGATGAGAAGATATCAAGGAAAAAAAGAAGGCAACAACCTTCTAGTCAGCAGGCACAGATGTCGAAGTCTCATCAATGTCAAGAACAGTGCTGCAGACGGTGGGAAAAGAGGTCCCAGAGAGGAGGTGCGGAAGGCACCAGGGGCGGGGTTACCAAGGGCTCTGGACCCCATGTTCATGAGCCCGGACATTTCCTAAAGGTTCCACTCGTTGGAGAGTGTCAAGTGTGGAACGGACAAGATTAGATTTGAATTTTGAAAGACCTCTCTGGCTCTGATGCAGAGAATGGGTTGTAGAGGTTATGCCTGGTGGACGGAGCCCATTAGGGGGCTGTTGAGCAAGCATGGTGACAAAGGTCATGCTGCATTTGTAGTTTGGGACTCAAGTTTTCTCACTTAATAGCCCATAATTAGCATTTGCCCATTTCAATAAAAAAATCTGTGGTAATCTTTTCTGATGGCGGCATGGAAATTCCATGATTGGTCTAACTACTCTTCATTATTTGAATGCTGTTTCCAAGCTTTTGTTATTCTAAAACAAGTGGGATGATTATTTTGGTACAAGATCCTTATCTACATTTTTAAAATATTTTCATCAAGGGGTGCCTGGGTGGTTCAGTCAGTTGAGCATCTGACTCTCGATTTTGGCTCAGGTCATGATCTCAGGGTCCTGGGATCGAGCCCCGCATCGGGCTCCCTGCTCATCGGGGAGCCTGCTTCTCTCTCTCCCTCTGCCCCACCCCTTACTTGTGTGCATGTGTGTGCACATGCACGCACATTTGCTCTCTCTCTCTCAAACAAATAAATAGATCTTTAAAAAAAAATCTTCATTAATGTTAAGATGATACTAATCTCTTGCAGCAGATGGCAGAAAAGATGTAAAAGAAATGACTATAATCCAGGCATGCAAGGCAATGTTACAAAAAGGGTGTGTGTATGTGTGTGTGTGTGTGTTTGTGTGTGCGTGCACGCGTGTGTGTGCGTGGGCATATACACAGTTTTACTTTGTCTTAAAAAGACCATTCTGGATTCCAGATCTTCCAGAGAAGGTATAATCTAACATTCCCTGTGTTGCACAAGACAAGGGAGGCTGTGGGTTTGAGCTCCACAGTACATTGCTTTATCCGGGCAAAAGGTCAAGTGCTGCAGAAGGCCAAAGCTAAAAATAAAGTGCGGCACTGGGAACATTAAGGAGTTGTTTGGAACATTATGGGGGAAGTAAGTCACACTAAATTAGCACTTCGGTATCCTCCCAAGACACTCTGTAACCTACTCAGCCAGGGAAGGTAGACTGATTCTTACATGAAAGTAATTCTATTTTCTTTTTATTTATTTTTTGAAAGTCGTGTTAATAATAATTCTAATAATTTTATTAACAACCACAGAGTGGTTTCGTTCCTGTAGCACTTTTGTTCCCAAAGGCCAAGTTCTCAAGGACCATCTACGGATCAAGCTGCCCCATGTCCATTAACACAGGTCTCCAGAGAGGCAGAGCACAACAAAGGTGAGGAATCTGAGTCTCCCTGCAAGTTGATCAATGGCTAGTGGATTAGAATAGCATAGCAATGTGGAGGGTCCGTACAGCATGGATGTGGAGAGGATTTTGTGCACGGACCCTTCATCACTGCAATCCTGGAAATTTCTCAGGAGATTCAAATAATTACTGCTGATTGGACTGCTTATAAGATTGCATCTCTTCAGGAAATCATCAAAAGATTCCTCCTCCAGGGGCGCTTGCATGGCTCAGTTGGTTAAGCGTCTGCCTTTGTCTCAGGTCCTGATCTCAGGGTCCTGGGATTGAGCCCACATCCGGCTCCCTGCTCAGTGGGGAGCCTGCTTCTCCCTCTCCCACTCCATCATTGTGCTTGTTCTCTCTCTCTCTCAAATAAATAAATAATCTAAAAAAATAATAAAAATAAAATTTTATAAAATTATATCATTCATAAAATGATAAAAGAATATATAAAAACAAATGCTTCACACTTAGATCAAGTATCTTTTCTAATTAGATAACTTAATCTATAGGTTCATTCTCAGTCTTCATTTAACTCAGCTTATTCATCCCTTTGAACTAAAAACCAAAGCGAATTAGGTTGATTTTGTATTTTGCTTACACTGTGTCCCCACCTTGCCTAGATATACTGGAATTTCTAAGAATCCAGGAAATGCTCTGCAGAGACTCATAGCAAAAGAAGCAGAAAGTTTGGATAAACTGCAAACTGGATACTTGAGTCAGGGAATCATTTACATGAATGACAACTATGGTACCTGATGAATCTTGAAATTAATAAAAACAACTTTAAAAATAAGAGCCCTAACCAAGCAAAGCCCATAGAACCTACCGGCCTTTGTCTTCAAGTTGGTTTAAAAAAATGCAATTCAAATGTTAAGTATTTACTAAACGCCAACTAGCGTTTCCCAGTGGGGATTACACAGATTAGTAAAACAAAGGCCCTAACTTCAAGAACTACTGTCTAGTAGGGAAAATAGACATGCTGATACAGGTCAAATGAGACAATATCATTTACAAACATTCAGTTGATTTTTTTTAAAAGATTTTATTTATTTATTTGACAGAGAGAGAGAGAAAGCGAGAGAGGGAACACAGCAGGGGGCAGTGGGAGAGGGCGAAGCAGGCTTCCCGGGGAGCAGGGAGCCTGATGTGGGACTCGATCCCAGGACCTCGGGATCATGACCTGAGCCAAAGGCAGACGCTTAACGACTGAGCCACCCAGGCGCCCCTCAATTGATTTTTAAAAACATCCAGACTGGGGGCGCCTGGGTGGCTCAGGCGTTAAGCGTCTGCCTTCGGCTCAGGTCATGATCTCAGGGTCCTGGGATCGAGCCCCGCATCGGGCTCCCAGCTCAGCGGGAAGCCTGCTTCTCCCTCTCCCACTCCCCCTGCTTGTGTTCCCTCTCTCGCTGTGTCTCTCTCTGTCAAATAAATAAAATCTTTAAAAAAAAAAAATAATAATAATAATAAAACCATCCAGACTGATAAACCCAAGTGTTGGTAAGTATCAGAAGCTGAATTGTGTCCCCCCAAAATTCATATATTGATGTCCTAACCCCCAGGACCTCAGAATGTGACCGTATTTGAAAACAGGACCTTTAAAAAGGTAATGAAGGTAAAAAGAGGTCATATGGGTGGGCCCTAATCCGGTAGGACTGGTGTCCTTATGAGAAGAAGCGATCAGGACACAGACACAGAGGGAAGACCATGTGAGGACACAGGGAGGAAACAGCCATCTATCAGCCGGGGAGAGAGACCTCAGACGAAACCAACCTACCAACACATTGATCTTGAACTTCTTATCTTCAGAATTATGAGAAAATAAATTTCTGTTGTTTAGGCCACCCCGTCTGTTACTCAGTTAAGGCAGCCCTAGCAAGCTCACACAGACGGCACAGTGGAAATGGTTCTACATTGCTGGCAAAGAGACTGCCACAACTGTGGAGAGGCATGAGCCCTGGGAGCCAACACTTTCATCTGAGGTGTCTACGCTAGAGAAAGTCTCGCAAATGTGCCCAAGAAAACATATAGAAGGCTGTTCGGTGTAGCATGACCTTTAACTGTGAAGAACGTGAAACCAAATAACCCTTTTTAGTAGGAAAAGAAACTGGTTTATTTCATTCATGCAACGGAATACTACAGAGTAGTTAAAATGCCTGAATTTACGTGTGTGCATATATCAACATGGAGAAATCTCCAGGCTGGTGTTCAGTGAAAAAAAGAATATTGCAAAAATATTTGTAGGCATAACATCAGTTGTGTGTAATTTTAAAACAGAGTCTTATATATTGTTTAGGGGTATATACATATGCTTAAAGTACAAATACATAACATGGGCATGAGAGGCGTATAAGATAAGATTGTGGTTAAGAGCATGGTCTGTGGAGCTCCCTTGCTTACCAGTTATATAACCTTTGATAACTTCAATCTCTCTGTGCCTCAGTTACCTCATCTGTAAAATGAGGTTAATAATAGTACCTGCCTTACTGAATTGTTGGGAAGACTTCATGAGAAAATGCTTAGCTCGGTGTCTGGCTCATAGTAAATGCTCAATACATATTAGCTTACTGGATAAAATATTAACTTAGTAAATAAACACATGTTTAACTATACAAGTAATATAAATGTAAACACAGCAAAATAAAATTGAGTGGTTATTTTTGGCCAAGCTTTATCTTAAAATGAAAATACTATGAAAGGCAATATACTGTGATAGGGCAGTCTCTAGATCTTGGTGTGTATGCCCTTGAATAACGCCCTCCCCTTGAGCGTGGCCTGGACCTAGTAACTTGCTCTAACAAACAGAATATGGCAACATGATGGGACATTACTTTCAAAATGTAGTTATAGGGGCACATGGGTGGCTCAGTCGGTTAAGCATCTGACTCTTGATCTCATATCATGTCTTGATTTCAGGGTTGTGAGTTCAAGCCCTGCATTGAGCTCCATGCTGGGTGTGGAGCCTAAACTTTTGAAGAAAATGAAGTTATAAAAAGACTGAGGCTTCCTTCTTGAGCACTTTCTTTCTCTTGCTTACTTGCTCTGAGGGAAGCCGGCTGCTTGCTGTGTTGTGAACTGCCCTATAAAGTGGCCCACGTGACAAGGAACAAATGTGTCTGGCCACCAGCCAGTGAGTGAACTTGGAAGTGGATCCTCCCCAAGTTGAGCCTTGATTCATCAGTCCTGGCCAACAGCTGAACTGCAATCTCATAAGAGCCCCTGAGCCAGAAACACCCAGCTCAGATCCCTGATCAACAGAAACTGTGAGAAAATAAATGTTTATTGTTTTCAGCTGACAAATTTTAAGGGCTACTTTGTTAGCCCGCAATAGATAACTAATACACCCAATGTAGGTCAGGGTGAAAACTAATGCTGTGTATATACAGTGTTAGTAAGAATGTGAATTGGTATAAATTTCTTGAAAGCAATATCCTTGAAGATATGTAAAAAAATTTTTTTGCCCTAGGAAAATAAGTGCACAAAAACTGAGATATGTTCCTTAAAGTATTAAATGTAACAAATATCATAGGGAATAACTGGTAACAGCTTACATGCCCAACACTGATTGGGGAATTGTGATATTGTGATATAATAAGAAATATATATTTTAGTCTTTAACCCTGGCTCCTGGCCAGAGCTCCTAAAACTTTAGAATTTCCTAAGTGATAAAGGTTCTAGGAGAATCTTCTGTTCTAATATTGGGTCTTTGACTCCAGTTCCTGACATAGAGCTCCAAAATCCCTTAAAGTTTTCTGGGTGATACAGTGTCTCTTCTTCTAATGAGGCAAATCTTGGTGGGCTCCTGGACAGCTTCAGGATGGGGGGCTGGTCACCAGAGAGACCTAACCATGGTTAGAAGCTTGGAATGTTCAGCCCCCCTTCCCATCTTGGGCTAGGGCCTGGAGATTGAGTTAATAATCTATCATGCCCATATGATGAAGCCTCCATAAAAATTCCTAAAGTATGGGTTTTGGAGAGCCTCTGAGTGGGTAGACATGTGGAGGTGCTGGGAGGGTGGCATGCCCAGACAAAGCATGGAAGCTCTGACTCCTTTCTCCCCATTCCTTGTCTTACGCATTTCTTCCATCTGCCTGTTCCTACATTGTATCCTTTTATAATAAACCAGCAATCTGGTAAGTAAACTGTTTTCCCGAGGTCTGTGAGCCATTCTAGCAAATTACTGAACCCAAGGAGGGGTCATGAAAACCTATGATTTATAGTTGGTTGATCAGAGAGAAGAGGTGATAACCTGTAGTTGGCGTCTGGAGTTGGGCGGTGAGTCTTGTGGGACTGACGCCTTAAACTGTGAGACCCCGATGTTAACTCCAGGCAGGAAAATTAAATTAAATGGTGGGAAACTCGGTTGGTGGTGCCTACAGAGAACTGGAGAATTGCTTGGTGTGAGAAAAACCCATATGTGTTTGGTGATAGGAAGTGAAGTATGGAGTGGAGAGTGTTGAGAGTAAAGTCGAAAAAATGAAACTTTCTCCTTTTGGGAGTGGTTAAATTATGGATTATTTTTTGATAAAATCTTAAGCAGACATCAAAATTCATGTTAAAGTTCTAATGATTTGTTGGAACACTCACAATATAATTACAGTTATGTACACAAAATAAAAATAATTGAGGATGACCCCAATTTTTTATTTAATTTTTAAAAGACTAGATAGAAATATATCAACATGATCATAGTGATGATCTCCAAGTGATTATTCAGTGATTTACATTTTCTTGGGTATATTTTTCTGTAGATCCTAATTTTTATATAATGAATATGTATTATTTTTTATTTTGAAAAATCTTTAAGTGTAAAATAATTAAATGAGGGCCTAGTATGATTCTTTTTTTGAGAGAGAGAGTAGGTGCATGCAAGGGGTGGCGAGGGGCAGAGGGAGAGGGAGAGAATCCCAAGCAGACTCTGCACTGAGCTCAACGTGGAGCTTAATCCCACCACCCTGAGTGAGATCACAACCTGAGCCAAAATCAAGAGTCGGATGCTTAACCAACTGAGCTACCCAGGTGCCTTGGGCCTGGTATGATTCTTAAAATACATTTACCTTGCCTATTTTTTCTGGATCATATTTTTCAAATTCTCTCATGTTACTGAATCCCCCTCTGAACCTGCCTTTCAGCCACTTCTCTGCATCTAGTAAATCTTCTTGTTCTTCCTCTATTCTTTATATTTTTCTGACACAGCTTCCAGATATTACTGAAAAGGAAAAACACCAAAGTAAATCTTGATTACAGTTGTAAGATACAAAATTAATGTACAGAAATGCAATTCTATACACTAACAACAAAGTAGCAGAAAGAGAAATTAACAAAATAATCCCATTTATAATTGCACCAAAAAGAATGAAATACTTGGGAATGAGTTTAAACAAGGAGACAAAAGACCTGTACCTTGAAAACTATAAAACACTGATGAAAGAAATGATGATGACACAAACAAATAGAAAGATATACCATGCTTGTGGATTGCAAAAATTCATATTGTTAAAATGTCCATACTACCCAAATCAATCTACAGACTCAATGCAATCCCTATCAAAATATCAGTAGTATTTTTCATGGAACTAGAACAAACAATCCTAAAATGTATATGGAACCACAAAAGATCCCAGATAGCCAAGAAATCTTGAGAAAGAAAACAAAGATGGAGGTACAACAATTCCAGATTTCAAGATATGCTATAAAGCTATTGTAAGCAAAACAGTATGGTATTGGCACAAAAATAGACACATAGGTCAAGAGAACAGAATAGAGAGTCCAGAAATGAACCCATGTATATGTGGTCAATTAATCTATGGCAAAGAAGGCAAGAATATACAACAGGAAAAAGACAGTCTTTTCAATAAATGATGCTGGGAAAACTCGACAGCTACATGCAAAAAAACCTTTTCTCACCATATACAAAAATAAACACTAAATGGAGTAAAGACCTAACTGTGAGACCTGAAACCATGAAACTCTTGTGCATTGGCCTAAGCAACTCATTTATGGATTTGTCTCCTCAGGCAAGGGAAACAAAGGCAAAAATAAACTATTGGGACTACACCAAAATAAAAAGCTTTAGCAACAGTGAAGGAAACCCTGAGCAAAATGAAAAGGCAACCTAGTGAATGGGAGAAGATAATTTGCAAATATTGGATATATCCAATAAGGGGTTAATATTAAAAATATATAAAGAACTTTACAACACCAAAAAAATAATAATTTTATTAAAAATGGGCAGAGGACCAGAATAGACATTTTTCCAATGAAGACATACAGACGGCCAACAGACACATGAGAAGATGGTCAACATCACCAATCATTAGGAAAACGCAAATCAAAACCACAATAAGATATAATCACACCCCAGTCAGAATGGCTAGTATCAATAAGACAAAAAGTAACAAGTGTTGGCAAGAATGTGGAGAAAAGGGAAACCTTGTGTGCTACTGGGGGAAATGAAATTGGTGCAACCACTGTGGAAACAGTATGAAGGTCCTCAAAAAATTAAAAATAGAGATATTATATGATCCAGTAATTCCACTACTGGGTTTTTACCCAAGGAAATTGAAAACACTGATTAAAAAAGATATATGCACCCCTATGTTTATTGCAGCATTATGTACAATGGCCAAGATAAGGAAGCAACCCAAGTGTCCATTCATAGATGAATGGATAAAGAAGAGGTAGTGTGTGTGTGTGTGTGTGTATTGCATATATGCATATATACACAATGGAATATTACTCAGCCATAAAAAAGAATGAAATCTTGCCATTTGCAACAACATGGATCGACCTAGAAAGTATTAAACTAAGACAGAGACAGAGAAAGACAAATATCATATGATTTCACTTATATGTGGAATCTAAAAAACAAAACAGGAGAATAAACAAACAGACTCTTAAATACAGAGAATGAACTGGTGGTTGCCAGAAAGGAAGGGAGTGGGGGGGATGGGTAAAATAGGTGAAAGGAATTAAGAGGTACGAACTTCCAGTCACGAAATAAATAGGTCATTAAGATAAAAAGTACAGCATACAGAATATAGTCAATAACATTGTAATAATGTTGTATGGTGACTGATGGTAACTACACTTATCATGGTGAGCAGTAAGGTATAGAATTGTTCAATCACTACGTTGTACCCTTGAAACTAATTTATCATTGTATGTCAACTATACTTCAAGAGTAAATGTTTTCAATTACATAAAATCTCCAAAAGGTAATTAGGCTTGACTCTTGGTATAAAGTATCATTTTACTTCAGGAAATAAAGATTTAAATAAGCTTACATAAAAATCCAAAATGCATTCATTTGGGTCAGAATTTTTTAGCCCAGGGTCCATGAACATCTGGGACTCACAAATGTATTTCAAGTTTCAATTCATGAAATTGTATGCAAAATATCAAGTGCGTGTGGATCTTCCTGAAAAGAGAGTTCACAGTTAAATTAGGTTCTCATTTGGGTCTGTAACTAGGGTGAAAAGCATCCTGGCTTACCCAGAACTGTTGCTTTTAGCACAGGAAGCCCTGAGTCCTAGGAACTCCTCAGTCTTGGACAAAAAACTGGGATAGGTGGTCACCCTTTCTTCAACCCAAGAAAGATCAATGAAAAATCATTCAAAGATTCCATTTAAATTCAATGCAAGGTATAAGTAAAAATTAGAAGATTACTTCTTGAGTCAGCGAGTGTTGCTATTCCTTCTTATTTTACCAATGTCCTGAGAATTATTTTATATATAAACCAAAGCTACTGGTATCCTTCCTAGTTTCTAGGCTACCTGCAATTTGTAAATGACCCCGTTGTCACAAGGAACCCTTACCTGTTGTCATGTGTATTTGGTGGCTGTTGCATTACTAGGTTGAGATGCGATTACCCTGGCAAGACCACTCCCCATATCAATCCAGAAGGGAAAACGCATGTCATCATATAAGAATCCTGGTTTGTGGCACGTTAGGAAACTCAGGTGCTCTCAATTGGTCTAGGTGTCAGTGATGACACCTCCAAACAGTGTACATGAAGCTAATTTTCGCCCTCATCGGAGGCAGGCTAGAAGTTAGAACAGTGGCAGGACAGGCCTCTCCATTTTCCCAACACTCCATGTGGAGAAGAATGGGGCCTGTGCCCTCCTGGGAGAAGCCCTATCTGCTAAGGCATACTCAAATTACGGCATCTCTCTCTCTTTTTTTTTTTTATTCTTATGTTAATCCCCATACATTACATCATTAGTTTTAGATGAAGTGTTCCATGATTCATTGTTTGTGCATAACACCCAGTGCTCCATGCAGAACGTGCCCTCCTCAATACCCACCACCAGGCTAACCCATCCTCCCACCCCCCCTCCCCTCTAGAAACCTCAGTTTGTTTTTCAGAGTCCATCGTCTCTCATGGTTCATCTACCCCTCTGATTTCCCCCGCTTCATTCTTCCCCTCCCGCTACCTTCTTCTTCTTCTTTTTTTTTTCTTAACATATATTGCATTATTTGTTTCAGAGGTACAGATCTGAGATTCAACAGTCTTGCACAATTCACAGCGCTTACCAGAGCACACACCCTCCCCAGTGTCCATCACCCAGTCACCCCATCCCTCCCCCACCACCCCCCACTCCAACAACGCTCAGTTTGTTTCCTGCGATTAAGAATTCCTCATATCAGGGCGCCTGGGTGGCTCAGTCGGTTAAGCGACTGCCTTCGGCTCAGGTCATGATCCTGGAGTCCCGGGATCGAGTCCCGCATCGGGCTCCCTGCTCTGTGGGGAGCCTGCTTCTCCCTCTCCCCCTCCCCCTGCTTGTGTTCGCTCTCTCGCTGTGTCTCTCTCTGTCAAATAAATAAATAAAATCTTTAAAAAAAAAAAAAAAGAATTCCTCATATCAGTGAGATCATATGATATATGTCTTTCTCTGTTTGACTTATTTCACTCAACATAATACCCTCCAGTTCCATCCATGTCCTTGCAAATGGCAAGATCTCATTCCTTTTGATGGCTGCATAATATTCCATTGTATATATATACCACTTCTTCTTTATCCATTCATCTGTTGATGGACATCTTGGCTCTTTCCACAGTTTGGCTATTGTGGACATTGCTGCTATAAACATCGGGGTGCACGTACCCCTTCGGTTCCCTACTTTTGTATCTTTGGGGTAAATACCCAGTAGTGCAATTGCTGGATCATATGGTAGTTCTATTTTCAACTTTTTGAGGAACCTCCATACTGTTTTCCAGAGTGGCTGCACCAGCTTGCATTCCCACCAACAGTGTAGGAGGGTTCCCCTAACTCCGCATCCCCGCCAACATCTGTCGTTTCCTGACTTGTTAATTTTAGCCATTCTGACTGGTGTGAGGTGGTATCTCATGGAGGTTTTGATTTGGATTTCCCTGATGCCGAGCGATATTGAGCACTTTTTCATGTGTCTGTTGGCCATTTGGATGTCTTCTTTGGAAAAATGTCTGTTCATGTCTTCTGCCCATTTCTTGATTGGATTCTTTGTTCTTTGGGTGTTGAGTTTGATGAGTTCTTTATAGATGTTGGATACTAGCCCTTTATCTGATATGTCGTTTGCAAATATCTTCTCCCATTCTGTCGGTTGTCTTTTGGTTTTGTTGACTGTTTCCTTTGCTTTGCAAAAGCTTTTTATCTTGATGAAGTCCCAATAGTTCATTTTTGCCCTTGCTTCCCTTGCCTTTGGCGATGTTTCTAGGAAGACGGCATCTCTTTTAATTTCTAGTTTTAATCCACTGGCCTTTGGGGAGGTCTCCTTGGACAGCCTCTTTGGTCTCAGTGGTGCCACAGACAATCATAGGAGGACCGTGAGGCCACCGCTGCGGCGAGCAGTCCTTATGCTGGTGTGGCGGTGGCAGCAAGAATTAATGAGGCTCCAGGGCAAAAGTGCATCTCAGGGGAACAGAGGTGGGATTTTCTAGTCTGGCTGACTCTGACTCAACCAGAAGATTCTCTTTCCGGTATTCACCCTGGGCGCTCTGGTTTTGTTCTATGAAGAAAGGTGACTATTGTTATATGCACATACTTTACAATGTCAAAGTATAAACATAGGTGGCTTTCTTCATCTGTGGAGTTTTTACCTGAAACTTTTGTGGTTTTTGATGATCCATTGTGATCCTCAATCCCCAGGTTTGTTTTTTTTTTTAAAGATTTTATTTGTTTGACAGAGAGACAGACAGTGAGAGGGGGAACATAAGCAGGGGGATGGGAGAGGGAGAAGCAGACTTCCCGCCGAGCAGGGAGCCCAATGCGGAGCTCGATCCCAGGACCCTGGGATCATGACCTGAGCCGAAGGCAGACGCCCAACAACTGAGCCACCCAGGCGCCCCAAATCCCCAGGTTTTTAAGAGTCACATATCGTTTGAGAACACCTGTTCCGTTCTCATCATACCTGCATTAGTAGAAGTGATTCATGCAATTTTATACATAAGTTCTATGAAACTGTAAGTACATTATCTCAAGATGGCAAATGTGAGAGACTTGGGCCACCCATTTCCCCCTGTGGGTCTAAACCAAACAACACTATTAATCACAGTGTTCTTTTTGTTAAGCCTAGACTCAGCTTCAAAAATTTTCTCAACTTCTACCAGACATCTGGCAATGGCAAATTTTTTATTTATATAAAAAATATATTTATTTATATATGTGTGTGTGTACATATACACATACATAATAGATATGTCCATTCTTTTCATTTTTAAAACGAACAGTTCTCGGGCGCCTGGGTGGCTCAGTCGGTTGAGCGACTGCCTTCGGCTCAGGTCATGATCCTGGAGTCCCGGGATCGAGTCCCGCGTCGGGCTCCCTGCTCGGCAGAGAGTCTGCTTCTCCCTCTGCCCTTCACCCTGCTCGTGCTCTCTCTCTCAAATAAATAAATAAAATCTTTAAAAAAAAATAAATAAATAAAATAAATAAAACGAACAGTTCTCTAAAAATTCTATACCAGCCCACGTGTCCTGCTTTTGAGTTAAAAAAAAAATTATCACTCTATGCACACCATGTATACCCCAACCAACTGAGCCACCCAGGTGCCCCCCCCCTTTTTTTAAAGATTTTATTTATTTATTTGAGACGTATACCCCTACACACGTAATTATGGAGAAATGCATCATCTAATGGCCGATGCTTTGCCCTCAGAGAATGACCATAAACCTTTGGCTTGTTAACCGGTTCCTTCTGCCCTTCCTGATAGCCAATAGCTATGCATCATTTGCAACTTGAGGTGAAGCTCGGACATGAAGAACACAGTGAAGCAGCACAAATATGACAGCTCAGTAGCACAAGCTCTGGAGTTCAGCACCGAGTAGGCTCCAAATCTATATCCTAACTCTGCAATTTGTAAGTTCTTCTAATTTCTCTCTGAGTCTCAGATTCTTATAAAATGGAGAACGTAACACCTCCCTCACAGGGTTGTTAAGAAGTAAATGAGGGGGCACCTGGGTGGCTCAGTTGGTTGAGCAACTGCCTTCGGCTCAGGTCATGATCCTGGAGTCCCAGGATCGAGTCCCACATCCGGCTCCCTGCTCGGCAGGGAGTTTGCTTCTCCCTCTGACCCTCGCCCCTTTCATGATCTCTCTCTCTCTCATTCTCTCTCTCAAATAAATAAATAAAATCTTAAAAAAAAAAAGAATCAATAAAGTCATCAAGGTGGAGCATCTTGGGTAATATAACCATTAATACAGAGGGGAGGGCGCCTGGGTGGCTCAGTTGGTTGGGCGACTGCTTTCAGCTCAGGTCATGATCCTGGAGTCCTGGGATTGAGTCCCGCATTGGGCTCCCGGCTCGGCGGGGAGCCTGCTTCTCCCTCTGACCCTCCCCCCTCTCATGCTCTCTCTATCTCATTCTCTCTCAAATGAATAAATAAAATCTTTAAAAAAAAAAAAAAGAAGTAAATGAGGGACACCTGGGTGGCTCAGTCGGTTAGGCATCCGACTCTTGGTTTCGGCTCAGGTCATGATCTCAGGGTCATGGGATCAAGCCCCACATGGGGCTCTGCACTCGGCGTGGAGTCTGCTTGAGTTCTCTCTCTCCCTCTCCCACGGCCCCTCCTCTCCTCTTCCTCTCTCTAAAGAAGAAAAAAAAGAGAAAGTAAATGGTATTTTGGATAAAGAGCCTAGTACACTGTGCAGCAATTAATAGGCCCCCAACAAATGGCCTTCATGATGGCCAAGTGGGACCTATTCCATAGCTGACCACAATTCAAAGCCCAGTCTAACACAGGGGCTGGGGCATGGCTGACAGAGGCAAAAGCTGAGGGAAAATTACAAAGTAGGGCTCGGGCTCCTCTGTTCAACACACATTTACTGAAAAAAAAAAGGATTAAAATATAAAATTTTAAAAAAATAATTTTTTTAAAGAAATGAGCATTAATAGGGCGCCTGGGTGGCTCAGTCGTTAAGCGTCTGCCTTCGGCTCAGGTCATGATCCCAGGGTCCTGGGATCGAGTCCCACATCGGGCTCCCTGCTCGGCAGGAAGCCTGCTTCTCGCTCTCACACTCCCCCTGCTTGTGTTCCTGCTCTCGCTATCTCTCTCTCTGTCAAATAAATAAATAAAATCTTAAAAAAAAAAAAAAGAAATGAGCATTAATAAATGAGTGTCCACCATATGCCAGGTCCCATGCTGGGCACTGGAGTCCAAAATGAGAAGGGAACAAGGGATGAGAGCAGAGGGTGGGAAGCCCTCTACCCCTAGACCCTCCCTATCACTACCCATCTGGCTTGAAATTCAAAGCCCAGCAAATTCAAGATACAGAGATGTGTTTTCATGGATAATAATATCACACCTTTTCTTTGCAGTTCCAATAGGTATGGATCAGTATTTGTTCTGTGGTAAGTGAAATTTACTTGAGATGAAAGTTACCGTTGCCAAAGTTTTCAAACCCCATTTCCTTCATATGAAAACCTAATTTGTTAAGAATTTCCTTAAATTCTGGCCAGAGTACTATTCTTTCATCTTCTGTGTTTTTCCATGGTGTGAGATCCAGGAACCTGTTTGTAATAAAAAGAACAACAGATTGGCTAAAATGTGACTTACATTCCACTACAGATATCTATGAATAGATTCCCACTGACTTGATCCCTTGAATTGTATTATTTGGGTTATTAATGTGAAAGGAGGATATAACCTATAAAACCATGCATGTCCAAGACAAACGCCTCCTATAAAACAAGTAACCCTAGGGGCGCCTGGGTGGCTCAGTTGGTTAAGCAACTGCCTTCGGCTCAGGTCATGATCCTGGAGTCCCTGGATCGAGTCCTGCATCAGGCTCCCTGCTCGGCGGGGAGTCTGCTTCTCCTTCTGACACTCCCTCTTCTCATGCTCTCTCTCTCTATCTCATTCTCTCTCTCAAATAAATAAACAAAAAATCTTAAAAAAAATTAAAAAAAAACAAAAACAAGTAACCCTATAAATTCCAATATTAGCTCTTGGGCATTCTGAGTTTGCTCGCACACACTAATTAAACGCATGCACGGATTTGTTCATTAGGTCAAGAGCAGAGAGGAGGTGTCCACCTTTTTGGGGCTTTTCCTTTGACATCTGCATGGACCTGCGAGGATGTCAACAGTGCCCCCTGCCTTCTGTTAAAATGGTCAAACCTGGTGGGAATTCCTGAGGGAAGGGGTTCCTTAACTGCTGTGTACAACTCTTCAAAGCTTATCATGATCTAGTCTTGGAGTTTCAGCCTGTAAGAAATTAAGAACACAGGAGAAGGGAAACGGGGAAACATTGAGACATATTCCATATACAAATAGAAGATCATAGTTCTATCCCAGCAGACACAACAACCAGATCCCTTTTTAAAATGTTTATCCCTTTTAGCTCAGATATTATGTTTTAGCTTTTAAGATGCTGTCTTGAGGAGCACCTGGCTGGCTCAGTCGTTAAGCGTCTGCCTTTGGCTCAGGTCATGATCCCAGGCTCCTGGGATCGAGCCCCGCATCAGGCTCCCTGCCCCGCGGGAAGCCTGCTTCTCCCTCTCCTGCTCCCCCTGCTTGTGTTCCCTCTCTCGCTGTGTCTCTCTCTGTCAAATAAATAAATAAAATCTTAAAAAGAAAAAAGATGCTGTCTTGAATTTTACAAGTTTATTCAAGGGGATGTGGAACAGAATTAGTAATCTAAATTAAAATGAAGACAGCAGACTTTGAAACAAGGGTTACCAGTCATAAAGCAAGTCTTCATAAATATACGTTGTGTGTTTATGTGTGTGTGCGAGGGAGGAAAAGAAGACAGAGAGAGAGAGAGAGAGAGAGGACCGATTGTAATCCTGCTTGCCTATACGGCAGGGTTGGGTTTTGTGTTGTACTGTGGTAGAAGTCGGATTGTAGAAGACAGAAGGAAAGACTGACAGCAGGGAAACATTCTTAATTCCTCTGATGCCTGCCCTGCCGGCTGAACCACCCCCCCAACTCCACAGCCCTCAGCCCTCAGTTCGCCCTTCCTGTGCTCCTACTTCGTGTGGACTGAGTGACTTACGCTAGTCAAAAGGCTCCGTGCCAGGTGACATACCTGTGCAGGGGTTGTTGATGCTGCTTGGGACTGATATATCTTCTCAGAAATTTAGACAACACCATGAGAAGCCCATCTCTATGAGAATTCAAGGATCCACAGGAACAAAAATAAGATACAGTGATAAGAAAAGAAGAACGGTTGGCCCTATTGGTCATTGATGGTACTAGGGGTTGTTTCTATCCTAGAAATGGTATGACCTTCAACCTTGGTCATCTTTCCTCCCTCTTCTCCTTCCGGATCCTGTTTAATTAATTCACAAATTCAATAAAAAGTTATTGAGAACTGAACACTTAACCAAACACTGGGATCCAAAGGTCATGAAGACATGGTCTCTGCTACCACAAATGTTGGTCTAGTTGGGGACAGCCAAGTATATGATGATTAGTGCAGAGCAGAGTACAGAAGCTAGAAGGACCCTAATACAGCCACTTGAAGCAGAATGAAGGCTGAGACACAGGATGAAGAATGTGTGTCAGGGAAGGTTACCTAGAAAGGACAAGGCTTGGGGTGAATTTTGAAGGATGAGCAACCAGTGAGTGGGCAAAAAGTGTGTGTGTGTGTGTGTGAATGAGAGTGAGCAGGGGGTGAGGAATTGGACAGAAGCCATATAAGGAAACAGCTGAAGAAGAAGGTGAGAGAAAGCTAGATGTGTGCGGAGTATTGCAGGTGGATCATAGGGCTGGGGTGGCAGATGCGCAGAGGTGTGGAGGCGTGGAGAGAGACTGGAAAGAGAGGAGGCCAGGGAGGTGTGTGGGGTCAGGTTGCAAGAGACCTTAAGTAGCAGTGGCAGGAACAGGAACAGGAACAGGTAAGGAACTGCTTTCTACCCCGAAAGCTGTAGAGTACCATGGGAGGACAGTAAGCAGAGGAGACAAATCAGATGGATGTTATGGAATGATTGCTTTGGCCGCAATGAAGTCACTGGCCTAGCAAAGGGCCAGACCAGAGGCAGGGTAAAGAGTTGAGAGTTAGGGCGCCTGGGTGGCTCAGTTGGTTAAGCAACTGCCTTCGGCTCAGGTCATGATCTGGAGTCCCAGGATCGAGTCCCGCATCGGGCTCCCGGCTCGGCAGGGAGTCTGCTTCTCCCTCTGACCCTCCCCCCTCTCATGTGCTCTCTCTCTCCTCTCATCCTCTCTCTCAAATAAATAAATAAAATCTTAAAAAAAAAAAAAAAGAGTTGAGTTACTGATGGAAGCCGGGTGAGAGCCTGACGAGTGGTAGTGTAGAAAGGAGGGGGGTGAGAGCCTGACGAGTGGTAGTGTAGAAAGGAGGGGATGGGCGTAAGCAGGGCTAAGTAAACATATTTAAGAATTTCTCTCCACCCTCCTTCATGGAGCCCAGCTACCTCCAGCATAGTCAAGGAACCTTGGCCCTTTTAGAGTCTGAGAAATATACTCTGCAAACAGAGTGGGGCAATGTACCCTAAATTCTTGAGTGTGACTTCAACTCCTGTTTTTGTTGGTTTGTTTTTTTAATTTTTTTTTTAATGATCAACATTAAATCCTCTCCAGGTTTCCACTCCAGCCCCTCTACTCACCTCAGGAGGCTAGTCATCTTCCTGGCCTAAAAGCCAGGAGGACCTAGTCTGAGTCTTTAATGCTGAGTACTTCCTGGGACACTACAGAGATAGGCCCCAGCCCTTTATGCTATATATGATTTTGGAAGTGATTTCTCCTGGCCAGGCCCAGACACAATAGGTAATCCTTATGGAAAAATGGTAACATTTAAAAAATAAAAACCAACTTAATTAAAAGAAAAAAGTAATTAATATCATTACGCTGCCCAAAGATAATCACTCCTAACATTTTGCTGTTCGACATTCGTGTTCTTTTTCTGTGTGTATTATTAACATAGATGAGATTATTATTATATAGTTTTATACAGACAGATAGATCCTAATACCTTGTTCTTTTCACCTCACCTTATTATATGAACATTACTCGTGTTATTACAAACTTTTGGGGAAGGGTTATTTTCCTGGCTGTGTGATATTCCATCGTGTGTGTGATGTTTACTTAGCCATTTCCCTAATGGTGGTTATTAGATTCATTCCAAGTTCTATTATAAATAACTCTCTAATGAAGATTTTTATGCAACCAGCTTTTCTCTGCATTTTCAATGATTTTCTTGAAGTAACTTTCCATTAGAATTACTGAGTCAAAGAAAATAAATATTTAACCTTCTTAATACAATTACCTCCATCAAGTCTACAAGTGGGTACTCTCTCCATCAATGGATAAAAGTGTGAAGATAGGAGTTTGAAGCCAATTCTACTTCTTTTTTTTTAAGATTTTATTTATTTATTTGACAGAGAGAGAGAGAGAGAGCCCAAGCAGGGGGAGGAACAGAGGGTGAGGGAGAAGCAGGCTCCCCACTGAGCAAGGAGCCTGATGTGGGGCTTGATCCCAGGACCCTGAGATCATGACCTGAGCCAAAGGCAGATGCTTAACTGACTGAGCCACCCCGAAGCTAATTCCATTGCTTATTGACTGAATTATTTGGGGCAAGTTGTTTAACCTCTCTGAGTCTAAGCTTCGTTATCTGTAAAATGGAGATGCCTACCTCACAGAATCATGAAATTTAAAAGATGTAGCATGTAATTGGGCACAAGGTCTGGTGCGCAGTAAGTGTTCAACCTAAATATTGGTTCCTTCTTCCCTTCTGCTATTCCTTTTTCCATTGTTGGGTAAAAATGAAATGACCTTCAGGTTTCTTCCATTTCCTATTAGTCAGACATTTAGATCATGGTTGCAACATCTTAACCACAAGGCATGTGAAGTAGATAACTGCACAATAAGGGCACACTGTTTGTATTTGGCTTATAGAACCTTCTGATACTATGTAATTGAATTGCTAATAAATACTTGGTACATTTGTTACTGTTACTGCATTTCTGAACAGAGCTAGTGTTTTATATATTTTTCTATTTTTTCCTTATGCAAATTATTTACCAGCTCTGGTCTCAGCCTCCCCATCAGAAAAAATAAGGATAATACCTGTCCTATCTTTTTGTGGAATGAGCATTTCTTGCTAACTATGGAGCTTTTTACTCACAGACCAACGACCCACGCACTGAACGAGATACAGATAGGATTAGCCACACAAGTCAGAGACACAGAAAAGGAAGAGGAAAGAAGAAACTAACCTTTATCCAAAGTTTGTATTTTATGAATATTAATCACACACACACACACACACAATCACGAGAGGTGCTTCACAGGTACTCAGATTTAACAGACAGGGAAACTGAAATCCAGAAGGTTAAGCAACTTTCTCAAGTTGCCAAGACACAACACTAAACCGTATCCTGAAATGCAGAAGGGCATACTTCTGTTATATTGGCTTAGTCATTATTAACACTATCGTGGAGTTGAACAATTCATTGTTTTACTAACTTGCACGTTATTGCTTAGAGAGAAAAGCACAAGGTAAATTCATCTGGGAAATTTATTTTCTTAGTTCTGCTCAAAGGACCCCTTTAAAGGAAGCCGCATTGATAACTACAGTACATCAGTGACACCAGGGGAAACTGATGTGTGTGTGGTGAGGGGAAGGAAGAGTGAAAGCGATTTCACGATCCCTTAGTTTCATTTGTTTTCACATTATAAAAAATATAAATTGGAAGACAGTTCAGAAAGGAGAGGCACAGAAGGAAAAGGCTTCTTCTATTCCTGAGAGCTCCTTTCACAGAAATATTCTTAGGACCAGTCAGAGTGATACCCCCACGCTACCCCCAAAAGGAATAAAGATGCAGGCAAAAAATTGGCCAAGAGTGTAAACTAAAAAACAAATATTTCTATCAGGTAAAACTACATGAAATTGCAGCTTTGTAGGCCCAAATCAGTCAAATATCATCATTTTCATGTTTCCACCTATATATGTGACATTGTTCCCTAAGTCTCGAGAGAGTTGTTTCTGGGAACTGACTTCAAAAGTGCCACTTGGTAGTTAGGGTTTTGGTGAGCTATTGCCTTTAAGTTCTATTCATCACTTTTAAAATGAAACTCGGAAATATTTTGACAGATATTTCAAACCACGTAAAAGAAAAATAACTTAATTACCACTGAATCTGTCTTCCAAGTCCTGTGCTTCTTTCATTTCTTCACCTGAAAAATCACACATAGAATAGGGTAGAGTAGCTTTGCATATAATTTGGTGGCTAAATGCATAATACTGTATAGGAATATCTACATTACTCCAGCTATGGGAGGGGGTATTAAATAAGGGACTAGAAGCTCTGCTGCCCACTAGTTGTGTGCAAAGCTTGAGCAAAGCCACTCACCTTTCTGGACTTCAGTTTACATCTATATAAAATAAAGATAGTAACTTGCCTCGTGGAGTAATTTGTGAGTATGACATGAAACGTTATAAAGTGGGAGACCTTTATAATTATGAAGTTGTTATAAAATTACAAGAGCTGGTTATTGTATGTTAATAAAGAGCAATGCTGTGGATCACTGAGCATTATATCTCTCTGGTTTGAAAGAAGCTTTGATTGTTTTCAGTTACCTCTTGCAGGGTAAGGAGAGAGCCATCTACAAAGACAGGCTTCGCTTGATCCCAACGCAACACCAAAGACAACGTGTCTGTGCTCTTGTAGACCAGTGAATGTGTTTAGTGTAGACAGACCCATCTCTAAGATTACTCTGTGGGCTTAACTGATGTAAACAGGCTTCACAAGGGGATCAGATCGATTGGGCAATTACGAAGTGCCCATTTTATGATTCCAGTTGTGTGGAGAGATGGTTGAAGACCACCTGGTTTCCTAGATTTTACCTATTTGCATATTCAGTGCATTCAGCCAATGTCACCTCAGCAAGTAGTCAGCGAGCATTCTTAGAAGATCTGCTTGGGCTCGGCGCCAAGACAAAGACCTGGCCATTGCCCTCCAGGGCCTCCCACCTGAGCCTGGGGGCCAGACAGGTGACTTATAACCAGGCTGTGGTAGCCAGCAGAGAAGACTTAAAAAGCTATAGGGAAAGGGAGGAGGGAGAGAGCAATTCTAGCAGAAACCATTTATCAGGAAGCTCTGTTGAGAAGGAGGAATTAAGTCAAAGTGGGTGGCTAGGAAGGGAAGGAATTCAAATAGGTGGATTGTTCGATACAGGAAACCAGGAGGCTAGGTGGCCGGTCACCTGCCAGCTAAAGGGGGAATATGACTGGAGATTGGGGGGGGGGGGGTGCTGAGAGGGCTTTGAAGGCCAGCCAGGAACTGAGGCATTAGGACTTTATTCTGTAGGAAGCAGGGAGACATCCTAAAGGCCTCCAAGCAGGCACATAACGCAAACCAAGATGGAGGTCAGGTCTCTCATCTGAGGGTAGGTGGGGAGATTAAGGAACCTTTCGCTTCCCACTGACGCAGGAGCCCTGAAAGGCAGACATCCCTCAGGGTAGGCAACTGACCTGAACCGTAAGTTCCTTGAAGGGCAGGGTCAGGGTCTTAGTCACCTTTGTTTCCTTGCTGTCAGGCACAATGCCTGGTGATTAAAAAAGAAAGAGACAGGAAGGAGGGAGGGAGAGAGGAAGAACATTTGCTGAACGAATCAAATTCAGGCAGGGGTATGAATGCACTGGGATGCAGGCTGAGCCCGGGCCCCACAGGGCGAGTGTCTCACGGTCCAGCCCCAGCTTGGAGGGGTCGGGCAAGAGCCTCCCACCAACCCGGAGAAAGTTGCTCTCAAAACAGAGGTCGTAGCGCCTACCTCCGTTCTGCAGGACAACTAACCGTGACCACGACGTGAAGGGCTTAGTCCAGGGAGCCGCACAAAGCGGTCACTGAATTAAGTTTGGGGGAGCTCAGTGTCCTGCAGGATGGTAGACACAGTGAAGGAACCTCTGGGGCCGGTGAAGGCCCGGAGGACGCTGGGCTTAGCGAGGAGGGGGGGCTCGTGTTCCCGCGTCGCACGCGAGCAGGACAAGCCCCCCCTCCCCACCCCCCCCCCGAGCCGGAGCGGACCCCCCGCCGCGCGCCCGCCCACTCACCTGCGGGCCGGCGCCCGCGGGCTCCGCTTGGGCAGCGCCCGAGCCCTGCGGGGTTCCCCCGGGGCGCCGTCTCCCCCGACGGCCGCGGCGCGGGGCCGGAGCCCGGGTGTCCGCCGCCCCGGGACCGCGCCGCGCGCTCGCAGGCGCTCCGGACGCCGCGGGGGTCGGGAGGGACGCGCGGAGGGCCGCGCCCTGCTTTCGCGGTCTCTGCCGCGGCGGTTTGGGGAGCCGCGGGTTGAGAAGGGGGCACCAAGACTGCAGAGTGCTCCGATGAGCGCCAGCGCCCTTCCGGCCTCCCCTCCACTGCCGCCGCCGCCCCGAGATCGCGCCCCTCGTCGCGCAGCCTCCGTCCCCGGCGTCCCTGGATTCTGTCCCGGAGGGGGCGCGAGGCGCAGGGCGGGCTGGAGGCTGGCACCGGCCGCGGCCCCAGCGCGCAGCACGCCTTCCGCACGGCGCTTCTCCGGAAGCCGAGGGAAGAGCCCTAGGGCGCGGACCCGACCCCAGCCGCACCCCGGGGTGGGTCTGCCACCCCAGGGCCCGAGCTGCCCCCCGGAGGCGCCCGGGGGCGGAGCGCGCGCGCCTGCCCGGCCCTCCCGGCGCAGGGATCTGGTCGCGCCGCGGGGTCGGTGGCCCGGGTGGGGGCCCGGGTGTTGGGGTCCTCTGAACCGCAGGCATGGGCCGGGCACGAGAAGGTAACTGCAAGAAAGGGGTTAATCTGAAAATAGCTCATTCTTTGTTCTTTGTATATTAAGCAAATCATCCCGCTCACCTCTGGATAAATCAGAAAACAGCCAAGATTTACCGAGTTAGGCGGCAGGTCCTACCGCCTCCCTAGCTCTCTGTTTTCTCAAAACAGCTACTACGGGCTGTGTACCTCTCTACACAGCTTCTCCGGGAAGGTTAGAATAAACAGGTCTTCTCCTTACCAGGACGTTCTATTAGCATTCCATGTTCTTTGCATTTCCACGTCAATTTTAGAATCAGTTTGTCAAGTTCTACCCCCAAAAGAGCTTGCAGGGATTTTGATCAGGGTTGCATTGGATCTGTTTTGTCAAATTTATTCCTAAATATTTCATATTTTTTATGCTATTGTAAATGTCATTTTTAAAAATATTTTATTTATTTAATTTAGAGAGAGCGCGCGCGCGAGCGAGCGAGCAGGGGGAAGGGCAAAGGGAGAGGGAAAGAATCCCAAATAGGCTCCCCGCTGAGCAGGGAGCCCGACCTGGGGCTGGATCTCAGGACCAGGACATCCTGACCTGAGCGGAATCAAGAGGCGGTGGCTTAACCACTGAGCCACCCAGGTGCCCTGTAAAAGTTACTTCTTAATTGAATTTCCAAGTGTTTAATGCTAATATATAGAAATACAATTGATTTTTGTACATTGATCTCTTATTCTACTAAACCTTGATACTGGATTTCTAGCTCCCAGAACTGTGAGAAAATAAAGTTTTGCTGTGTTGAAGCACCCAATTTGTGGAAATTTGTTACAGCAGCCCTAGGAAATGAATACAAAGATATTGCAATCCTCAACTGTAATTGTGGATTTGTCTATTTCTCCTTGTAATTACATCAATTTCTGTTTCATGTATCTTAAAGCTCTGTTTTTAGATGAATAAACATATAGGATTGTTGTGTCCTCTTGAGAAACCAACACCTTCCTCCTTATGAAATGATCTTCTTCACCCCTGATGACATTCTTTCTCTTACAGCTTTTTCTACCTGTTTACTTTTAGCCTATTTGTGTCTTATGTTTAAAGTGCATTTCTTATGGCAGGCAGGTACTTGGGGTCTTGCTTTCTTTTCCCATATGATAGTCACTGCTTTGACTTTATTCTTTTTGTTTACTATTTTGAGGCTTCATTTGTATGTCTTTTTAAAAGTAGGGAGGTTTTTTTCCCCCGGTAGTTTCATGTACTATTGACAAGTTTTTAGTAAAAATCAGAGACCTGGAATGGCTACATATGATCTCCCTCTAGTGGCCACATTGAATAATGTTATGAAATTCAAACTGTTGTTTCAGAGCACAACCTCTCCCTGGCAAGCTATGCCTATTAAACAGTTGTGTCAACCTCTTATTAATATGACTTTAGTGTTTCCCACAGCAGTGAATAAACCCCTCATGGTCCCAAGAGATGCCCAGTGTTTAAATAGTCCAAGAAGGGAAACTCGGCAATCTTGAAACCTGACAGTATAGTAGCCACCCAAAATAATTAACCGTTATGGTGTTATTAATACCTTAATAAGAAATTCAGAAAATATATAATGGTTGACGTAGGATAGTCATGGAAATAAGGAATGAAAATGATGACTTTCAAAAACATTCAGAAGACAAATAGAAAGCCTAAAATAAAGTGACAGAAATAAACATTTTAAATATGTGTAGTCATTCCTTTGCAGCTTCCTTTGAATCTATAATTATTTCAACAAAATTTAACATATCAGTGGTCATGATAAATGGACATGGATCCAAACTCTCTAGCCAAAAGAATCAACATTTTTCTTAAAAAAGGAAAAAAATAAAATATGGACGTTTACAGAGAACGTACATAAAACATACAGAATGGAGAAAAGTAAAGGGCTAGAAAAAGACTAACTAAGAGAATACAGACCAAATGACACCAGGTATTGCTTTGTTCCTTTAGGGGGAAAAGACTTTAAGGTGAAAGCATTAATGCAGATAAAGAGGATCACAACTTAAGGATTAAAAGTTAAATTTACTAGGAAGGAATAACAATTCAAATCTTGTATTCCTTTAAAATTAAAACCCTAAAATATGTAAAGGAAAATTTGACAGAGCCACAAGGAGCGATTGATAAGACAACCATTAGCGTGGCTATGATTTTATATGGCAGACAATCGTTACAATCATATTTCTGCTAGTATAATTACTACTACTTTATATGATGAAATTCTGTATACCTATATTTCATACTGCTCCACAAAAACTATGGAAAAAGTTGAGAACTGTTGCACTAGAAATTGAAGCATTTTATTTCCTATTGATTGAACAACTATTATGTTTAAGGTATCATGGTGTCTTCTATATGCTAAAAGAGTAAGCTGTTGTACTTATTTCGTTTAGCCATTTAAAAATGTGTTAGCTGGCGGGGTCTGGGTGGCTCAGTCAGTTAAGCGTCTGACTCTTGATTTTGGCTCGGGTCATGATCTCGGGGAGATGGAGCTCTGTGCTGATGATGGAACCTCCTTAGGATTCTCTGTTTCCCTTTGGTCTGCCTCTCCCCAACGCCTCCCCCACCCCACGTTCTCTTTTCTCTCTCTCTCTCTCTAAAAAAAAAAAAATGCAAAAGCTGGAGTTTCATAGAGCATTGTAGGGAAAACTATAGCTTTCTCTAACTATAGTTATAGCCCTGAAGTTCCTCCCTCCCCCATCTCTCTCTCTCTCTGTCAATTAAGTCTGTGTCTCCTTAAATAAATAAATGTGCTTGATGGAACAAGCAACAGTAAAGAATTTCGAAAATTATGATATGTCTTTGGTATATTTTCTTTTAAAACTAAGAAAATACTATAGCAAGTACAAATATTGGCTCAGAAACTCAACTGTGCAAGGCAACCTAATTTCTATTAAGAGACTCCATTCTGTCACGTGGTGAAAACAATTTGGGTCCCTTTTTCTCTTCCCCTTTGGCAATGATTTACATATAAATCCCAGGGATTTCTATAGTACTAAAGATGGGAAGGGAGGGGCATATGGTCTGGATCTTCACCTATCCATGCGGGCATCAGCTGCCAGGTCCTTATCCCCTTCTGGTCTTCGGTCACCACTCCATCAAGGTCATTCTTGACATTTGCCTCATTTCCAACCATGACACTCTCCAGGTCTGGCTTGTTTTCAGCTAACTTGGTTGTCCTTGGATACAAAATGCTGTTCTGCTTCTCCCAGGCCACACTGTGGCAGGAGAAACTAATGCGGGCTCTCAAAGGTCCTTTGAACCAGCAGGCTACCCTTCAGGTACTGGAATGTGTTCTCCTGTTCCCTTATTATCCTCGATGAGCTCTGTAAGGCTGTCTCTGATCTGTGTACTAACACATCACCCAGTCATTTATCTCCTGGCTTCTTGCTGCCTCTCTGAGCTGGAGGAGAGTACCGCACCCCTATTTCTCAAGGACCCACACTGACCTTCCTTTCTCCCCAGGTTTGGGGAAACTTGATGTAATCTTTGGAAGGATGGGGTGGGCAGGAAAATTTGCTTTTCTTCAGGTATTCTACCAAATCTACTTTTTATACTTGAAATCCTTCTCTTCTTTTGGAAATTCTAATTCTAATGCTAAGAATAGTTTTCATTTTCTCTGCTTTCCGAATGTTTTTCTTTTCCCCTGAGGCCATGACACAGAATGTCTATCTATCTGCATGAGAAAAGGGTCATGGGATACAAACAAGCATATAGGAAAAAAACCCTCATGTGTTAAAATAGCAAAATATTGTTATTCAACAGTACAGAGGAGCAAAAATGGTCTCACTGATAACATTTATTAAACATTGATTTTAATAGTAACAGGGATTATCCTGTTGATGAAGTGAAAGCAGAGGTGCCCCTGAATCATAAAAAAGGTGGTGTGGTGTTTTAGTATGCAGGACAGACAGACTTACAGACTTCATTGAAATGCTTTTAAAAATGATGGGTGGGGGGTGTCTGGGTGGCTCAGTCAGTTGAGCGTCTGCCTTCGCTCAGGTCATGATCCAGGGGTCCTGGGATTGAGCCCCACGTCGGGCTCCTTGCCCAGTGGGGAGTCTGCTTCTCCCTCTGTCTGCCTCTCTGCCTACTTGTGCTCTCTCTCTTTCTCTGTCAAATAAATAAATAAAATCTTAAAAAAGATGGGTAGGGGGCACCTGGCTGGCTCAGTTGGAAGAGCAGGCGACTCTTGATCTTGGGTCGTGAGTTCAAGCCCCACATTGGGTGTAGAGGTTACTTAAATAAAACTTTAAAAAAATTATTGGTAAGTTGTATGAAACACTAAATACTGGGAAAGCCATTTCAAAAGGTACTTAAAAATCAATCACGTCAACTCCAAGTAAGTAATGGCTTTATTCACAGAGAATGCAAGTCAGAAACCAGAAGTGTCAATGTGGAAGGTAGATAGTTATAGCCGGAGGCATTATTACTACCCATAAAATTAAGCTTAATTGTGCAATAAAATACCGAATATGCTTGTTGGAGTCTTGGATAAAGTAAGGAGGAGATGCTAAGATTATGAATGGCAGAGAAGTTATGGAACTCTCTTTAGCAAGGGGCTCTACCTGTGTTAGTTGGGGATGGAGAGTGCCCCAGCTCCCCTGCCTCCAGCAACCACTGAGCTACTTTCTCCAGGGATCAGGGCCTTCCAGAAGAAGTCCCTCTCTCTGAACACCTTTTTATTTTTTATGATTCAGGGACTCCTCTGCCACCAGAAATCACATCTTTTAAATAATAGTGACTAAAATCTTTCTAACCAAACTTTTTGTTTCATAAGCATCCATAAAATGTTAATAAGACAAACTTTGACTGAAGTACCCCATTGACAGTCATTCAGCTGGGAGTACAACCAGACCCCAGATGGACCCTGTCCCACTGCACGGGAATCGCTATGTAGACATCAGAAGTATGTGTGTTCCTGCCACGTCAGCACCTCTCTCTAGGACAACAATCTTACCTTTCTGATTTTCCTATCACCAGGAGCCTCCAAAGTTTTCAGTGTCTTAAGTGAGGATGCAATAATGCTTGTTGAAAGATTTTGAAAAAGAAAAAAGTGAATGATTGAATAAATAAATTAGGTGTTAGTGGTTCAGATAATCTCTATGTTGATGTGGAAAAGTAGGAGGAAAATGCATACCCAAGGGAGCTGACTACTAAAGGTAAGAAGGTTCTAGAATGAACAATGGGTTAAAAAAAAAGACACATTTTGTAGTTTCATAGTTTTGCTTGGCATTAGCTACAATAGGAACCGGTAGTTGAAGCATGGTTGAAGGAATCCTCATAACTTCTGAAGGTATGTGGTGTGCATGTTCACTTTAATGGCACCTGCTTATAAAGAACTTGTCAATTAAGATATTGTTCTTATTAGCTAAGCTACCCTGAGCAAGAATTGCAGAGAAATATTGCATTTGTTTTGTTTTGCCTTTTTGAAAGGAATGCATCAATGTGAATGTGTCTATTAAATACTTTTGAATGAAATTCAGAAATTCATGTGGGGTCTTACATGATCAAAAAAAATAAACTTTCAGAATTCATTCCTCTCTGCTTAATGCTGAAATTTACCATGTGAACAAATAGTAAGGTATGTTCTAATTACTAACAGTTTTAGATCTATACCTACACACATTGTCAGCACTATAAACAAATCCTTAAATGTTTTTTCTTTATTTCTTGTGCCTTTTACTCTTTAGCAGATCCCATTCTCTATTCCCAGTTTGGTAAAATATTTAAGACTCTTTAAAAGTTTCTACTAAGGGCGCCTGGGTGGCTCAGTCGGTTAAGCGACTGCCTTCGGCTCAGGTCATGATCCTGGAGTCCCGGGATCGAGTCCCGCATCGGGCTCCCTGCTCGGCAGGGAGTCTGCTTCTCCCTCTGACCCTCCTCCCTCTCATGCTCTCTCTATCTCATTCTCTCTGTCTCAAATAAATAAATAAAATCTTAAAAAAAAAATTAAAAAAAAAAAGTTTCTACTAAAAATAAAAAAGACTAGCTCAATACCCTACTCTCATTTCTATACAGCCCTGTCCCCCCCACCCCGCCCCACTACCCAGCCTCTAGGACACCATGCCACATTTGAAAGCAGAGTTTTCTCTCTGATATCCCAGATGCCTTGTCCATTCTCATGCTGGCAGAAAACCACTGAGTGCTGGGATCGGTGGGTAGACACATGTTCTGCTGAGCACCATTCTCTCCCCTGCCTGTGTAAGTGATACCTGGATCTTGTGATCACAGGCAGCTCATGCTCCTGAGGGCATCTGAGGTCTCTCTTTTCTGAGAAAGTCCATGAAGGGAGAGGACAGTGTATAGATTTCCGTGGAAAACCTCTTGTCAAGGATTCCAGCTACAGCTTGCCCTACATGACAGGATAATTGGACAGAAGCCAAGAAGAAATATGATATCTTCCATTTAGAAAATATAATAAATTGTGATTAGTAAAGTCAAGTGCAACAAAGATGATAATACTTCCTGAATTAATGTTAATATTTAATTTAATTTTAATATCTGTTAAAAATCTTCTAGTGATATTTAACTAATTGAACAACTTGATAAAAAAACAATTCCAGACATAGAAGCCGACAAACCTTTTTTTTTAAGTGGTTATAGAATCACATATAAGTTGTTCTTTTTTAAAGATCAATGATCAAATAAATGAGTCATGGTATGGTGATTTCACTAATTAAAGCTATTATAAGAACATAATATATGACAAACTAGAATTAGTAATCCAAGACAAATAACGGAGAAAAGAAAATATCTACTTCAGAACTAGAGTTGGGGCGGGGGGATCCCTGGGTGGCTCAGTCGGTTAAGCATCCAATTCTTGGTTTCGGCTCAGGTCATGAACTTGGGGTCATGAGATTGAGTCCTGTGTTGGACTCTGCTCAGCACCGAGTCTGTTTCAGGTTCTCTCTCTTCCCACTCTGCTCCTCCCCCCACTTGCTCCTGTGTGTGCATGCTCTCTCTCTCTCTCTCAAATAAATAAATAAAATCTTAAAAAAAAAAAAAGAATTAGTGTTGGGATACCTGAGAATGATATGGTATGAAATTAGACCAAAGAAGTAGGCGGGGCGCCTGGGTGGCTCAGTCGGTTAAGCTTCTGCCTTCTGCTCAGCTCATGATTTGGGGGTCCTGGGATTGAGCCCTGTGTGGGGCTCCCTGCTCAGCAGGGAGTCCGCTTCTCCCTCTCCCTCTGCTCCTCACCCTGCTTGTGCTCTCTTTCAAATAAATAAATAAAATCTTAAAAAAAAAAAAAGAAGTAGAAGGGAATAGGCTAGTAGGGCAGATAGACTACTATATCTACAAGAGATACATTTACATCAGAACATGAAGTATATCATCATATGGATCTGTTCATATTTAAATAAATAACAATGTTAGAACAATGTAAGAAAAAATATCAAAAGAAAAACAACAGAATGAAAAGTGCTTAACATACTGCTCTAAATATATAAAGAATTTTAAATATAAATACTCTGCTTTCACGCCATAGGCAGTCAAGGAAGATTAAAAATGGATACCAAAGGAAAACCCTGACAAACTAAGCGAATCACATGGGATATGTGCAGTTTCATAGCAATTAAAGAGGTGCAAATTAGAACTCATAAAATGGCACAAATAACTAAAAGATGCTTTTTTTAAAGGCAGTGTTGGAGGAGGATCTGTAACCATTTGACATTTTGCTGGTGGGCTGCATTATTTCTGAAGAGCAACCTCTCAGTGTGTAGCAAGAGCTAAAAATCTTTTAAAACATTTAATCTACCCATTCCATTTTACATAAGAGAAAAGAGAAGGAAAAATCATAAAGGGAAAAATGAAATTTGTGCAAAGTACATAGCAGCATTATTTTTCCTAGTAAAAACAAGAAACATCTCTAATGCTCAAAGTGAAATGGTTTAGGCAACTGCTTAATATTAAGAGAATGGAATATAGCGCACTATTATGTGGATTAGGTTGATCCATAAAAATCTATACATGAGGCTGTAAGAAATAAAGCTAAGTGACAAATATGTCCACTGCTAAACAGTAAGCTTCTTGGGAGACTGAACCATCTCTTACTCATACTGAATCCGCAGGGTCAAACTTTGTTCCTGGTACAGGATAAATGCTCCAGCGCATGTTGAATGAATGCTTGAATGGCTTTTCTATTAATGCTGAATTCTTGACCTTCTGCCCGCTCTGACCTTGGTAAACTTGCATTTGCTAGCTTTCACACGGCTCGCCTAGATTTCTGGACTCTAGCCTGCCCAGCCTCAGATAAATGCATACCCTTTGTGGTCCTGGCACCTAACTGGTGACCTCTGCCCTACCGAGGGCTCCATACCCGGGGAGTCAGACAGCTTTAGTTCAGTTAACAGCTAACGTGAAGTCTGCATTCATCGGCAAGCTTGTGGGGAAAAAAATGCATAAACTTTGTCAAATGTACAAAACTGGGAAGAAACTTGAGTGAGTCTCCCCACTCCTCCGTGCCTAGCATAAAGAGGCAAATACAGACAGGGATTCGACCTTTTCTTACTTGACATCCCAGTCACCCAGGTACTCCGACGGGAAGGCTAACAGCACTAGCCTCAAGAAGCCTCCAGCTGCCCCAGAACATTCTGCCCAGAGTATGTCCCGAGATTCTGTTGACAGCGGAGTAGCACATGAAGCCCTTTCGGGATTTACAGAAGTGTCCAGTCCCCCCTGCACTCGGGCGGATTTCCCCTTTCCTGCTGGCGCTGGATGCCAGGCCCGTAAGTATTTCATGGTAGAATGAACGATTGGAATGATTGAATGGCGGGAAGAGGGGATTCGGCAGGTTGCCAGATTGTGAGGTTAGCATTTATTTTGGAGGATCTTATTAATTTGCAGAGCACACAACTCTGAATTCAGAGGCCCAAATCCAAGCAGTGAGCGTGGTGAGGGACACCGTTACAAGGAAGAGGAAAGGGCGCCTGGGTGGCTCAGTCGTTAAGCGTCTGCCTTCGGCTCGGGTCATGATCCCAGGGTCCTGGGATCGAGCCCCGCATCGGGCTCCCTGCTCCGCGGGAAGCCCGCTTCTCCCTCTCCCACTCCCCCTGCTTGTGTTCCTGCTCTCGCTGTCTCTCTCTCTGTCAAATAAATAAATAACATCTTTAAAAAAAAAAAAAAAAAAAAAAAGGAAGAGGAAAAAAACCCAGCCTGAACTCCTTGGCCAGCAGCGGGTCCCGTGCAAGCCCGAGGTTAAAGAAAGCCCTGCTTGAGGCATCGGTCCCGTGTCTGTCCCCGGGTCGGCCCCAGCCTAAGCCTTCTTGTGCTATAAATACAGCGGCCCACATGCTGCAGAGACACGGTGTTCCCTCTGCTCGCCGGGACAGATAACATGAATTTGCCCTTTAAACGTCCCAAGCTGAAGGCACAGCCCCCGGCCCACCCCTGCCTCCCGGAAGCGCCTTCGCCCCGGGTGCCCTCTGCCGCGGAGGGGGACGGCGAGGGGGTGTGCAGGCACCTGCGCAGCCAATGCGCAGTGCGCGCGCGGCCGCGGGGGTGCCTCCTCCTCTCGCGAGAGCCCGGGCGGGGGATATAAGGAGGGCTGCGGGGCGAGGCGAGCGGCCCCTTCGCGTCGCGCAGGGACGGAGAGCGGGCGGCCGTGCCTGGCCGGGCGGAGGCGAGAGCGCGGGCGCGAGCGCGAGCGCGGCTCCCGGAGGCTGTGTGCGCCCGGCTGTCACCATGAGTGATCACGCGTTGAGCTTCCTGAAGGATTTCCTGGCCGGCGGCGTCGCCGCTGCCGTGTCCAAGACCGCGGTCGCCCCCATCGAGAGGGTCAAACTGCTGCTGCAGGTGGGGACGGCGCGGGCGCGGGCGCAGCGAGCCGGGTGCGGGCCGGGCAGGGCGCGGGGGACGCGGGCGAGCTGCAGCGGCGAGGGGGCGCGGGGCGGGCCAGCCGCAGCCAATCTGTGCTAGGCCACAGGCCCCGGCGCCCGGCCTACGCGAAGGGGAAGGTGCCCTCTGCGTAGACAGGTCCAGCGTCAGTAGCAGATTCCTGGTGTCGGGTGGCGCCCAGCGTTCGGGTGTCTATATATGGAAACCCACCCGGGGTAGGTTGCAGCCAGCCAGATCCTGCTCCTGGGACAGCACTGACCCTCCACTTAGGCCTCACCTTTAGATTTTCAGTGTCCCTTGCACCCTTTTTTCCTGCATCCACCTTCTACAATACAAACCTCAGAATCATTATTACTCAAAAACTCGCGTAGTGTGTCCCATGCACCATGCTGTAGGCTGACATATATTTCATTTATCTTTGTATAACCTCTGTTAGATAGATACTATTCCCCCTATTTTACAGCTGAAGAAAGAGGTTTTGAGAGATTAAGAAACAGTTTTCAGAGTAGACTCATATTGTCTTACTTACCCCGTCCCCAAATCTTTTCCTCTGCAGTCTGGTCTCTGGTTTATCAGTCTTCTCCTCATCCTCATTCTCATCCTGTCTATCGTGTTTGTCTCTACTTGCCCAAAAGGCAAGGGCCCCTCAATGAGAAACTCAGCCTCCTCAATTTGGGAGTCAAAATTATGATAAAGAAAAAACCCAACTGCTCACTCACAGCAACAAACCTCTCAATAATCAATTACTTGGATAATCTGCTTGAAAATTTTCAGGCTATAATACCTAGTGGATTTATTCTACTTCTGTGAGAGTATCTACTCCTCTGAGATCCTGGTCTCCAGGGAGATTCAGTGAGACTGAGGAATCATTATCTCCTGCCTGTCCATCATGTTTGTTATATCAGAGCAGGTACCCTTTAGGGCAGGGATCTTTAATCATTTCAATCTCCCGATAAGCCCCTAGTGTAGTTCTGGCAGTGCATAAATGACTCTACAATGGAATCTTTTCGGTTTATTTGGGGAAGAACCTTTTCTCTCAAGTGCCCTGATAACTGAGGCAAAAGTGGATTTTTTTGGCTTGTTTCCAAGTAGCTAACGTACTTACTTAGATTTAGTTAATATCTGCTTGATTTCCCCATATATTTTTTTAAGAAAGGAAATCAAAGAGTTGTACACGTTCATTTGCTCCTGTCCACTTTCCTTCTCCCTCTGCTCTGGCCATCCTTACCCAGTTCCTCCCCTCCCTCTCCTCCCCCCACAGGTCCAGCATGCCAGCCAACAGATCAGTGCCGAGAAGCAGTACAAAGGGATCATTGATTGTGTGGTGAGAATCCCCAAGGAGCAGGGCTTTCTCTCCTTCTGGAGGGGTAACCTGGCCAACGTGATCCGTTACTTCCCCACCCAAGCTCTCAACTTCGCTTTCAAGGACAAGTACAAGCAGATCTTCCTGGGGGGTGTGGACCGGCATAAGCAATTCTGGCGCTACTTTGCTGGTAACCTGGCTTCCGGTGGGGCAGCTGGGGCCACCTCCCTCTGCTTTGTCTACCCGCTGGACTTTGCTAGGACCAGGTTGGCTGCCGATGTGGGCAAGGGTGCTGCCCAGCGCGAGTTCAGTGGTCTGGGTGACTGTCTCACCAAGATCTTCAAGTCCGATGGCCTGAGGGGTCTCTACCAGGGTTTCAACGTCTCTGTCCAGGGCATCATTATCTACAGAGCGGCCTACTTCGGAGTCTATGATACTGCCAAGGGTGAGAGAGGGGCCTCAGGGGGTGCGGAGTGGGGAGGAAGAAGGTCCCCAGGGGTCTGTAACTCATGTTCTAGTCCCTGGGCTAAACGATGCTTCTGAATGAGGAGGTGGTATGGTGTGGATAAATAGCTAAAGGACTCTCCTTGTCCCCTTCTGAAATAAACTCTGGCCTTGAATTATTCAGAGAGCAAGAAGGGAGCCTGCTTCCCCCTTGGCACAGCTCTGTCAGTGACCAGGTTGAACTTGGAGCCTCTTCAACATGCCCTGTACACTGGGCACAACTCTGGCTTCCCTGGATCCAGAGGGCAGTCCCGGCTTTGGTTGGCTGCCTGGTTGTGAGGCACCCGTAATGGGCAGGGTCTTTCAGAAGGGTAGGGCATGGAGTTGGAGGTATGGTAGCCTCTTCTCCGTCCCGACTTGCCTTTGGCTGAGCTGCTGAGAGAAATCACTTCACAGCCATTTGGCTTCTTGCCTCTGCTCACAGGGATGTTGCCTGACCCCAAGAATGTGCACATTATTGTGAGCTGGATGATTGCCCAGAGTGTGACAGCGGTCGCAGGGCTGGTGTCCTACCCCTTTGACACTGTCCGCCGTAGGATGATGATGCAGTCTGGCCGGAAAGGGGGTAAGCCTGACACCTACTGGTCTCTTATTTCTCTGCCCAAGGGGCAGTTCAGTGCTCTTTCCAGTCTTCACTATTCTGGTTGTTAAAATTACGTGGTAAGAACTTAGGAAAGAAGCTTTATAGTCAGTCCCCCTTAACACTGTCAACTGTTCCTTTAGAGAAAAGAATGTGTTCCTATCAAAGAAATAAGAACATCAAAAATGAGATATTTAGAGGTGAACTTAACTAAGTATCTAATATCATAGAGGCTGTAGGCCCTTTTCCCTTAGAGCCTGGGTACAGAAATACAGGAAACTAATTAATTAGCCAGTTTATTTAAAAATAATTCTTGCTTTTGTTATCTAGCTGTTACAAGTTTTAGTGGGAGAGGGTGCTTTTGCTGGGTGACATGGCCTGAAGCCATTTTGGCTTCCAGAGGTTGAAACATGAAACTGCCAATTTTAGCGTTGAAAAGTCAAATATTAGTTCCATTTGCTTCAACCGAACAGTTGTTATCTCTTTTAACTGTGCCACCTTGGGCAATATAATCTGAGACTCTGCCCATAAAATTTTCTTTTCTCATCCCTAAAAAGGGGGACCACCCAGCTTAATACTTCCACTCCACCCCAGCCCCTCCCATTTTACAGTCTGACCATGTGTGAGTTAGCTAGTTAATTGCCCTAGTTCTTTACCTGATTTTGGGTGGAAGGAGTAGGATTGACAAGAAATGCTGCCTGACGGTTATGCAAGAAGGGGGTGTCTGGCTGGACACCGCATAGAGTTGGGGCTTAGAGCTCAAGTGACTGGCTTTTCTAACACTGTGTGTAGATGTCTTTCAAAGGAAAAGCCTCTTCCTCCAGAATTACAGAGCCCTTACCAACATTTGTTTCCACAGCGGATATTATGTACAGTGGGACGGTGGACTGCTGGAGGAAGATTGCAAAAGATGAAGGAGCCAAGGCTTTCTTCAAAGGTGCCTGGTCCAATGTGTTGAGAGGCATGGGCGGAGCTTTTGTATTGGTGTTGTATGATGAGATCAAAAAATACGTCTAATATAGTTAAAACTCAAGGTCATTGGTTCCAGATCCATTGTGTGGTTTAATAGACTTTTCCTATGGGAAGTAAAAGAAAGATCTGGGATAAAACCAGACTGAAAGGAATACCTCAGAAAAAAAAAGCCTCACTGAGTGTTCATTAAACCACAAATGTATTTTGTATTTATTTTACATTTAAATTCCGTCAGATAGAAAATAACTTATCATACTTGTACAATTAACTGAAGAACTGATAATGAAGAAGATAACCGAATGTGAAATCTCAATAAAGACCACTTAATGCCCCATGTTTTTTTGACTTCTTATTAACTGCTACGTGGATTTAAACATAAGACCATAAATGCATGTTCTCTAGCATGAGTCACTTATATAACTCAGTGGCCCAGCTTCTGAACGTCAGATGTTCTACTATGTATCATATGAGTACCTACAATGCTTAAAAGTTCTGGTTTTCAAACTTCGGCAGCTTTTACCCACTTTCTTTTTATCTTACCTCATGCTGTGGTGCTGGGGGCTCCAAGGTGGTGGCATGGATCCTGGCT
The DNA here is from genome assembly GCF_011800145.1 of Mirounga leonina. NCBI lineage: Eukaryota > Metazoa > Chordata > Mammalia > Carnivora > Phocidae > Mirounga > Mirounga leonina. The sequence goes on along the minus strand of NW_023270320.1, from coordinate 25,430,860 downwards.
TTCATGATCCCACCGGATTTTATGCACTTTCATGCAATCTTCAGGAACTCTGAGATTACACTAAACAGTTTCAGGAATTCTGCGAGATTAGGAAATGTTCTGTTTTAGGGCCTGTAGAGAACTGTGTGATGCCTAGAATTTTATGACAGGTGGGCAGTATTCATTGACAATCAGCTAGCAGGCTAGTATTTAGTACCTGGTAGGCTCTGTGGAAGATACAAAAAGACAGGAACCCACTCTGGAAGAAACTTCCAGGGGTTAGGAGAGAGGAGTGAAATGGCCATCATTATATAATGCACTGTCTAATATAATCTTGGCTGAGTAGGACTAGAAGGGGGAACATGAAATGTGGGGAGTGGCAAGAGATGGACCTGAAAGAAAATAGCATAGTTAGATACTCGAGTATAGAAAGTATCTGCCAGCACTTTTTTTTTTTTTTTAAAGATTTTTATTTATTTGAGAGAGAGAGAATGAGAGAGAGCACATGAGAGTGGGGAGGGCCAGAGGGAGAAGCAGACTCCCTGCTGAGCAGGGAGCCCCATGTGGGACTCGATCCAGGGAATCTAGGATCATGACCTGAGCTGAAGGCAGTCGCTTAACCAACTGAGCCACCCAGGCGCCCTGCTAGCACTTCTTTACGGTAACAATTTATCAAGATCTAGAGGCAAAGTCAGTTTTGGATTTGATTCTCAAAAACTAGTGAGCAAGAGAAAAAATTATAGTTTCTAGTTGGAAATTAACTTCTGGTCCAGAAGACCACAAACAGTTCATAGAGCATGAGCCTGTTAGTGATTTGCTGGAAACCAGTTCCTATACCCTACGCAAAGCTTGAAAGGCAGGCCCATGTGTTTTATGTTTTCCCTGATGGATGGTTTGAGGGGTGCAGTGACTCTGGAACTCCTGTTCTTCACCTTCCTTCCCAAGCTCTTCCACCTACTCACTCCTACCTCCCTGGTAAAAAATCGGCTGCTTTGTTATACCACAATATCCAAGGTTACATCTCTTCTACTGTAGTGCATGTCTATGCCGATGGAACAGGCGAAGGCGTGAAAAAGTTTCTCAATCCTGTCTCAAGGCCAGGTCATAAACCTTCTGGGTACATTATATCCTCATGTTGCTTTTCATCCCGTGGATGGGATGAATGGTCCAAATTCTGTTGCTGATGAAGAGGAAAGAAAAGCAGGGCAGGCTAGTAGGGCAGATACTTTTGTGGAGCTCATCTTAAAGTAAGGCCAGCAGCCCTTTCAGTATTTTGAAACCTAAGAGTTAGGTGAGGGAGGAGCCATGAAAAGCAGCTAGGAACGGAAAGCAATGAATGAAACAGTAGGTTCTCCCAGCCCAACCAAGAACCAAACTTGTTTTCTAATCTTTTAACTGAGTCCTCCCTGGCATGGAACAGGAAACGGAGAACAGGAAACGGAGGGGAGAAGTCACCATTTATTACAAGGTACACATTATCTGCCTTGTGCGTGTGATCCAGAGGTCAGCCTCCCCGCTCTGCTGAGGTTACCTGGACTGTACTTGGGGAGTGCAAATTTGCCTAAAGACTCCTAGAACGAAGCTTCTGTCAGGATGCTGTCATCTGGCCAGGGACATCCTACCTTTACAAATTCCCTCACAGGACCATCACTCTGCCAGGCTGTCACACTTGGAAGTTCTGGGAAGATGCACAGGGTTTAAACTAACAACTCAGACTTGAGCCTTCTGCCCTCAGGAATTCATCATTAGTCCCCTTTCCTGCAAAGCTCTCTCCCTAAATGCAGCCCTGCTCTTACCACGCACCCCCCCAAGAAAGTCCTTTTCATTTTTTATGTATTTTCTCCCTTTAAGCCTTACCTAGAGGCATCTTTTTAGCTATCTTATTTTATATTTTGAATCTATGAGGAAAACCATGAAGGATAAGAGGTTTGCCCATAATGGTAACTGAACATTACAACTTGCCTCAACTGTTTAAATCTCAACTATTTCCTTTCTATTTTACTTTGTGTAAAATACATACAACATAGCTTGTGTGGAGACAAAATTGACAAATATCTACAACGTGAATGGAAACTCTCTGCAAGGGCAGTGGTTCTTACTTTTTTTCTTTCTTTTTTCCTTTTTTTTTTTTTTTTAATTTTATTATGTTATGTTAGTCACCATACATCATTAGTTTTTGATGTAGGGATCCATGATTCATTGTTTTCATATAACACCCAGTGCTCCATGCAGTATGTGCACTCCTTAATACCTATCACCATGCTAACCCACCCCCCCACCCCCCTACCCTCTAAAACCCTGTTTGTTTCTCAGAGTCCATAGTCTCTCATGGTTCATCTCCCCTTCCGATTTACCCCCCTTCATTTTTCCCTTCCTTCTCCTAATGTCGTCCATGCTATTCCTTATGTTCCACAAATAAGTGAAACCATATGATTATTGACTTTCTCTGCTTGACTTATTTCACTTAGTATAATCTCCTCCAAGTCCCATCCATGTTGATGTAAAAGTTGGGTATTCATCCTTTCTGATGGCTGAGTAATATTCCATTATACATATGGGCCACATCTTCTTTATCCATTCATCTGTTGAAGGGCATCTCAGTTCTTTCCACAGTTTGACTACTGCGGACATTGCTGCTCTGAACATTGGGGTGCATATGGCCCTTCTTTTCACTACATCTGTGTCTTTGGGGTAAATACCCAGGAGTGCAATTGCTGGGTCATAGGGTAGCTCTATTTTTAATTTTTTGAGGAACCTCCACACTGTTTTCCAAAGTGGCTGTACCAACTTGCATTCCCACCAACAGTGTAAGAGGGTTCCCCTTTCTCCACAACCTCTCCAACATTTGTTGTTTCTTGCCTTGTCAATTTTTGCCATTCTAACTGGTGTAAGGTGGTATCTCAATGTGGTTTTGATTTGAATTTCCCCGATGGCTAATGATGATGAACATTTTTTCATGTGTCTGTTAGCCATTTGTATGTCTTCTTTTGAGAAGTGTCTCTTCATGTCTTCTGCCCATTTTTGACTTATTTATTTTTTGGGTGGTGAGTTTGAGAAGTTCTTTATAGATCTTGGATATAAGCCCTTTGTCTGTAGTGTCATTGGCAAATATCTTCTCCCATTCTGTGGGATGCCTTTTTGTTTTGTTGACTGTTTCCTTTGCTGTGCAGAAGCTTTTTATCTTGATGAAGTCCCAAAAGTTCATTTTTGCTTTTGTTTCACTAGCTTTTGGAGATGTAACTTGAAAGAAGTTCCTGTGGCTGATGTCAAAGAGGTTACTGCTTATGTTCTCCTCTAGGATTTTGATGGATTCCTGTCTCACATTGAGGTCTTTCATCCACTTTGAGTTTATCTTTGTGAATGGTGTTAGAGAATGGTTGAGTTTCATTCTTCTGCATGTGGCTGACCAATTTTCCCAGCACCATTTATTGAAGAGACTGTCTTTTTTCCATTGCATGTTTTTTCCTGCTTTGTCAAAGATTATTTGACTATAGAGTTGAGGGTCCATATCTGGGTTCTCTATTCTATTCCATTGGTCTATGTCTGTTTTTGTGCCAGGACCATGCTGTCTTGGTGACCACAGCTTTGTAATATAGCTTGAAATCGGGCAATGTGATGCCCCCAGCTTTTTCTTTTTCAACATTTTCTTGGCGATTCGGGGTCTTTTCTGATTCCATACAAATTTTAGGATTGTTTGTTCCAGCACTTTAAAAATGTCATTGGAATTTTGATCGGGATGGCATTGAAGGTATAGATTGCTCTGGGTAGCATAGACATTTTAACAATGTTTATTCTTCCAATCCATGAGCATGGAATATTTTTCCATCTTTTTGTGTCTTCTTCAATTTCTTTCATGAGTGTTTTGTAGTTCCTAGAGTATAGATCCTTTACCTCTTTGGTTAGGTTTATTCCGAGGTATCTTATGGTTTTTGGTGCTATTGTAAATGGAATCAATTTTCTAATTTCTCTTTGTTGCATTGTAAGTGTATAAGAAAGCAAACTGATTTCTGTGCATTGATTTTGTATCCTGCCACATTACTGAATTGCTGTATGAGTTCTAGTAATTTGGGGGTGGAGTCTTTTGGGTTTTCCACATAAAGTATCATGTCGTCTGCAAAAAGAGAGAGTTTGACTTCTTCTTTGCCAATTTGAATACCTTTTCTTTCTTTCTGTTGTCTGATTGCTGTTGCTAGGACTTCTAGTACTATGTTGAACAATAGTGGCGAGAGTGGGCACCCTTGACGTGTTCCTGATCTTAAGGGAAAGGCTCTCAGCTTTTCCCCATTGAGGATGATATTCGCTGTGGGTTTTTCATAGATGGATTTTATGAACTTGAGGAATGTTCCCTCTATCCCTATACTCTGGAGAGTTTTAATCAGGAAAGGATGTTGTATTTTGTCAAATGCTTTTTCTGCATCAATTGAGAGGACCATATGGTTCTCCCTCCTCTTATTAATGTGTTCTATCACACTGATTGATTTGTGAATGCTGAACCACCCTTACATCCCGGCGATAAATCCCACTTGGTTGTGGTGGATGATCCTTTTAATGTATTGTTGGATCCTATTAGCTAGGATTTTGTTGAGGATTTTGGAATCCATATTCATCAGGGATATCGGTCTGAAATTCTCCTTTTTGACGGGGTCTTTGCCTGGTTTGGGGATTAAGGTAATGCTGGCCTCATAGAATGAGTTTGGAAGTTTTCCTTCTGTTTCTATCTTTTGAAACAGCTTCAGTAGAATAGGGATTATTTCTTCTTTGAATGTTTGGTAGAATTCCCCAGGGAATCCATAAGGCCCTGGACTCTTGTTTTGGGGGAGGTTTTTGATCACTACTTCAATCTCATTACCAGTTATTGGCCCATTCAGGTTGTCAATTTCTTCCTGTTTCAGTCTTGGCAGCTTATAGGTTTCCAGGAAGGACTCCATTTCATCCAGATTGCTCAGTTTATTGGCATATAGTTGTTGATAATAATTTCTAATAATTGTTTCTATTTCCTTGGTGTTAGTCGTGATCTCTCCCCTTTCATTCATAATTTTATTTTGGGTCCTTTCTCTTTTCTTTTGGATAAGTCTGGCCAGTGGTTTATCAATCTTAATTCTTTCAAAGAACCAACTTCTAGTTTCATTGATCTGATCTACTGTGTTTCTGGTTTCTAATTCATTGATTTCTGCTCTAATTTTAATTATTTCTCTTCTAATGCGTGGCTTAGGCGTCGTTTGTTGCTTTTTCTCTAGTTCTTTAAGGTGTAGAGTTAGTTGGTGAATTCGGATTTTTCTATTTTTTTGAGTGAGGCTTGGATGGCTATGTATTTCCCCCTTAGGACCAACTTTGCAGTATCCCATAGGTTTTGGACCAATGTGTTTTCGTTCTCATTGATTTCCATGGATTGTTTAAGTTCTTTGATTTCCTGGTTGACCCAAACATTCTTGAGCAGAGTGGTCTTTAGCTTCCAAGTGTTTGAATTTCTGCCAAATTTTTTCTTGTGATTGAGTTCGTTTTAGAGCATTGTGGTCTGAGAATATGCAGGGAATAATCTCAATCTTTTGGTATCGGTTGAGACCTGATTTGTGACCCAGTATATGGTCTATTCTGGAGAAAGTTCCATGTGCGCTCGAGAAGAATGAGTACTCTGTTGTTTTAGGGTGGAATGTTCTGTCAATATCTTTGAGGTCCATCTGGTCCAATGTATCATTCAAAGCTCTTGTTTCCTTGTTGATTTTCTGCTTAGATGATCTGCCCATTGCTGAGAGTGGAGTATTGAGGTCTCCTACAAGTAACATACTGTTATCAGTATGACTCTTTATTTTGGTTAACAGTTGGCTTATGTAGATGGCTGTTCCCGTGTTGGGGGCATAGATATTTACAATTGTTAGATCTTCTTGTTGGATAGACCCTTTAAGAATGATATAGTGTCCTTCTATGTCTCTTATTACAGACTTCAGTTTAAAATCTAATTTGTCTGATATAAGAATTGCTACCCCAGCTTTCTTTTGAGGTCTGCTGGCATGGAAAATGGATCTCCATCCCTTCACTTTCAGTCTGGATGTATCTTTAGGTTCAAAATGAGTCTCTTGTAGACAGCATATGGATGGGTCCTGTCTTTTTATCCAATCTGCAACCCTGACGTTATTCTGATGTTCCTCCCTCTGTAGTAAGGAATGTCTTCCCCCAAACTGCCCTTAAGATGGTTTCCTTGGTTCTAAGATTTGCAAGTTTTACTATTACATGCCGGGGTGTTGGCCTGTTTTCCTTGATCTTAGGAGGGGTCCTCTCTGCCTCTAGGACTCCAATGTTTGTTTCATTCCCCAGATTAGGGAAGTTCTCAGCTATGATTTGCTCAGATACATCTTCTAGTCCTCTCTCCACTCCCTCTGGGATTCCAATTATTCTGACATTGGAACGCTTCATGGTGTCACTTATTTCTCTGATTCTATTTTCATGGATTCTGAGTTCTTTTTCCCTGGCCTCCTCTTTTCCCTTTTTATCTATTATATTGTCTTCCAGGGCGCTTATTCTCTCTTCTGTCTCAGTTTCCCTAGCTGTTAGATTATCTAGATTGGATTAGATCTCATTGATAGTATTTTTAAGTTCTGCCAATTCATCTTTTATTTCTGCCCTTAGAGACTCTGTGTTGCCATTAATTGATTTCTCCATTCTAGCCATTGTCTTCACAATTGCTAGCCTGAATTCCATCTCCGACATCTTGGTTATATCTGCATCCATTTGTAAATCTGCAGCATAAGTCATAATCTCTGAGTCTTTTCTGTTTTGACTAGTCATTCTGTTGATTGGTGTTTGAGGGAATGTATAGAGTCCAAATTATTGACCAGAACCCAAGCAAGATGCACCTGTTTTCTTGGGACCTTAGGGTTGCTGGCCTCTTGTTTTCCCAGCCTGTCTTCTGCGGGAGGGGCCTGCCGCACTGTTACTCAGGCAACCCTGTTCGGGCGGAGTTGCCCTGTGCCTCTATGGTGGGGGATGGGCTCAGTGGGAATCAGTTTTGGGGGCTTTTGTTCTCTGGCGGCTTTCCCTGGGGACTTTCCACGTCTCTCCCGCGAGTCAGAGCAGAAGAGACCATTTTACAACCCTCTGCCTCAGAGCAGGGAGATCGCAGTCTGTTCTTCAGTGAGCTCTCCAGGCCACACCGTCTCTGTTTCTGTCTGTGCTGCTATAAACCGCAGCGGCCTGGGTTCTGCGCCCCTCCGTGGCGCTCCCAGTCCTGCCTCCAGGTCAGAGCACGTCTCTGCCCTTTGTGCTTCTAAAACCGCCAGCCGCTCCCAGTTCGCGTGCATGCGACCCCGCTGCTCCGGGTTTCCGTCCCGGGGGCTGCCCTAAAGTCCTTTCCCCCACCGCTACCGGTCTGCGAGTCTGTGCCCCGTCCGCAGCGCGCGAGGCTGTCACTCACCGGCGGTGTAGGATCCCCACGGCCAGGCACCCTCCCACTGCCGTTTTTCCTCTGATATCTGCCCATGGAATCACGGCTCCCTGCTTCGTACCCCAAAACCAACCACCTGTGATATTCTGTTTGTGAGATCCAGATCTTCTTACATCTCAGGCTGGGGACCAGTTGAAATAGGGTCCCCTACTCCTCCGCCATCTTTCCCCTGGTTCTTACTTTTTTCACTGTCATGTGCCTGGAACCCAAAACAGTGCCTGGGACACAGACATTGTTTAGTGTTTAGGCAGTGATGTGCCTTATGGAGAAAATGTGTGTCAGATAAGCCTTCTTCAAGCATGATACGTATACAACAACCTATAAAGAGCTGTTGAAGGGGGGCACCTGGGTGGTTCGTGGGTAGAGCATGTGACTCAACCCGTGTTGGGCATGGAGCCTAATTTAAAAAAAAAAGCCAGAGGACAAGCAGGGAAGTGACATAATCAAATTTCCATTTTAGCACTTTGTGAAGAATGGGCTGGGGGCAAGGAGACAGCAGCGGAAACGAAGCAGGAGCAGTGGGACCACCTGAGGACTAGGGACTGGAGTGGGGTTAAAAGGGGGAGGAGACCAGGCTTACCCTCAGGCTTCTGTCACTGGTGTGGAAGGACAAAAGGACCACGTTCCTCACCATCCCCTACCCTGTTAAGGACACACTGGGGAAGAGAAAACTGGGCTGCTCCATTTGACAGCTGCCCAACACCTTCAGGCTCAAGATGAGCACAACTCATTTGGCAGTTTCACTGTAAGATCTAAGAATTCTCTTAAAAAACCAAGTGTGTTTGTGGTTTATAAAGCATTTCCATATTGGCAGACTAGGTAATGCAAACAATGCTCCCTCTGAAAAAAACTAGAAAAGGGGTTCAAAGTATTTACAATAAAAATCTGCTTGAAGGCACTGGGGAGCTAATAAGGCACGTGAAATTATGGGGCCAAGGCCACGATTTGGAGGAAGACAACCCTGAGAAATGAGCCTAGTATCTGAGGGTCAGTTTTCTCCGGGGGGGGGGGGGGGGGGGATCTTCAGTATGTGGAAAACAGAGCCGCAGGGATGAGGAACTAGAAACAGAGTTTGAAAACCTCTTGGGGAAAAAATGACAAAACCCAGAATCCAGGGCCTTCCGAGGTAAACATCCATGTGTTACCCCAAAGGGCAACACTGTAACAATAAGAGAGTATGGGAACTATAGCCCCTGTGGTCACTGATGCCCACTCCATCTTGTTTTAACACGATTTGAGACTTCAAGCACCCTTGCTGCCTGCCAAGAGCAAAAGTAAATCCTGTCTGGAAGAAAACACCATCCAGAGCAGGGGTCAACAAACTCTTTCTCGGAAGGACAAGACAGTAAATATTTCAGGCTTTGTTGGCCAGATGGTTTTTGACACAACACAGCTTTGCCATATTGCAAAAGCAACCTTGGACAAGAAAAATGAAGGAGGCATGGCTGCATTCCGGAAAACTTATGTATGAACACTGAAATGTGAATTTCATGTAATATTCACGTCACAAATATTTCTTCTAATTTTAAAAAACCAATTAAAAAGGTAAAAGCCACAAAACAGACACTAGGCTGCTGGCTCATGGGTTGTAAAGTTGCTGACCCCTGATCTAGAGTTTCAAGTTTTTTTCTACAATTTTTCGTATAAACCCAAAACAGAATCGTAACTTTAAAACATCCTATTAAAAATACATTCTAGGGGCGCCTGGCTGGCTCTGTCGGTTAAGCATCCAACTCTTGATTTCAGCTCAGGTCATGATCTCAGGGTTATGTGACTGAGCCCCATGCTGGGCTCCACTCTGAGTGTGGTGGAGCCTTAAGATTCCCCCTCTCTCCTTCTCCCCCTCCCAAGCTCGCAGGCATGATCACTCTTAAATCTATCATCTATCTATCTATCTATGTATATATATGTATATGTAGATATATATATATGTGTGTATATGTAGATATATATGTATATTCTAAAAGAGCCCATGGGTTAAAAAGTAGAAATCACAGGGGCACCTGGGTGGCTCAGTTGGTTAAACGACTGCCTTCAGCTCAGGTCATGAACCCAGGGTCCCGGGATCGAGCCCCGCATTGGGCTCCCTGTGGGAAGCCTGTTTCTCCCTCTCCCACTCCCCCTGCTTGTGTTCCCTCTCTGTCTCTGTCAAATAAATAAATGAAATCTTAAAAAAAAAAAAAAAATAAAAAAAAAGTAGAAATCACAGTGGAAACTTGAAAATATTTTGAACTTAATGAAAAGAAAAATACCATGTTATCAAAACTGTGGGAAACAGCTAAAGCTATGCTCAGAAGAAACTGACAGCCTTCAATGCATCTACTGGAAAAGGAGAAAGGCTGCGGGTCTGGGTGACTCAGGAGAGCATGCAACTCTTGATTTGGGGTCGTGAGTTTGAGCCCCAGATTGGATGTAGAGTTTACTTTAAAAAAAAAAAAAAAGGCTGAAAATCAGTGAACATCCATTTCAAGGAATTAGAAAAATAACAGCAAATTAAGCCCAAAGAATAAAGCGGGAAGCCGATAATTAAGGTAAGGGTATCATTCATGAAAAGGAGACAACATGCCACATGAACTACATAACTAAATGTGAAAGGCAAAACTTCTGGAAAACAATATAGCAGCATATCTTCATGTGCTTGGGTAAATGAAAATTTCATAAAATCCAACATTTAAAAAAAGTACTAACTATAAAAATATAAAAGACTGATAAAGTGGACTAAAGTAAAATTAAGCATTTCTGTCCATAGACATCATTTATAGTGAGAAAGCAAGCCAGACGGGGAGAAAATATTTGTAACACAACTCACACTGGGACTGTATTGTATCCAGAACATGTAACTGCTCCTACAAGTCAACAAGAAATGGACACTTCCACAAAAGATACCCCAATGGCCAATAAACACGAAAAGGTGTTCAATCTCCTATTAGAGCAGTGTGATCAAATCACATGATAATACTGCACACACACCCACCCAAATGGTTAAATGGAAATGACTGACACTAAATGTTGGTGAGGACATGGTCAACAGGAACTAGTTAGTACACTTGTGCTGGGAGAGTAAACTGGTACACTCACGCTAGAAAACTCCATGTGGCCTCTATAACCTAGCAACTCCACTCCTAAGTACATGCCAACTAAATGCAGGCACATGTAATCAAGACACATCTACAGAAAATCTTCATATTAGCATTACTTGTGATAACTGAAAACCTGGCAACCACCTCAAAGGTCCGTCAACCACAGAACGGATAAATAAATCCTGGTATGGTCATATGCTAGACTATTATACAGAAATGAGAACAAATGAATTAGAGCGGCATGCAACACCATGAAAGAATGTCAGAAACATAACAAATATGCTCCGCAAAAGCAGGCAGACACAAAAGAATCTAGTTCTATTCGTATGACAAAAACAGGCAAAACCACACAAGCGTGTTAGAAGTCTAGATAGTAGTTACTTTTGGCAAAGAGTGTCATGACCAGTAGGGAGTGCCGCCCCCTCCCCCCCACCCGGGGGATCTTGTGAGTCCTAGCAATATTCTAACTCTGGATCTGGTTAGTGGTGATGCACGTGTTTGCTTTTTAACAATATACAATATATGTAACAGCAACAATTTATGTTTTGTGCCTCTTTCTGTAATATTTACATAAACAGTTAACAAAATCTTCGGAATGCCATTCTCATGTCCCTCTCACATTCCCCAAAATATAATTTCAAATTGTATCTTCTCAAATTAATGGTAGAATTAAGTTTTTCTAGTTAGTATACATAACTACATGCTAAGATGATATATTTACTTAGTACCAGGTTTTTTCTTCATGAAATAAAACATTCTCAGAATAAAATAAACAAAGCATACTGCAAACTTGGGAGATCAGCTATAATTTCCAAATACATGAAATAAATGTGTGATTGTTGGTAAAGACTATCATTGTAACATAAATACCTTAAGAATTTGGAACCATAGTTTTTAATAGTTTTTTGGTGATTAAATTTTTTTTTACCATCTTAAAACAGTAGATGTGAAATTAGGTCCCTAGGGAAAAATCCCCATGTCTCATTATAGTAAATTAATGACATGTTACCTCTTAAGTTTTACTTTGTAAAACAGTAAACTCTTAAAAACATCATCTTAGAATATTTAAATAGTGCAACTTACCTGAACTTAACGAAGTATACTTTGAAACAGAGACACAGAACTTTAAGACTGCATCATGATGGCTCCAGAAATCTCTCAGTGGCTTAAAAAAACAATCACCAGAACTTTAAAATCAAAACTTTCTGCTATGACGTAATCTCATTTGCTGTAAGCAATCTTGAACTCTGCAGTTGGGAGCTCAAATACACTACTGCTGGAACTGCTCAGTGATTTATTCCAATGGCATCGTTGTTATTAAACCCTCATAAATCAGTTTAGGACCTTTTTTTATGAGGGTTTAATAACAACGATGCCATTGGAATAAATCACTGAGCAGTTCCTAAACTGATTTTTTTTTTTAAAAAGATTTTATTCATTTATTTGAGAGAGAGAGAATGAGAAAGAGAGCACATGAGAGGGGGGAGGGTCCGAGGGAAAAGCAGACTCCCTGCCGAGCAGGGAGCCCGATGCGGGACTCGATCCAGGGAGTCCAGGATCATGACCTGTGCCGAAGGCAGTCGCTTAACCAACTGAGCCACCCAGGCGCCCCCCTAAACTGATGTTTTAAAAGCAAGTTTTAAAAAGGGTATTTCTTGGGGCACCTGGGTGGCTCAGTCGTTGGGCGTTTGCCTTCGGCTCAGGTCATGATCCCAGGGTCCTGGGATCGAGCCCCGCGTCGGGCTCCCTGCTCTGCGGGAAGCCTGCTTCTCCCTCTCCCACTCCCCCAGCTTGTGTTCCTGCTCTCGCTGTCAAATAAATTAAATCTTTTCTAAAATAAATAAATAAATAAATAAAATTCCATGAGGCTTTAAGAGTGTCCAATGCAGCATTATAGCAATTTTACAGAACAAATTAGATGATGTGGTTTGAAGAGATAATGACCAACAATGTAATTATAAGCAAACTCTTTCCCACATAAATGTCATACTTTCAAAGATATAAATAGCTAATACCTTCTCCTCCTTCCAACTTCATTCTAATTCTTAGGCTTGTAAAAGCACATAAAAGTTATTATTCTAATTTTTAAAATGGGAACAATAAAATGCAGTTGACAATTTATGGGAAAAAAAAGAAAATGCATTTGAGAGATGGGTACAGGATCAAACTCAGTTATCTTTAATCCTTTCATTTCTTTCTTCACTATGTCAAGCTAATTCTTCAGGCCTAAAACATGTAACAGACTGGGAAATTAAAAAAAGATGTTGATTTTTAAGTTTATTACTAATTTATTCATGGAAATAAAGTAGCCATTACCATTAGGAACATTTTTTAGGATGGTATACAATCACGTATAGGTTAAGATTTTGGCTTTTAAGATATTAAACATTTTATGAATGTAATTAAAATAAATTCAACTTGTGTCTCCAACTTTCTATTGGTCATAATACTTTTCATAGTGTGCAGTATTTGAATCTGAAGATGAGAAGCACACAAGCATCACAATGACCTCTTTTTAAAGTTGTCTAGATATCCATTTTGGACACTGGGTTAATGGTTTGAAAACAACTGCATTACACTACATTTGTAAGCAAAACAGAAAAATTTTATTTGGAGAATGCAGCTTTTTAATGGAAATTGAAAAAAAAGTAGGGAAAGTGTGAGATAACAGCTATCCCTTAGGAAATAATCTTAATAGTTCAAAATCTTTCATAAAATCTTATTAAAATTTAGGAGGCAGCATTAGTTTAACATTTGACAGATCTGAGAATAATTCTCAGTAAGAATCTGGCCTAATAATATTAGATCTTGGATTAGTATAATTTCTAGTTGCAGATGTAAATCTTCAAAGAATGTATGTATTAGGTCCAAGTGAACCAAATATATAACAGTGCTAGATGATTCTTTACCTTTTTATAAGTTCTTGAAAATGAAAATAGTATACTTATGATTCCTTCGTAAAAGTGTCCCTAAACCATAACAACTTCAAAGTACCTTGACTTTTATCAGAGAATAGCATATTCAACTCCTAACCTTCTATTTTTACTTATCATATAGGAATAATAATGACAACAGAATTATAAATTCTGCCTTGAAAAGATGAATATTGTTGCTCTTCCCAACGTTTACTTCAAGTTGAATCCCTGATATCAGCAATACTTAACCTCCCTTGTCAAAGCAGTAAAAACTAAAGGCATTAAATTAGTATCTAAAATCAAAGTATAGCTTTATCTATAAAATTTTGTGTTGTATCTGGACATAGGACAGCAAAGGCCATATAAAATATATTCAGAGACCAATGTCATTATGAATGTAAAAGGTTTTAAAGGTTTCATATATACATATATTTTTCCCTAACAACTTAAAACCCAATTTTTAAAAACTGGCTTACAATATCAGGCAGGTGTCCAAATGCTGAGTTTTAAATTCAGCATTATCTTAACTCTTTGTAAAGATAAGTTGTTATACAAACATTAAAAGTGCAATAAGCTAAAAACACAAAACAAAACACCCTTGGTTTAGTATAACTACAATTAATAAATAAAGCAGAGCACTAAATGATCTAAGAACCTGGTCACCAGAACACAGCATCAAATAACAATCAACAAACATTACAGCATAAAGAAAGCAGCGAAAAATCTCAGCCAGGTTGTGGTCATGTGAATTTTTTTTCACACCATTGTTCCCACACTTCACAGGCCCTATCCTAGACAAAAATCCATCAATACCAACTTAATACCAAGAAATTCTGAACTGATAGTTTAGCAAAATGCAGTCTGGCTTACTGCCCAAGGTGGTTAAGAAAAATAAGTTCAGGAAAACATGCTACAAAGCTTGCGCTAACTTGGAAAAATAAACAACAAATATTATTGTGGCTACAGATCCAGAATTTGTTTTAAAAAAAAGATTTGGCATTTAAAATGGAAACTTTCCAGTACATTCCAAAGGTATACTGAAAAGGCCAGTAATGAAACAATGATGACCAAGACAGCAGAAGCACCCACAACTGAGATACACTTTGTCCTATGAAATGAGAGCCCACAGGTTGACAGAAAAATATTCTAATTTCAAAAGTCAACTACATGACACCCTATTTGCCATTACTAATTCCATTAAGATTACTAGGATTTCAAAAGTGGCATTGTAAAAAATGGTACTTCCAGGATTCAACCCAAAAGCCCAAACCAAACAATACAAGAATATTACATGACATTTAAAGGAGCCTCAACAAATGTGTGATATTTCTCCTTTACCATTTATATTTTAGTTTTCTTTCTCAGCTCTTAAAAACTGTAGTTGGAATTTCTAAAGCTTCAATACCATGCACTTCTTATCTTCTCTCTCAATACAGCAAACACTAAACATAACACAACTTGTCAACAGTATCACTTAAAACACTGTTCAGACACAACTGAGGATCTGCTTCTTGGCTCCTCAAACTGGTGGTGCTATTTTGCTCAACAACTATTTGCTTATGGTCATATCTGGTCCTTGGACAACCTATTCACAATGTAGTGGACTGTAGCTCTAAAGTCTACCTCATTTTTCAGAATCATCAGTGGTATTTCACCTCAATGTGTAAGAATATGGAAGAGGGCCTTCCAAGTTGAACTTCCTAATACTCACAGTTTGAAATGGTCTGGAATGGTTGATCACATTTTTCAGATCTAACTCAGCACACTTATACAGAGGTAGTAGATGCCTTTGGTGAATCACAAGGACTGCCCTAGCACAAGCTTCTCTCAATCTGCTCACCAAATCTAAATCAGCTCCCCCAATGAAAACAAGTTCAAGTTCTGTTTCATAATAAGAAAGTGTACAATCAAGTCTTACAATCAAATTATGAGTTATACCATCTAAATTCTGGAGCAAAGAGAAAAAGTCAAATTTAGGAGCTATGCTCATGGTTTAAAGCTTCTAAAAAACCACATAAAACAAGAATAGTATCGTTAACATCTTGGGTCCAATGTGCTATAGCAATATTATCACAACTGTTTCATCAGTATAAGAGCTGAATCAATTTCTATGTTGAGAAAATATACATGCATACTACCATTTCTCTATCAAATACATATACATCTCATAGAAACACATCCTTATAGGAAACACTGATTTTACACTGTCTTTTTGAGAACAATTTTGCATTGAATTACAATAAAATTACAACTCGTTGTAGATCTTAAATTAGAGATGTTTACACAGAGAATTGTAGTAATGTACAAGAGCACTTCAATAAGAACTGGATGAACAATGCTTAAAGCAAAAAGTTTTTATAACCAAGCTGTACGAACATTAGGGGGCTTAGGTCTTAGCAACAGGCCACCTGACGTGTCAAAAACTGGTCGCTCACTCTTACAACTGAGACCACTGAGACCACTGGTAGCACTGGAGGTTCTAGAAGCTCCTCCTGAAAATATATGAAGAAAAAAAATAATTTTATTTAAACTAAATAGATACATCATCACCTGATAAACTTCCTCTCCTAATTTAAAGTCCAGAATAATTTTTTCTTCCCTATCTCACATGCATTTTTATTAGTCTAATATAATTCTCAAACAGGAATGCACTTCAGAATTCCCTGTGGAAATTAAACATGTATTAATAAACATGCCCAGACTCTACACTAGGGGATTCTGATTCAATAGATTTGGGATGGGAATTAAGGTTTTAAAAAGCTGCTAAATTGATTCAAGTGAAAAAAACAAAAAAAAACTTTGTGTAACCATTTATGAATTTATTCAACAAATAATTTACCACATTCAAGGCACAATGCTAAGTATGAACTACTGGAACAAGAACCTACCCTGGTCACTAATTATACCAAGGAAGTGATGCTTGAAGAATGAAATGAATGAATGGAATTACTAGTCATGTGAGTGTTTAAGACTCACATGAGCACTGGGGAGTTGGGACATTTTATGTGGGTCCAACGTTCTTCTAATATTGGCTTCTCTTTTTTATAGTTTAGAACGCATCCGTGAAATAACAGCACAGACTTCTGTACATGAGAATGTCCAGCCTTTCTGTGTGTCACATACCCTAGCACACGTGGTCACTGCATGCTACATTCTCTGGGATATACCATGAGCTGGGTGTGTGCTGATCACAGATCAACCATCAGGAGGGATTATATCTGATGACTCTACAGACTAATTCCTGTTTTAGATATCCAGTGAGGAAGACAAAGTACATATAAGGGCTGGAAGATATTAACAATAGTTCTTAACTGGTTAGGGGGAATGTTTCAGCAGCTTTTAAACAGCGTTATCTACTCATTTCTTCCTTTAATAAATGTAATGAAATTAAGTCTTTCCATTATCGAAGACACTACTGATATTTTCAACTGTTTTTATAGGTTTCTTTCCTATGCTGCCATTACATGCTGTGAGTGAAGCCTGAAATTAAGTGAACTAACAAAAGACAAAACATTCCAGTGAAAAATAACAGTGCACTCCAGAAGTCAGCTATTTTAAACTCTATCCAATAACACGTTATATATATATATATATATATATATATATATATATATATTTTTTAAGATTTTATTTATTTGAGAGAGAGAATGAGAGAGAGAGAACACATGAGAGGGGAAAGGGTCAGAGGACGAAGCAGACTCCCTGCCAAGCAGGGAGCCTGATGCGGGACTCAATCCAGGGACTCCAGGATCATGACCTGAGCCGAAGGCAGTCGCTTAACCGACTGAGCCACCCAGGCGCCCCGCACGTTATATTTTTAAAAAAGGATGAAATACACAAACATAAATACAAAATAATTCTGAATATGCTTACTTAATGGGCTATACTGGCCAAGAGTTGATCTCACTCGTCTTGAGGACGGTGATGAGCTGAGATAACCCATATTGCGATGATAGTCCATCAGTTGGTCAGAGCGTTTCATACCAACTGTTGGTTTCACAGCTTCAAGCCTTTTCAATAAAGCCTTCATTTAAAGACAATCAGTTTGAAAGTCAATGTTAGGTAAGTATCAATAAACAGTAAGTTATAGTAATAACTTAGCAAAATAACAGCAATAAGTTTTTAAAAAGGCAAATACTTTTTAAAAACTTTTATTTTAATTCCAGTATAGTTAACACAGTGTTATATTAGTTTCAGGTGTACAATACAGTGATTCACCAATTTTATACATTATTCATGTGCTCATCATGATAAATGTACTCTTAATCCCCATCTCCTATTTCATCCATCCCCCCAGCCCCCACTCTGGTAACCATCAGTTTGTTCTGTATAGTTAAGGGTCTGCTTTTTTGCTTGTCTCTCTTTTTGTCCTTTGTTTTGTTTCTTAAATTCCACGTATCAGTGAAATCATATGGTATTTGTCTTTCTGACTTATTTCATTTAGCATTATACTCTCTAGATCCATCCATGTTGCAAATGGCAAGGTTTCATTCTTTTTAATGGCTGAATAATATTCCATTGTATATATACCACATCTTTTTTGTCCATTTATCTCTCAGTGGACACTTGGACCACTTCCATAGTCTGGCTATTGTAAATAATGCTGTGATAAACATAGGGGTACAGATATTCCTTCAAATTAGTGTTAAATAGGAAAATACTTGATAGATCCTTATATTACAGATTTTAAATCACTTTTGAGATACTATATGAAAAAAATATACTTTCAGAAAAATCTAAGGGTCCACCTATCCTGTAAAACCACTATGATTTTAAAACCTGATCACAGGCACATCTCTCTTTTACGTCAGCTTACAGTCTTAGGAAAGGTGCTATAAGCTGAAATTCCTAAACCACAGAACGGACATAATGGGAGTAATATAATGCTAAAAGCCCAGTGTGTTCAACCCTAGAAATCACCATAAACCTATCTAAACTACTATAAATTCGTATATGATTACAGAGCCCTGGCTTTCAAGCTGTTTACTTTCCATTTGGGCCCTAACATAGGACACTGAGGAGAGGCCAAGTGCCCAGGGCTCTCAGGTCCCCCACTCCCACTATCGGCCCCTCCATGCTTTCCATGTCACCTGTTTTATATACTTTATATACTAAAGATTCCGCATCAAATTTAGTTTGGAAGAAAAAGCTTTTACTGGTAAGAAGTTTGAAAATCAACTACTCTTGAATGTAAAACTTTTTTTTTTTTTTAAAGATTTTATTTATTTATTTGACAGAGAAAGACACAGCAAGAGAGGGAACACAGCAGGAGGAGTGGGAGAGGGAGAAGCAGGCTCCCCGCTGAGCAGGGAGCCCGAGGTGGGGCTCGATCCCAGGACCCTGAGATTATGACCTGAGCCGAATGCAGATGCTTAATGACTGAGCCACCCAGGCGCCCTAGAATGTAAAACTTTTAAAAGGATATATAAACCAACTAGCCAAGGCAACATAACATCCAGTAACATGGTATTTTAATATGATTCAGCAACAGAATCTAATGAGTAACATTCCAAATTTATTTTCTTTCCTCACATATGAAGGTGGAAAGTTTCTTTTGCTTGATTTTGACAGGCATTGTTGAGAAAGGAATATTTAAGCAGACCAAACGGATCAAGGAACTGATCTATGGTTGTTTTATTATCTCTTTATTGAGTTAAACTATCTCTGTAGCAAGGTGATCTTCATTTAAAAAGAGAATGTTGTTCAGCACTCGGATTCTCGTTAAAAAAACAGCCTCGTGAGTTCAGTCACAGGACAAATTTTCTCGCGCAATCTGTTTTTTCCTTCTGCCTCAACTGAGGTTTTTTTTGTGGCAAAATATACATAAAATTTACCATTTTACCATTTAAAAACATACAGTTCAGTGGCATTTAGTATACTCATGTCATAATGAACCATGGCCACCAATCATCTCCAAAACTTTTTCTCAACTTCGTGTTTGCTCTTACAGTCTCACCCCCGCCCTTCTATTCGATTTGGTGTTCTGAGTAATTCCAGAGAAGTGTGAGATGGTGGTAGAACAAGTCAAAATATTCCGGAGGACAGCTGTTTAGAGAAAGGAGAAGGAAGGTCTTAACAGAAATGAACTGAGCCTGGAGACAAATGGCAGAGGTACAGAGCACAGGAAGCAGTAAACTGACCAACAGAGAGCTCAGCCTGCCAGCTTTTTTTTTTTTTGTGCATGAAATGGCCTTTCTCAGTTTTTAGTCTTCCAAGGCTAGAACAGACGTTAACTCCCTCAGGAAGTCAGACCCAACTAGCGTTAGTGGTTTTCTTTGCTGAGCTGACAGTTACGATTTAAACACGGCTGCAGGGGTGCCTGGGTGGCTCAGACAGTTAAGCGCGACCCAGGGTCCTGGGATCGAGCCCCACGCTCAGGGAGCCTACTTCTCCCTCTCCCCTGCTTGTGTGCCCTCAAATAAATATAATCTTAAAAAAAAAAATAAAATAAACACGCTTCCATCTGTAAAGTCCACGGTCTTGCCACATCATAGCATGCTGTCCTTCTCTCGTTGCACACAGAGAAGCTGTATAATTTAGGGGCAAAACCTCCTAAGATTATATACCTTTTCAACCTACAGTTTGTAATTGCTCTGAGCGCTGTAAGACACTGGAAGGGATATTAAGAAAAAAATATAAAATACTGCCTTGTAAAGTAATTTATAGTTTGGGAAGAGAACACTACTGCGAGACATTTACAACTAGCTAAGAAACCTCCTATGCACCACACTGTCAGTGCATTCTACTGGGCAGAGCCACACTGGCTGTGCTGATTATCCTATTAACTACTCCCTGAGCTGTGGACGGTAGGATGGAGAGGACGGAAAACTTGGTATGTGCAGTTAAACTACTAATTTTGATTTTTTGCTGGTAGAAGCCTCATTATTTTTTAGATAAACTAATTTCCTAAATTTACTTGGCTAGATTTTTTTTTTTAATTTTAAGAAAACTGTAATGCGCATTCATCAGATGTAAAACATATAAAGTCATTAAGATCAAAATCAGTTTTGAAATAAGTTGACAATAAGGCAAAGAATAAACCCATTCTGTTGGCCTGATATGTCACTTACCAAGTTTATATGCAGAAACTTCGGGAAATTGCTATCCAAACCACATGGAACATATCATATATGAGTTTGTATGTCTCATAAGAATATAACAAGCTAAGCAAAACCTAAGGGTTATCAAATAGAAATAGCTCTTGCTTATAGAGACTATCAAAATATGGAGTATTGATTACAGTCTAAATCCTAAAATCAAAAGTAGATACATTTTAATCTAGTCAACTGTTTAGAACTTCTGGGTACAACTTTAACAATGACAGTTTAAAATTTTTTTTTTTTTTTAAAGATTTTATTTATTTATTTGACAGATACACAGCGAGAGAGGGAACACAAGCAGGGGGAGTGGGAGAGGGAGAAGCAGGCTTCCCGCCGAGCAGGGAGCCCGATGCGGGACTCGATCCCAGGACCCCGGGATCACGACCTGAGCCGAAGGCAGACACTTAACGACTGAGCCACCCAGGCGCCCCGACAGTTTAAAATATTTTAACATTTGTATTAGTGACCAGAAATATAAGTTCCCTAGTCAGAAAGACCTGGATTCAAATCCTGGCTTGGCCACTGATTACAGGCAACATGACTGGATATGGATATTAACAATGAAATAACTTCCAAGAGTCAGTTGTAAGCAGTGAGATAATGCATATAGAATGTTCACAGCAATACCTGGCATACAGTATAGTTATTAAATATTAATGCTATTATTAACACTGTTTTGTATATTTTCTAGTTGTTTGACATATAATAGTATTATCTTCCTAGCTAAGTTATAAATTATATGACAGGACAATATTTTATATATATTTTTATATTCCTTCCGGTGTCTTACATATAGCTCATAGCAGACATTAAACAAATTTATGTTTCATCAATTGAGAAATGGCAAGAATGGTTACTTAACCAATTTGTGGTTTATAAAATCTTAGAACTGCTACTCTAATCAGATTCTAACAATGAGTCCCAAAATAGTTTGTCCAAAGATTTCTTTTCTATTTAGGAAATATTATTCTTTTTGGAAAGAAAACTAACCCAGCCTGAATCCTGTCCTCTTTGGAAATAGAAAGTTAAAAACAAATGAATATTATGTTAATGATGTCTGCAGCAGAGGAGAAGTGCTTGATTTTTCTGAAGTGATAAAAGCAAAGACCCTAAAGGACATTAAAGGGTAGCAAGCCTTCTGTAGTCAGGGAAAACCAGAACGGTTCTTATTTTTCTACAACTGAAGTCAAACTTAGTTATCATTAGCTTTTTTCTTCTATGAAAGGAGACACAGACAATAACCAAAGAAGGAAACCCAGACTGATCTCAGAGCAAAGGTACTGAGATTAATCAACACTCACACTTGAATCCTTACACTAGGGATGAGATTTACTATAAATCTTCATTTTTGTGACAACATATCACTCTCCCCTTAATTCACTTTTTTTTTTTTAAGATTTTATTTGAGACAGAGCGAGCTCCTGCGAGCATGCACATGAGCATGGGAACATAGGGGAGGGGCAGAGGGAGAGGGAGAAGTAGACTCCCCGCTGAGCAGGGAGCCCTACCTGGGGTTCCATCCCAGGACTCCAGGATCATGATCTGAGCCGAAGGCAGACACTTAACCAACTGAGCCACCCAGGCACCCCCTTAATTCATTTTCTATTTAAGAGGTCTAAAATTCCTCTTCTGGACTAGCAAAGAACAGAAGATGGAAGGAGGATTTTATTTTTCATTTAATGTTTTTAAGAATGGTCTGAATTTTCTGAATTTATATATGTATTACTTTTACTTTAAAAATATTTTGGGGCTCCATTTGAACTCTAGGCTCTAATCCTTACACATTCCTTCAGGAACCTTACTTCTTTCCCTGATCTTGCTTCAATTATTCCTCACCCCCTTCTTTCACAGCTCAGGAAATTGATACACATTTGAGATAATGAAATAATCTCATTTCTTTTGGACAGTAAAGAAATATAAACTAAGTACCCTCACTCACATGACCCCCTCGCCTTCTGGTAAGATTATTCTGGGTGCTCTTTCATGAAAATAGGATTCGTATTATATTCAAATGAAGATAAAGAGGTATGCTTTAACATGAATATGTCAAAATTCATGAATTAAAAAATGAGTCCCCTTTTGGAAATTAACAAGTTCTTACTGAGTCTTTATGTAGCAAGCACGCCCTCTATTGGATAAGATTACTTTTTCTTTTTTATTCCTTTTATTTATTTCCCTTGTGAATGAGAAGGAAAGGCAATTATTTAATTATTTGCCTCTTGAAACATATAATGAAGACTGTGAACTTCACCATAAAGATTAATAGTATGCTTTGAACTCTAAAGCACAGCACACTCAGTTTTATACAGTATCTTTGCCTTTTTTTTTTTTAAGATTTTATTTATTTGAGAGAGAGAGAGAGCACATGAGAGGGGGGAGGGTCGGAGGGAGAAGCAGACTCCCTGCCGAGCAGGGAGCCCGATGCGGGACTCGATCCCGGAACTCCAGGATCATGATCTGAGCCGAAGGCAGTCGCTTAACCAACTGAGACACCCAGGCGCCCCTGCCCTCCTTTTCTACCTACTCAACACAGAATGATTTGTTTTGAATGGTCAGTCTAAATAGCCTCTGGATGGCTAACAACCTCAAGAGAACTGGAACAGAACTGCTTTAGCCATTGTGTCTGTCAGCCATCTGCATTGGTCTCTATCACTAGAGATGGAGTAAATGAAGGAACACAAATCATAAAAATGTAAAGGAATGGACCCTGCTTGTGCAGCACATTTGACACATAACTACGAAAGTGCTTGTGTGTGTAGATATGTGTACGCATGCATGTGTGTTTGATTATGAACAGGCTAGCAAACAATAAAAAGTTTATCAGCTCATACAGAGGAACTATTAGAGCTAATGTGGACCTAAATAAGGATTTGGTAGGTAGCTGATTATAAAATAAATAAAATCAAGAGTTTATAAAAGCAAGCGGTTAGAAAATGTAATAAAAAAATCTCATGCACAATAGCACAGAAATATATAGTTTTGAAGAAAACCACACAACTTTACTAAGGTAGAATATTAAGAAGGGTTGAATTAAAAAAAAAAGAAGGCTTGAATAAATGCAAAGACATACTATGGGATGGTAGTATTTTAAGAGTGCCAAACACTCCAGTTAAAATATAAATTTAACACAATTCCAATGGAAATTTCTAACAGATTTTTAAAAAAGAAAAATTAATCAGTCATTATGAAGAATTGTAGGAACAGCCAAGAAAAGTTTTATTTTGTTTAGAGACTGAAGAGTTAAACATAAATGTGAAGATGAGTTCTCCTTGTAATAACAAATAATATTTTATAATAAAATCTTTATTTTGCTGTTCAGCTTTAAGTTACTTTTTTTCACTTCTGCATCAATTAGTTTTTCATTTAGAGCTGCAATGTCCGAGGTCACTAGCCACATGTGGCTACACAGCATTGAAATATGGCCAGTCCAAATTGAGATGAGCTCTAAATGTAAAATCTACAACAGAGTTCAAAGATTTGGTACCCAAAAAAGTAAAGTATCTCATCATTAATTTTTTTCACTGGTTCCACATTATAACATTTTGAATTTATTCAGTACATAAAGTAGTTTACCAGAATTTCACCTGTTTTTTTTGACCTTCTTAATGTGACTACTCAAAAATTTTAAATTACACATGTGGCTCACATTATATTTCTACTGTTCTCAAATACACCAAATGAGATCTATCAAATGGGACAAAAATATTGCTCACATATACAAACTACTAAGTATGCAAAGTAAAAAGAACAAAACAGTGGTAATTCTCCAGTTTCTGAAAACAGCTGAAATGTACAACTGATTTAAGGGATGATGGAATCCGTAAACAGAAGCTAACAGGTTTCATCCTAGTCATACACAGAGTAGCCATTATATATTAATGGTTTCAACTGTTCAAAAGTAAACCCAGGTTCCTCAAAAAGATAAAACACAGAATTACCACATGATCCGGCTACTCCACTCTTAGATATACACTCAAAGGAACTGAAAGGAGGCACTTGAACAGATACTTATATGTCAGTGTTCACTCCAAAATTATTCACAAATAGCCGAAAGGTGGAAATCACCCAAATGTCCATCAACAGATGAATGGATATTCAAAATGTGGTGCATACATATAACGGAGTATTACTCAGCCAGAAAAAGGAAAGCAGCTCTGATATAGGCTACAACATGGATGAACCTTGAAAACACTATGCTATGTGAAATAAGCCTGACATAAAACAATGAATATTGTATTATTCCATTTATACGAAATCTAGAATAGGCAACTTCATAGACACAGAAAGCAGATTAGCAGAAAACAGATTACTTGAGGGGAAGGGGGAAGAGAGAGTTATGAAGAGATACAGGGTTTCTATATGGGTGATGAAAAAAGTTTGGGAAATACTGATGGTGCCACTGAAATGACCACTTAAATCAGTTAAAATAGCAAATTTTACATTATATGTTTTACTATAACTTAACAAAATTAATAACCCATTGAATTCTATGCCTTAAATGGTTATGGTATGTGTATTATCTCAAAAAGCTGTTAAAAAAAAGTAATCCCCAAACTGGTAACCCGCATACACTCCTGCTACCTGTCTGACCTCGAGCAAGTGCCTACAACCCGTGCTGCCTCCTTTTCTCTTCCATCACAACACTATGTCATTAGGCTGCTATGAGGATTAAATGACCTAAAATTTGTAAACTACTATGCACTATGTAATTGCTTGTTAAATAAAACAGGCTCCAGAGTCATGTGGGAGAGTAAAAACAGACAAAAAAGGTAAACCCAAATGTTCATGACATCATTTCAAATTTTCAAAACTCATGAATGAATCTTGGAAAACTGCTACAGTCATGTGCAGAAAGCTATCCTGTAGCTCATTACCCACCAACCTCGTTTCAACTTACTTTGCTGTTCCCTACTCGTTGCCACATGCAGGGTAAGCCAGACTTCACTGTTTTCTGTAAATACATCTCCCAGCTCCCCAACTCTTGAAATTAGTGATGGCAATAAAAATTTTTTACAAGAGTTGGTACAAGTTTGGGTAAGCATATGGTTAAATAGGAGTTTTTTACTTTTTACTTTGCATACTGGTGATGAAATATAATGAGGATGAATTCTGAAAACTGTTTCAGTCATTTTAAAAATAGCTTTATCAATTATTTTAGCTCCGAATGTACGTGCTCATTAAGGTCTAATTTTAGTTTAAGACAATACCTGTGTTTAAAATCTTGGCTCAGCCCCTTACTCAGGAGTTCTGTGTCCCTGGGCTAGTTATCTTGTCCCCTTTGGTCTCAGTTATTCTATCAGTAAAATGGGGATGAGAACAATACTCACCAGAAAGAATTATTGCAGGATTCAATAAGCTAGTATTTGGAGACACTTAGAACAATGAGTTTAGTTTAGAGCTCAGTAAACATCAGCAATTATGATGAATGCAATTTTATGAAGAAAATGATATGCTACCAAGAGTAGTCTTTAATGTGAAGATTTTCAACAGTCCCCATATATATTCCTTAGAACACCGAAATGTTAACTTTGTGATTTTTAATAATCAGTGTCTTTCATACATTCAAGTAGCAGCCCAACAAGGATACAATCCAGTGAAACAGATTTGGCTAGTGACTGAATACTTCACAGAAGATACGTGTATCTGACCCATGGAATACCATTTCCCATACTACTGTCTGACTTAACATACCTAGCCAAACAAGAGAGCTTTCAGTATTTTCATCTAATGTTCCCTTAAAAGATAGTCTGATGAAAAAAAAAAAAAAGGCACATATTGTACCTTCCAGCTCGTTATGTATTTCATACCATACATATCTATACTTACTTTTACATAATTAAGTTCGAAAATGTGGCTGTATCTGGTTTCCTATAAGCTGGCCTTACAAATCATTACAATTCATTTTCTTTGATGACTAAAAAATTTTAGTTACTTACCAAATTTTCTCTTTCAATCCTTTGTTGTTCCCTTTGTCTGTTGAGGGCACTATGATATAACTTAGGGGGATGAACAATCGATCTTCTAGGAATCGTACTTTTGTTTCCTGATTTTTCAGCCTGTCTTGACAGTTCTTTCAAAAGCCTCTGATTTTCCCTATCAATCTGTCTCACTTCCTCTCTTGTGAAAGAGTAGTTTTTCCTTGGTGCTACCGAAGGCTGATCAAAGTGATGTTTTTGTGGTCCTTTTTTATCTAACTGCAGAAATGCTAAAGAAGTGAACAAGAAAAGGAAAAATGACTAAACAAGGAGCACGGCAACATGGTGGTGCATACTGATGCTTAACTCTTAAAAATGGAAACTATATTAATTCATGAAAAGGCATGTATGAAATAGTGTTAATGACATCCAGACTACAATTATGTAGAAAGAAATTCAGAGGCAGCTTAGAATTTTACTTTTTATTGGATTCTTTGGGAATAAAAGCTATACACTGAACTGTGAAAATATTTTAATAAGAAATATAAATGGTATGAGTTCTAAGACAGGTATATTTTATGGAAAATGCCCTTGTCATGTCCATTTTATGTTTCTGTAAGGCAGCTTCATAGTTAGGAAGGTTAGAAACCTCTGGTTGAGTGCATCAACACACAATACTTCAACTTAGACAGTTTTTGTTAATTGGAGGGCATACTTAAAATATAAAATGTTCTCAGCAATGACTGATGGAAACAAGGGTTAAAAACTGGCAAAAACAAATCCAGAATATTCTAAAACTTTCAACTTAATCTGAAAATACTTTATGGTCTTAATATTAACATTAAAACAAATATTTCTACAGTAAAAGTCAAACATTTTATTCCTAAGTAAACATAAGCCAAAATTAATACATCATATAAAAATTTAAAAAAATATTTTGCATACTACTTTTATCAAATGAAATTTTATTAACATGCTTAATTTTTAAATTTCCATAACAATTTTCAGTAAGTCACAATTACTAAACGTTTGTTAAAAGTTTTTTTAAAATATTAAGCTTGCTGAATGCTTCAGCTTAAATCTGTACTAAAAATGAGTATATTATATCAGATTAACTGGAACATTTGTTTACAATATTTTTTTAAAGTAACTATTATTTGTTTTTACTTGAGTACCTTTAATTCTTTCACTTGCTCAGCATTTTACACTGTTAAAAGCAGAGGGCTATAAGGGGAAGAGACATTTTTAACCCCAATTTTAAAATGTGACTGGTGCAGAAAAGTCAGATCATTTGAACAAGGTCAAAAGAACTGGAAGTCTACCTCCCTATGTTTAAACCAAAGACTATCAAAGATTACAGAAACTTAAAAAAAAAAAAAAAAGATAAAAACAGTGGCTTTCTGATAGGAAAAATGAGAGAATTAATGGTTGATAATTTGTTGAAAATCATGCCAAGTTAATGGCAAAACCTGAAGAACACATTTAGAAAGATACACGTACGCTGTACATAATTCAATTATCTTGCTTCCGAGAAATGCACATTTTGTAGACTTTAATAAGGTTTCTAGATTAATGTAGCCACATATGAAAGCCTTTAAAATTGAATTTTAAAGAGAATTAAAAGCTATTTTCCTAATGGCATTTAAAAAAAGTGTTTAGGGGCACCTGGGTGGCTCAGTGGGTTAAGAGTCTGCCTTCAGCTCAGGTCATGATCTCAGGGTCCTGGGATCGAGCCCCATGTTGGGCTCCCTGCTCTGCGGGGAGCCTGCTTCTCCCTCTCCTCCCCGCTCGTTCTCTTTTGCTATCTCTGTCACTCTCTCTCTCTCTCAAATAAATAAAATCTAAAAAATAAATAAAAAACAGAGTTTTTAGAAGTAAAATAAGGCAATAGCAAAAATATAAATAAAGGAAGTTCAATCTAATTCATTAAAAAAAATAGCACTCTAACTTTCCATGATGGAAAAAGTATATATGGAATACTACTTATATTTAGTAGTATATACTGATATCACATATCACTATTACATTTTTCTAAAGTGGTTATATGCTTTAGTATGAGGCAACCTCAAATACTTGGTCCATTATTTTTTCACTTGAGATCTAAAAAAATTTTTTAATGTGAATAAACTTTCAAGAATACAAACATATTTATATAAACATGTACATATATATTTAAACTCACATATTTAAGAAACATTGTTTTTTCCTAATTTTCTTTAATGAAACAATTTTGTCCAACTCTTTATAGTATTTCAATATCATGCCCATCATCACTAGATCCACTTACTGAGTCAGTCATCTAACACAAATCACTCACTAGAAGCATCAGCTTTACTTTCACCTAGGCTGACACACAGCATTTAAAAAATTTACATTATGCTATCATTGGAAATTTTATTCCAAACTATATTAAGTCCTTATTCATATATTAGTTCTTAAAAAAAAAAAAATCCATCCTGTAGGCATATTCATGATCCCTATAAAAAAACAACAACAAACCAATGGTATAAATTATTTTTTAAAGGTTTAAAGAAAAAAATCCAACACTTGTAGTTAAGAGGTCACAATTCAAGGAATAATCAAATTTACTAAATTTCTTTGTCTTCTTTATGAACAACTTGTCAGATGAGAAATTCTGGGACATTCTTCCTGTCCCCTTCCTTTGACTCTGGGCAGGCTTGTGACTGTGCGGACCAAAATGATACAGCCCAAAGTGTGACTTTCAAGGCCAGGCAAAGGAGGAGATGCAGTCCCCCACCACCCTCCCACCTTGTTTGCTGGAATATTTGTGCTTGGGGTCCTGAGTCACCCTCTTTGTCTGACTAGCCTGAGGCTGCCATGTTGTGAGGAAATCAAACCACATAAAGGGCCATGTGTAGGCATTATGATCCTAGTTTTCTGAGTCATCCTAGGTTGCTGCTTTACACATCTAAGTTTTGTGTTTTGTTATCAGAGCAATAGTAACTAATACAAAATCTGGTACCAGGCATTAGGGTACTACTGTAACAAAAACCTAAAATACATGGTACTAGCTTTGAGACTGGTGGCAGTAGGGAGCTGGAAGGGTCTGGAGGAGATGGTCAATGTAGAGGATGAAGTGGCAGAATTTTAGCGAAACTCTTGGCTGTGGTGACAAGGAAAATGGGGAAAATACCTGCCACTGGTGGATTTGGCTAAGTAGATTCCCATGAAGGATGCTGGAAGGATCAATGGTTTATTTTATCCAAAATAATGAAAGAGAGAGAGAAGCTAAAAAAAAAAAAAAAGGGAACTGATCAATTTTTAGTCAATAAGAGAGAGAATACAAAAGAACTAGGACTTAGGTGGCTCAAAAATTTATCTACTACTCCTTCCTAATCTCTCCTGGCAGAAGACTGTCCAAATACTCAAAGAGCTATGACTGAGGAACCATGAGTGAGGAGGTTTAGCTGCACTTGGACCAGATTTAGACTCTGGAAGGGTGAGGTGGGGCATGGTGGGGGAGTGGGATCTTTGGAAAGGGGGAATGTGTTTGTGCATCTGAAGGAAATGTAAATCAATGTGTGGCCACAGGCTGAAGGGGTTTTGAAACCTGTCCATAAACTTGACAGTCCTCCCATTAGGATGGAGGGTGTGTGTGTCCCTCCCTCTTAAACCTGGTAAGTAGTTTATAACCGTTTAATAGAATATGGGAGAAATGATGCTATGTGACTGGCATGGTCACATTCTGAGGCTAGGTCATAAAAGGTGATGAGGTTTTTGCTTTGTTTCCTTGAATACTGTACTTGGAGCCCTGAGTCACCATGTTAAGAAATCCAGCTGTATTGAGGCTGCCATATGTGAAGCCAGGACACATGGAGAGCCGCATGTGGGCCCTCTGCTCAGCAGTTCTGGTCTTTTAAGTCTCGCAATCCCAGACACCTGACATGTCAATAAACCAGCACGTAGAGGACTCCAGTCCCTACTGTCAAGTCACCCCCGCTTCTGAGTCTCTCCACACCCCAAGTGTTGGGGTGATTTGTTTTGTAGTAATAGTAACTGGCATTTTATCACTTAAAAAAAAAATACTGTGTAACAGACAAAATACCTGTGGACCATGCTCAGCCCATACACAGGCAGCTAATTTTGGTGTGTATGATATAATTATCAGTCTTCCACAGTGATTATGGCTTTGCCCATTTCATGATCTAGTTCTGTTTTGCTTTTGATCACACATTTCAAATCAATGGCTGGTCAATAATTTTGGTAGATTTGGTCAGCTTATTAATGTAAAGCACTTCTTTGTCCCTTTCGTGCTTTTCCCATCTTGAATTCTATTTTGTAAACTATTAGGATCGATACTTCCATTTTTTCCTCTTTATTTTCATTCCCCTAGTATAGGAGTATAATAGTATATAATTTAAAATGTCTTTATAGATTGGATTTAAATTCTTAAAGATGCTCTGATGGTATCTTCTGGTAAGTTAAAACCATCTACTTACACTGTTTGATCTCTTTCTACAATCTTCCTTTTTTAAAATGCTTTTTTGTGGGATGCCTGGGTGGCTCAGTTGCTAAGCGTCTGCCTTCGGCTCAGGTCATGATCCCAGGGTCCTGGGATAGAGCCGCATCGGGCTCCCTGCTCCGCGGGAAGCCTGCTTCTCCCTTTCCCACTCCCCCTGTTCCCTCTCTCGCTGTTGTCTCTGTCAAATAAATAAATAAAATCTTAGAAAAAATAAAAATAAAATGCTTTTTTATTTTTTCCCATTTTTACCCCTTCAGGAAGACTATGCTAATTTTTTTTTCCTCTAATACACTGCAAATGATATATTCTAATTCTGTCCTCCTAGATGTTCTTAAATTTCTTGGTCTCAGGACCCTCCAAAGAATGTTTATGTGAGTCACATTTATCAATATTTACCATGTTAGAAATAAAAAAAAAAACTAAAGATATTAATTCATCTGAAAATAATAAACCAATATTAGGTTAACATCATTCTTTTATAAAAAAACAAAAAGAAGTTAGTGAGGAGAGTGGCAGAGTTTAACAATTTTGCAAATATTTTAATGCCTGGCTGAATAGAAGACAGCTGGATGCTCGTATCTGCTTCTGCATTCACTACAGCATGCTGTCATTGTAGTATAGCCCCTGGAAAATCCACTATGCACGTGTGACAGGAGAACGTAAAAGGCAAATCATGCCTTAGTGGTTTTTTTTGTTTGTTTTGTTTTTTTAAAGATTTTATTTATTTGAGAGCGAGAATGAGAGACAGCATGAGAGGGAGGAGGGTCAGAGGGAGAAGCAGGCTCCCTGCCGAGTAGGGAGCCCGATGCGGGACTCGATCCTGGGACTCCAGGATCATGACCTGAGCCGAAGGCAGTCGCTTAACCAACTGAGCCACCCAGGCGCCCCTCATGCCTTAGTTTTATCAGTGAAAATAGTGTTGTCGTTGCAGCTCTTCTCTAAAATCACTGAGCTCTGTTTCAAGTTTATGTTCTTCATCTGTGAATCTGGTGCCTCCCTGTTGATTTTAGCTTTTCTCAAAAGTTGATTAACACTTGGTAGTGAGTTGAGGAGATCTGACACTTCCTACTCCCCTATCTGAATCCTGTCTGCTGCAGCCTGCCAGTAAAGGGCTAAGACGTGCCACCAGGGAGGATGGGGTAGGAGCCAAGCCCAGGACAGGCAGCTTCTTCCTTACGGAGTAAAACAAGGTCCATACCTTCCCCCTTGAGTAAGGCACTTTGCTACATTCCCTCCTGTTTTGGTGTCAGTTTAGCAGTAAGTTTAACCACTTTCTTTACTCATCAATGTTTCCTCAATCCCATTTCTTTCTCTTATATTAGTTTTTCTTCTCAGAGTACATCTCTAATGATGTATCTAAGTATTTCACACAGAATCTAGGTAGTCAAATTTGAGGTGGTGCATTTCTAAAATTTACTGTCTATTTTGCCCTCAAGTTTCTTCCTAAACTGACATAATTTTACCTATACAAAGAATGAAACATATCTTCAAATCTAGTCATGTCAATTTATTCACTATTCTCCAAATATCAGACTCATGCCATAACCCAATATATGAACTTCTGTTTACTCCACTACTCCATTTTTATAACATCCTCTCTGCCTGCCTATTCAATGCTTTATAGCTCAAGGCCAAAGAACCAATTACAACCACACCTTTTCAACATTTATATAGCAAAAGCAGGCTTGGGGTGGGAGTAGGAAGTCCCCCAAATCAGCCATGTTATTGAGCTCTTTATTTTTTTTTTTAAGATTTTATTTATTTGAGAGAGAGAATGAGATAGAGAGAGAGAGCATGAGAGGGGGGAGGGTCAGAGAGAGAAGCAGACTCCCTGCTGAGCAGGGAGCCCGACGTAGGACTTGATCCCAGGACTCCAGGATCATGACCTGAGCCGAAGGCAGGTGCTTAACCAACTGAGCCACCCAGGCGCCCTTATTGAGCTCTTTAAAAGAGGCTGAAATATTTAGAAATTCTACTAAATTTTCAAGATCTACTTTAAAGTCAGATATCAGATAAATAAAGCCAAATATCTAATAATGCTGGCCTACACTAATCTTCCCTTCTAACAGTTCTCACAGAACCCCATAGCCCAGAATTTAGAACGAACCTTAGCAACCTGTATCAACTGCCTCATTCTACAAATGAAGAAATTGGGGCACAGAATAGTTATTGCTTGTCTATGGTCACATGGATAACACTCAGAAGCCAAAAGTCTTCTGATTCCACTTCTAGAATTTTCTTCACCTCACTATGTAAGTAACCAAGTTCAATACTGTTTCCTATTCTCTGGCCTATAATAGGGATACTTGATTTTACATTCTTTGATTAACCTTTGTTTCACAGGCTTAATATTTTATAGTTCAAATTTACAAACTTGTTAAGACGTTATTTTTTTTTTTTTTAAGATTTTATTTATTTATTTGACAGAAAGAGACACAGCAAGAGAGGGAACACAAGCAGGGGGAGTGGGAGAGGGAGAAGGCCTCCCGCCAAGCAGGGAGCCCGATGCGGGGCTTGATCCCAGGACCCTGGGACCATGACCTGAGCCCAAGGCAGATGCTTAAGGACTGAGCCACCCAGGTGCCTCAGTTAAGATGTTATTTTAAACTGTTGGCTGTACAGGCATCCCCCACTATCTGGGCCCAATACTTCAATAACTAAATTTTTTCTTCAAAACAATAAAACTATTTCAATGTATCTTTTCAGTTAAACTAGTGACAATGTTTAAAACTGAGAGGGTGCTGTGTTCCCACCTCAGCTGTTCTCTGATAGGATCACATCTTCTGCTCATAATTTGTGAGATGGGCTATGCATTATCACTCTTGTCTTCTTCACGTTAAGTGGAAAAGGTTGTGAGGAAATTAGCTGAGCCAGAGGCCTAGAACAGCCCATAGAAAAGAAGTTGAAAGTGATAAAGCGTCTTGAAAAATGAGTGAGGAAAGGAATAGCTTGGCCATGCATACATCTCCCTCTCACCAGGTCCAACAATTTAGTTTTATGAGGAAAACAAAGAAAACTTATGAAAATATTCTTGGATCTGAAAAACAGTGGGTCAATCGAGCATGAATAACAATTTTGAAAAACTAAAGTAATACAAAGAAATGCTTTATGCTATAGACTGATAGCTATAATTAGTGTTTAAAATCTTTTACTGTTATAAAGAAACCTTTGTGGATTATTAAGGACTCCAGCAACAGATGTACCAAGTGGCAAAATGCCACCTTTGTTCCTGTGCCTTTAAAAGCTCTGAGCAGTACTTAAATCAGGTCACTCAGATCAGGGCTCACTACCCTGTAGCAGTATGAATAAATTTTCCTTCTACATTTAGCTCAGTTTCTGTGTTGAACAATGTTTCAGTGCTTCATTTACACTTGGAGAAACTGTTCAGGGATTTTGGGTGGGAAAAATACTTAGGCTTTCCATATCCAACAAAGTTTCAAAAATGAATTAGGAATAGTGAGGGATACTTGATGCTTAAACCAGAGTCACCCAGTGCCCCTGTATGCAAAGCATATTAAAGTTTGAGAAACTCTGGCCTAGTGGATAAAGTTGGTTGCCCAATTAACATACACTTCTACTTTCCTCCTTCTTAATTCTTCACAAATCTCCCCACCCCCACCCCCTTTTAAAGACCCCTACCTACATCCCTTTCCCTGAAGCCCTGTCCCTAAGGGGAAGCTGACCACCCTTCTCCTGATTCCCACTCCTAACTTCAGGGTGAGTCTGGCCCATAATAATCCTATTCCTCTTGCCAATGACTGTCTTACAAATAGGAGTATAACCCAATTCTGGGCAATGAGACATAAGAGAGTCAGTTGAAAGTGCTTCTTTAAAGCTTCCTCCATTCTGAGACAGCCAGAGGAAGAGATAGTTCCCTTTCTCTGGACATTCTCATGTCTGGATATAAATACTAAAAATTGCTGCAGACATCTCCCACTAGCCTAAGAATGAAGCAAACACTACAGCTGGGGAACAAGTGGTAGAACCTGGGTCTCTGAGGACATTTTTGAGCCACTGAATTGGTCAACTCTCAAGCCTAGTCTATCTATGGAATTCTTGTTAGGTGAGAAACATTGTTTCATTAGGAATTTCTGTTTCCTGCATCCAAAATGATCCTGACACAAAGAGATGATCATTGATAGTCCTGAACATAAAGCTCAGATATCACAAATTATTTTCCATTAGATGGCTTTTTAAAATCTGACAATTCCAAAAGAGTGAAGTGTTTTCTTCCTAAAAGAAGCTTTTTATTGGATGTGTCCCCTCTCTCTCACCCTCTCATTCCTAGGATAGAGTGGTCCTTATAATCTGTGGAATCAAGGGGTGCCTGAGTAGCTCAGTTGGTTAAGCGGCTGCCTGCAGCTGAGGTCATGATCCCAGGGTTCTGGGATTGAGCCCCACGTCAGGCTTCCCTGCTCAGTGGGGAGCCTGCTTCTCCCTCTCCCTCTGACCCTCCCCCCCTTGTGCTTTCTCTCTCTCAAATAAATAAAATCTTTAAAAAAGAATAATAATTTGTGGAATCAAAAAGTATTATAAAAATAAGAATTGGAACAGTGGGCCCTTAAAATGCAAATTATAATTTAGTCAAACAGTATTAAAAAAACACAATAAAACCTGTAAGTCATATATATTTTTCACTAATTTTCTGTAACATTATTTTTTTTCAATACCCATTTGTACTTTTTTCAACCTAATTGTAAAGAAAAAAAATTTTTTTAGATTTTAATTTATTTGAGAGAGAGGGAGAGCACACATGTGGGGGTGGGGGGTAGAAATAGAGAAAAGGACAAGCAGACTCCACACTGAAGGCTCAATCTCACAACCTTGAGATGGTGACCTGAGCCGAAATCAAGAGTCTGATGCTTAATCAACTGAGCCACACAGGCGCCCCTAAAGACAGTTTTGAGATACTTTATATGCCAAATGTTAGGCTGCTACTTTTAAACACATATAAATCACATTAGAAATTAAGAACAACGCAGCACTAGAAATAACACAGAAGAAAAAAAGTAAATATATTAGATGCACATTATTAATACAAAGCATTAGTGACCAGTCTACATTATCTCATCAGATAAATTTTTATGGTTTAATTTCAAACACCTTCCAATATTTGTATTACAAATACTATTTTTAAAAAACAATTCTGTTGGGGTGCCTGGCTGGCTCAGTTGGTAGATGATGTGACTTGATCTCAGAGTTGTGAGTTCAAGTTCCACACTGGGTGTAGAGGTTACTTAAAAAATAAAATCTTTGGGCGCCTGGGTGGCTCAGATGGTTGAGCGTCTGCCTTCGGCTCAGGTCATGATCCCAGGGTCCTGGGATCAAGTCCTGCATCGGGCTCTCTGCTCCTTGGGAGCCTGCCTCTCCCTCTGCCTCTCTCTCTCTCTGTCTCTCATGAATAAATAAATAAAAATCTTTAAAAAAAAAAATCCTTAATAAATAAATAAATAAATAAGTAAGTAAGTAAAACAATTCTGTCAACTCTGAGGAAAACAATTGACAGTATTTTTTGGTGATGATACAATCTGAGTGTTTTAGTAAAAATTAGAATTTTTGGTAAACTTGAGTTTGAAAGCTTCTCAAAAGCCTTCTGATGATATTGGTAGTGATATTAACAACTATAATTTCTATATAGTGTATTCTGAAATACGTCATTTGTAAGCTCAATGAACCAATATTTTCCAAATAACCTACACATCCTGTTACAAAACCATGAAAGGGGAAAAGACACATTCAAAATTAAGATCAATGTTATAAAATAATACACTACGAATTAATTAGTCTCAAATTTCACATTATAACTAACATTTAAGAAACCAATACCTGTGGAATCTTGGTATCAAAGAATATCTAAAATTAACTGAAAAGGGCATTAAAATACTCCTCCATTTTCTAAAGATCTGTGTGAGGCCAGTTTTTCTTCATGTACTTCAACCAAAATATCAACAGCTGTATACAGAAGACGCTATGAGACTCCAGCTATCTTCTATTGCCAGGCATTAGAGATTTGCTAATCTCATTTTTTTGGTAAGATAGTTATGTTTTATAAAACCTACTTATTACCATTATTGGTTTATTACCATTATTCTCAGATGAATTAGTATTGCTTAGATTTCTAATATAATTTCTAATATGATAAATATTTATAAATATAACCCACATAAACAAAAGGCTCTCTGGGGTCCTCAATAATTTTTAAGAGTGTAAATGTTTCTGGTCCAAGGGCCAAAAAGTTTGAAAATCGTTGTGCTAGAGCACTGGGGTTGGTGCTGGAAATCTGGAAGAGTTGAAGATAGACGAAGTCCTCAACGTGATCACTCATCAACCTCATGGATCATACAATTGATCTTACAGATTAGAAAGTAGCTCTAAAATTTTTTTAAAAAGTGAGAATTTTTACAGTGGATGGCTTGACAAAGAATTAGAGATTTTCCCTAAAAAAGAATATTAATCAAATATATTAGCAATTATAATTTTGATGGTGGCACAGATGTATTCTGTGTCTTTCAGATGCCAATCTAGGAAGAGGTAATTGTTAAAAAATCAAATGTCAGTGAAACATACAAAATACACTTCCTAACCATCGTAGCTGTGCAACAACAGAAGTTTCCTTGGTTCCTTCACTGACAAATACTGCCTATTTTGCGCCAACAGCGGCTAGATTTGGAGATTCTAGCAATGACTAAGACCCTGCCCTTATGTGGCTTACCCTCCAGTGAGAGAAATAAGCAAGTAAACTACACTAATTCCAGGGTCTGATAAGTATCCTGATGGAAGGAAACCAGGCTTTTGTGACCGCCAAGGGGAGGGATGTGAAACTACGAAAGATAGAACATCCAGAAAAAAGTATCTCTGAGGAGGAGATACATAAACCAAGACTTGAGAAACAGACAGAAGGTGTCTATGCAAAGAAAAAGGGCAACAGTAAGTGGAAATGCCCCATAAATACAAAGTATCTGAGAATAGTAAGAAAGCACTGTGACTGAAGCAAGGTAATGAAAGATTTTTTTTTTTTAAAGGAGATGCAAGCAATAACCACACTATGTAATGGTTTTCATCAACTTTAACAGCCTATTAGACTAACTGCATCAAAATTTCTGTGGAGCCTACACATCAGTATTTGTTTTGTGTTTAATAATTTAATAGTCTTCCAGGTGATACTAATATACTGCCTGGGATGAGAATCACTGACATTGACTGTTAGGCTACAATAAGGAATTTGGATTTTATTCTTTTCTGTTTTTTTTTTAAAGATTTTATTTCTTTGATAGAGTGAGAGAGCACAAGCAGGGGGAACAGTAGAGGGAGAGGGAGACGCAGGTTCCCCGCCAAGCAGGGAGCCCAATGCGGGGCTCAATCCCAGGACCCCGGGATCATGACCTGAGCCGAAGGCAGACGCTTAACCATCTGAGCCACCCAGGCGCCCCATGGATTTTATTCTTAACATAAGAGTGAGCCCACTGAAGAATTAAGAAGGAAACTAGTAAGACTAGTTTTATTTTTAAAAGATCACTCGGGTTGTTAGGGGAAGAAGCAAAGGGGCAAGAACAAAAAAACTGAATACTGAAAGTTTTAAGAGATTGAGTGGAAGGAGTGGAGGCGTAACAACTAGATGGTGATGGCCAAATTCCAAAAGCCTGATTTTTCAACACACTAAACAGTCAATAGGTACAATCAGAGCAGAGAGAAAAGAAAACCTACAAAAAAGGGGGCAAGCGTAAATTCCTCCAAAATACTTTACCCTTCTGACTGTGAGAATCATTTGACTACATAAGGGATTTGCTTATACTCTTCTTACATTACCACCATATATAAATTATGTACCTAAAGATTTGTTCTTTCAACAGCATTTCAAACAAAGACAAAGAATACTATTTACAATTTAAAAATGTTATCTTCAAATGACCTAAAATCTAACCTGCAAACCTATTACAGTTACATTTACTAGTGTAAAGGTAAAGTTTCAAGTTGTTTTTACTTCACGTGGAAAAAATTGTTTCTTTCACACTAAATAATAATAAATTGATATGTTCAAAAAATAATAATAAATTGATATGGAAATACAGCAATAAAAATGTTTACTAATTAAAAAATATTTATAGCTTACAAAAAGATATACCATGCTCATGGATTAGAAGATTAATATTCTTAAAATGTCATACTACCCAAAACAATCTACAGATTCAGTGCAATCCCCATCAAAATACCAATGGCATTTTTCACAGAGCTAGAACAAAGCATCCTAAAATTTGTATGGAACCACAAAAGACCCCAAATAGCCAAACCAATATTAAGAAAGGATTAAAAAAACATGGTATTACACTTCTTGATTTCAAACTACACTACAAAGCTATAGTAATCAAAACAGTATGGACTGGCACTAAAACAGACACACAGATCAATGGAATAGAACAGAGAGCCCAGAAATAAGCACACACATATCCAGTCAATCTAGGACAAAGAAGACAAGATTATACAATGAGGAAAAGACAGTCTCTTCAATAAATGTGTTAGAAAAACTGGAGAGCTATATGCAAAAAGAATGAAACTGGACCATCTTACACCATATACAAAAATAAACTCAAAATGGATTAAAGATTTGAATGTAAGACCTGAAACCATAAACTCCTAGAAGAAAACATAGGCAGTAAGTTCTCTGACATCAGTCTTTGTAATATTTTTTTGGACTAGTCTCCTCAGGTAAGAGCAATAAAAGCTAAAATAAATATGATTACATCAAACTAAGAAGCTTTTGCACTGTGAAGAAAACCGCCAACAAAATGAAAAGGCAATCTACTGAATGGGAGAAGATATTTGAATCATACATCTGATAAGGGGTTAATACCCAAAATATATAAAGAACTTACACTCTCAAAAACTATCAAAAATAACCTGATTAAAAAATGGGCAGAGGACCTGAGCAGACCATAATGAAATATTGCCTCATACCTGTCAGAATGGCTAAAATAAAAAAGACAAGAAATAACAAGTGTTGGTGAGGATGTGGAGAAAAAGAATCCCTCATGCACTATTGGTGGGGATGAAAACTGGTGTAGAAGACAGTAAGGGAGGTTCCTAAAAAAAATTAAAAATAGAAATAGCATATGATCCAGTAATTCCACTACTGGGTATTTATCCAAAGAAATAAAAAAACACTAATTTGTGGGACACCTGGGTGGCTCAGATGGTTAAGCATCCAACTTTTGATCTCAGCTCAGGTCTTGATCTCAGGGTTGTGAGTTCAAGCCCCACACTGGGCTCCATGCTGGGCGTGGAACCTACTTAAAAAACAACAAAACAAAACCACAACAAAACACTAATTTGAAAAGATATATGCACCCTTGTTTACTGATTATTTACAGTAGCCAAAATAAGGAAGTAACCCAAGTGTCCATACATAGATGAATGGATAAAGAAAACATGGTATGTATGTACGATGAACTATTACTCAGCCATAAAAAAGAATAAGATCTTTTCACTTGCAACAACATGGATGGACCTAGAGAGTATAACACTGAGAAATAAGAGAAAGACAAACACCATATAATTTCACTCATATGTGGACTTTTAGAAACAAAACAAAGAAAAAAGACAAAAAAAATACTCTTAAATACAGAGAGCAAACTGGTGGTTGCCAGAGGAGATTGGGTAGGTGGATGGGTAAATAAAGAAAGGGGAGTAACAGAACACTTGTTCTTACTTGTTACATGATGAGCACTGAGTACTGTATAGAACTGCTGAATCATTACATTGTATACCTGAAACTAATAACACTGTATATTAATTACACTTTAATTAAAAAAAGGGGGGGGCGCCTGGGTGGCTCAGTTGTTAAGCGTCTGCCTTCGGCTCAGGTCATGATCCCAGGGTCCTGGGATTGAGCCCCACATCGGGCTCCTTGCTCCGCAGGAGATCTGCTTCTCCCTCTCCCACTCCCCCTGCTTGTGTTCCTGCTCTCGCTCTGTCAAATAAATAAAATATTTAAAAAAATAAAATAAAAAAAAAGGGGGGGGAGGGGGCAGAGACCTGAGTAGACATTTTTCCAAAGATGACAGGATGACATACAGATGGCCAACAGGTACATAAAAAGATGCTCAACGTAACTAATCCTCAGGGAAATGCAAATCAAAACCACAATGAGGTACTACCTCACACCTGTCAGAAAGGCTAAAATCAACAACACAAAAACAACAGGAGTTGGTGAGGATGTAGAGAAAAGGGAACCCTCTTATACTGTTGGGAATGTAAATGGTGCAGCCACTACAGAAAACAGAATGGAAGTTCCTCAAAAAATTAAAACCAGAAATGCCATATGATCCAGCAATCTACTTTTGGATATTTATCAAAAGACAATGAAAACACCAATTTGACGAGATACACACACCCCTATGTTCACTGCAGCATTATTTACCACAGCCAAGATACGGAAGCAACCTAAGTATCTATCGACAGATGAATGGATAAAGATGTGGTATATATACACAATGGAATATTACTCAGCCATAAGAAAGAGATCTTGCCATTTGTGGCAACATGGACGGGGAGAGTATGATGCTAAGTGAAATAAGATGAAGACAAATAGACCATATTTGTCTTTCACTTGTATGTGGAATCTAAATACCAAAACAAAAGAACAAAACTAAACAGACTCACAGATATAGGAAACAAACTGTTGCTTACCAGAGGAGAGGAAGGGTTGGGGATGGGAAGGGACAAAATAGGTGAAGGGGATTAAGAGGAACAAACTTCCATTTATAAAATAAATTAAGTCACAGGGATGTAATGTGCAGCGCAAGGACTAAAGTCAGTAATATTGTAATAATTTTGTATGGTGACAGATGGTAACTAGACTTATGATGGGTATCATTTAATAATGTATAAAAGTATTGAATCACTGTGATATATATATATACCTGAGACCAACAAAATACTCTGTGTCAATTATACCTCAAAAAATTTATCATCTTAAAGGAACTGAAACTTGAATTATGCTATTTCATCAACTTGGTAATTATTTTCAAGTAATCCTCTTTAACCTTTAACTTAAAGTCTGAATAGTTCCCTACAGTTTATTCTGAAAATTTCATTTGCCAGCATTTTTGCCACTTTCTCTGATATGAAGACAACAGGTCAGGTTATTTTAACTTTAGTACTGTTGCCTTTCTTAAAGAAGAAAGTGAAATGTATCTTATACACATCTCTCAAAAGTGAAAAACATCTGGCTCCACTTCTCTCATTTCTGTTATCTATCTGGTCCCTCTAGACTTTATGACTTTGTAAGACACTAAAACAGAATTAGGGCAGTAGTTTCTAGTCCTAATTAGCTTTTCAATATTATAACTAATGATATTCCAGGTATTTTTATGGTAAAATAGGATATTAGGTAAAGTTACTACATCAATTATCCCAAACAATAAAATATATCTAATAGAAAAATCAATGCAAATTCATAGCATTTGATATTTAAGCTCAAAATACCATGAAGTTTAATATCTAAGTCCAATATATACAGCTTTTAAAAAGAGAAGAAAATTACCTTTCAACAGATGATTGAGGTCCATTGTGTCATGTAGGGCTTTTTGTTTATATCTGTGGTCTGAACTGGAATCTAACACTGAAGATTTTGATGTGAGATCAGGCCCATGTTTATCTTGCCCTTTTTTGGTTGATTTCATCGATTTTGAATTATTTTTTAAATCCTCAACATTTCCATATACTTCTTGACTCACGTTTTCTTGCCTTTTAACTTTTACTTTTTGATCATTTGATGCTCCCAGTTCAAAAGATTGAACAGGGCTGATGTCTGGAGTTGACAGAGGAGTGACATCTGTCACAGTATCTTCAGATTCCTCATGGTAGTCATTGACTGTTGGTTTAGCACTTGAAGGCTGTATTCCTGTTGATTTCATTCCTGGTTTATATTTCTGTTTTGGTGACAAGTGGGTTACACCACATAGACGTTTCTTTAATGATGGCGATGAATCAGAAATACAGATATCAGACCCTGCATCTGAACAATCTGTGCCTGAACTTGAAGATGAGGAGGACAAAGAGGAAGAGGAGGAGGAGGAATTACTTTTGGAATATTTTTTACTTATGTTTTTTTTAAAGTTATTAGATGGTTTAGCTGACTTGGACCTGACATGTTGCTTTTTCCCATCATCACTGCTTTCCTCTCCATCTGTATAATAATTATCTTCACCTTCTTTTATAATTTTGGGACTTCTACTTGGAGTGGGCAAGTGTATTTTATGCCCTGTTGTAGCATCCCACAATTTTTTTGATCTTGAAGTGGTCAATGATAAAGAATTTCTGGTTTGCATATTATCATTTTCTACAGGGTGGTGTTCTGGAGTAATTTTCTCCTTTATTGCATTTTCCTTCCTTTGTATTCCAAATTTCAAGTTTACATTTTCTGTATCTTTATCTATCCTCTCTTTAGGGTCATCATTTTGCTTGCCAAAAACTGAGTTACTTTCACATTTCTCTGCTTCTTCAAAGTCACTGTCAAAGAAGGAATGGTCCACTTCACCTTCTGATACATCTATAAACCGATCCATGATGGTAAAAATATATCTGAAAAAGAGGCCAGTGTTATCATCAAACCAAAGAATAATTTCCCAATACTTTTCACTTTTTATAGTAATTGCAGATCCCAAACTGAGAAGTTTGATTATAGAGAAACATGACAAAAAAACACCAAAAAAAAATAGTAACTCAGTGAAGCGATAATCAGGCTACATGGGTAATAATAAATTGTGATTTGAAACATAAGTAAGTCTAATAGTTCAGTTCACAAGAGTACTCAAGGCAAACATATCACAAACATATACCTAGGTGAATATCCATACACCTAGGTGAACCTAGGTGAACCCTAAGGAAAATCTACCTTCTATAAGTACAATTAGAGTTTAGAATAAGAAGGGATGGTGTTACAACCTCCCCACATCAGCTAAGCCATCTTGAATTTAGAATTTGACCTCTAATACTATTCTCCACTAAAACACACACAAAAAACCCCAAAAAACAAAAACCAACAATCAAAAAACCGTAACGACTTGGAAGGCAGCTGATTCTATTTTTGGAGGGAAAGAAAAACAAGGGCCTAGAATATCTTACTGTTATCAGAAGGCACAGTATTCAAATATGCCTGATATCGTGGTAATACAACAACAGCTCTAGTTTAAAGGGGCTTCCACTGTCCACACTGGACAATTTAGTACTGGAAAACAAATCACACAAAATATACTTAAAAATGAAAAAGTACTTCTGTAGAAAGCTATTAGTTCGTAAAGATATTCAAAAGGGCAAATAATATGAGGTACGTTAAAGAAAGGTAAGTATAAATTTCTAGTAATATATAGCCAACAATCCAATTATGCACTCAGTATATTCAAATTATGATTAATTCTACTACAATAAAAAATTATGTAATCTGTCTTCTAAATCAGCCACAATACTCTGGAGCCTTTAATTGCTTAAGTGATCCCACAACCTATAAAACAAGTACAAACATGATTTAAATGTCAACCAAATTCATACTATTAGTAATAGGTTAATAAGACAGATTCGAGGTATGTGTGGTAATACATTTTATCATCATTGGGTAACTTTTTCTGCCTTTAAGGTTTTGAAGAATTTAAGAGATTCTGACATATTAAACAAAAAATTTAACTATTTGCAATCAACTTTTAAATGCTTAAGGAAATCTGATTAATTGAATTAGTAAGTTAAGACTTATTAGATTTACTAAAAATGTCTAAGTGCTTAGCTAGACTT
This sequence comes from Mirounga leonina, assembly GCF_011800145.1. Taxonomy (NCBI): domain Eukaryota; kingdom Metazoa; phylum Chordata; class Mammalia; order Carnivora; family Phocidae; genus Mirounga; species Mirounga leonina. The sequence continues at coordinate 25,386,168 of NW_023270320.1, read as the reverse complement.
CCTTTATTAGATGTGTAAGTATCCCTTGTCAGGGGTTCAAGGTACTTAAGAAAATAAAATACACCAAAATTGTAGTTGTGCTGTTCATAAACAGTATAGAATGTTCAGGGAAAATTAAGCTAAGTGAAGATTAATCAAAGTACAAATGAGTTTTAAAATTCTAACACATTATTAGATTTAAATTGAGATAAGATATGTAAGCAGATCTTAAAAGTTTAAGAAAAATCAGATAACTTATACCGAAATAATAAATACAAGAAATATTATTTCCCACAGCACAGATCAATGCCCTCGTAAGTTTCAAAACTCAAATCAACAGAAGGATGCCTCCTCCACAGATCCTCAAAGATATTTAATAAGGTTTCAGATGTCATATTTATCCACATTGAAATTAAAGTTTACTTTCTTAATTTATAAAAATTGAAACTTATCTCCTTGGCATTTGGCAATTAATTTTCAGAGCCATAAGAAAGTCATAAGCCTTTGAATCAGTACCTTCATTTCTGAAATTCATTCTAAGAATGTAATACTAAAAAGAAAGAATGGTGTGCGTTATAGTATTACCTGTAATACTGAAAAAAACTTGAAGAGAAGAATATTATGACTCCATCAAAAGAATTATTTATATCAGGGGTCAGCAGGCTACTGTGCATGAGCCAGATCTGACCTGCCATTTGTTCTTGTAAATAAAGTTTTACTGGAACACAGCCACAGGTTTAGATATTGTCTCTGACAGCTATAACTGCAGAGTTGAGCAGCTGTGACAGAGACCATATAGCCCACAAAGCCTAAAATATTTACCAACTGACCCTTTACTGAAAGTTGTGGACCCCTGATTTAGGTGATATATCAGCATGAAAAACGCACAATACAAAACTGTTATCCAGGGCGCCTGGGTGGCTCAGTTGGTTAAGCGACTGCCTTCGGCTCAGGTCATGATCCTGGAGTCCCTGGATCGAGTCCCACATCGGGCTCCCTGCTCGGCAGGGAGCCTGCTTCTGCCTCTGACCCTCCCCCCTCTCATGTGCTCTCTCTCTCTCATTCTCTCTGTGTCAAATAAATAAATAAACTCTTTAAAAAAAAACAACAAAAAAACAACAAAAAAACCCCTGTTATCCACACTGGAATAATAATACAATTTACACATTTAAACAAAAACTAGGGGGGAAAGGGCAAAATTAAGTTGACCTGTTAGAAGAAAACCAACAATTCCACTGCATTTTTAATATTTCCATTACTGTTTTTAGAATAGTGTCCCTGCAATAAATTAAGCAAATAAGTGATGACTGGGAGTCTGCACAATGATAAAGAATGAATGGAGTCAGACACACTCAGGCTCAAACTTGGTTCTGCCACTTCCCAATTGTGTTTCTGGGCACATGTACAAGGATGTTCATCATAGCACTACTGTTTGTAATAGCAATGAGTTAGGAAAAAACTCAGTGTCTAATAAGAGGAAAACGGATAAGCAAAATGTTGTATAAGATATACTATATGTCCATCAAAAAGGATGAGCTGAGATATACAAAATGTTTATTAAAAGAGAATTAAATGGGGGCACCTGGGTGGCTCAGTTGGTTAAGCGACTGCCTTCGGCTCAGGTCATGATCCTGGAGTCCCTGGATCGAGTCCCTGGATCGAGTCCCACATCGGGCTCCCTGCTCGGCAGGGAGTCTGCTTCTCCCTCTGACCCTCCCCTCTCTCATGTGCTCTCTCTCATTCTCTCTCTCTCAAATAAATAAATAAAATCTTTAAAAAAAAAAAAAGAGAGAATTAAATGAACAATTATATAAAACTTAAAACACACATGATACTGAATTCCTCATGGGCACAAAATTACATAGCATGGACTGGAAGGACATCGTTCAACAGCTAAGAGTATGAGGCTGTAAGGGGAGAGAAAGGATGAAGGTGAAGAAGCCCACAGGGGGTAAAAAATAAAGAACCTGGCAGAGGCCTGTGATCATTGGTCTTCACATCACAAAGAATAGGACTGAGGGGTACCTGGCTGGCTCAGCAAGTTGAGCATGTGACTCTTGATCTCAGGGTTGTGAGCTGGAGCCCCATGTTGGGCGTAGTGCCTACTTAATTAAAAAAAAAAATTATGACTGAACATTGTCAATCTAATTCTGTTCACCTGACTTCAAAAAGGAAACCAACAGATCAAAGCAGCCACTGAATGGTGGATAGCTCTTATAAACATTATTTTGTCATCAAATTCTCAATAAAGTTACCCTCTTTTGTAAGGTAATTAACTCTTTAATCCAAATGTCAAGGGATGGAATAAAAAAGGGTTGCAGATATTTTTTCTCTCTCACTTTGTTACGTGGTTAAGAATACCTTTGTGATTAAAGAAATTTGGGGGGGGGCGCGGGGCACCCGGGTGGCTCAGCCTCATTAAGGGTCTCTCAATTTCAGCTCAGGTCATGATCTCAGGGTCGTGAGATCCATGATCTCAGGGTCATGAGATAGAGTATGGAGCCTGCTTAAGATTCTCTCTGTCCTGCTCCCTCTTGCCCCTCCCTCCGCCTCTGCTTGCCTGTGCGCTCTCTCAAAAAAAAATTTTTTTTGAAGTTTCTTCAAATTTTAAAAACAAATGGTTTCATGGCAGTGCCCAGAGCATAAATTTCCCTAGTCAGTTTAAAAAACAACTCTTTCAAAAACAAATCATCCAAATCATTCTCACTACCATGCCTCAGAAAAACTTGTTTACATTTTTCAGGAAATACACAAAATTACTAACATAACTAAGTCTCATTTGTATTAGTGCTACTATTCTAGTACAACTAACAGCTAAAATGTATCTAAGTTTAAGAGGTTTTTATCATTCCCATTTACCAATGAGAAAAATGAAGCAGCGCAAGAACTTGCCCAGAGTCACATAGCTTGGTAAGTGGCACAGCCATGATTCTAAGGCAGGCATAGTTTAAGGATGTTATTAATCACTGTTTATTCTGCTTCAAAGTAAGGTCCTTAAGTAAGATCTGTTTGTTTTTAACCTTTAGAATACATTGCTGTGATATCTATGATTTATCTGATAGTGAACTGTCAGCAAGATAACAAGATGTTCTCACCACTGGGACTTTTAAAGGAAAATGGGACCTATTTAGCAATATGGATTTAGGAACAGAAAAGGATGGTCTGTACAGTTACAATTAGATACACATGCCAGTGACTGTCACACATTTTGCTGGGATTTATTTGCTATGTAGCAGTTTTCCACTAACAAAGTAAATGGGAACAAACCTCACTGGAACCATAAATTAAATAAACCAGTAGTAGCCTTGAGTAAATTAAAAAGCGTTAATCTAGGTAATAAGAATTCAGAACTTTAAATTAACTTATGACCCTCTCTATCCCAATCTGAGCTTGTGACCAAACCACCTTTCCAAAGACAGTAGTGAGTTCCAAAGGTATTTCTGACAAGGAGAGTGACAATTCTGGAAGTCACTAACTTGAAATGTTTCCAGCATGCCTCCTCTTTATGTGTTTGGCATATCAAGTCAAATGTTGTGATCCCTGATAACCTTGAGTGAGACCTATTTAAAGTCCCCTACAAAGGTGCATGGCAAAATAATCAAGTTAGAGCTAATACCCTTCCCCTACCCTCAGAGTTCCCCAACAGCCCTGAAAGGAAAAAATTTCACCCCCTTACATTAGGAATGAAGAGACTAAGGCCTAGCAATTTAAATGCCTTTAACAATTTAAATTAGTTTGTATCAAGTATGCCTTTTACGACTTCAAGCTTTATCGAATTTGTGAATTAAAAAAAATGAGATGGACAGTTGAAAATAAGGATTCAAAGGTTCTGGATAAATGGAAAAGAAGCTAATGTTCATATAGATTTTATTATGTGCCAAGCACTGTTTTAAGCACTCTTTCATTGATCACTTACCATGGATTATTTTCACTGACCATTTAATACTGGTAACAACTCTGAGGCTAGAGACAAGGAAACTGAAGCACAGAGGTTAACTGACATTTTCAAAGACCACATGGCTAGAAAGCAGCAGAGTCAGGATTTGAATCCAGACAGTCAGCAGTCTTACTGATTCTGCTATACTGAAACAAGCAGAGGAAAATTAATAAGCCAAAAACCTAATGGGGAGGTGTATTTGAAATAGCCAAATAATAACACAATAGCACAGACACAGAATGAGGGAAGGTGAGGAGGGAAGGTGCACTGTGGGCCCCAGCTTAAAAGAAGGTTTACTGAAAAAAGACTTGGGAGCTTACCAAGTGGCAAAAGCATGACTTAGAAATCAAGATTAAAATGCTCTTAAATCATACCGGGATAGCAATATGCAGTCTTAAGGTAACTTGCATTATATACTGCTTGGTCAAACTACTTCTTGAATGAAGCATCTAGCTCTCAGTGCTATGGTGAAGAGTCTAGAATCTAAGTCATGATCAATGGTTCATAGAACAAGGGATTCATAGCTAGTAAAAGTAATGGCTAAGAGAAAGGGTATGCTCAGATATTTAAAGGACTGTGATATGAAAAAAAAATTTTAGAGCTGTTATTTGTAGTTCAGAGGTAGAACTTGCATCAATAGATGTAATATATAAGAAACCTGTTCTTAAATCAACCTAAGAATTGTTCAAAATGGAATGGGCTACTTTCTAAGATTATGAGCCACGAGTCACTAGATAACGTTGGAGCAAAAACTGAATGTCCACTTGTTGGGATGCCACAGAGGGAATTCATGCATTAGGAGGATATCATTTTCCCAACCATAACATTTTATGAACTAGGTCTAAATCCCAACATCTATTTGTAATCCAAATGATTAGGTAGTTCTTTGAAATGTGTTTTTCATAGCTAACAGTTTGTGCCTTATCTCCTTACCAAACAGGGAACTCCTGGATCTTGCTCATCTTTATATCCGCAGTGCCTAACGTAGGATCTGACAAGTATTAGACATTCAAAGAATGTTTATCTGATGAAGGAGTTTGTGGAGTTAGGAGACTTAAGATTGAACTCTAGTTCTGCTCTTTGCTATGTAAGCAGAAAAATCACTGCTTTTCCCTGAGCTGGCTCCTTGACAGTTTCCCACAATCGTCCCCCCCGCCCGCCCCCCTACCACACACACCAGAATTAACCATCCCCTTATCTGTATTCACATGGTTGATGTAGTCCTCAACAGTTAAGGACCCACCTTACTAAGTCGTCACAGTTCATGAGAGGTGGCACATAACACCTGGGAGACTTTTCAGGCATAACATCCAACAGATAGGGTTATTATTAAGGATTTAAGCTCTCTGGTTATTTAACTGAATTTATGGGAAAATTATCCAACGATCCCATCCACTAAGCAATCCTTCCGATAACACTTATTTCAAAGTTAGTGAGATTCAATTTACATTGGAAAATAAAAATGTGGACTTAAGATTGTGAAGATTCTCTTTACAACATATTGGGAAAGGATAAAACTTAAATGATAATTCCTTTAATAAGTCTTTGGGGCTCAATGAAAACCGGTATTTGTCAAAGCTGCCTGAGCGTCACTTGGACACTCACCACCATTTGCATCGCTCCTGCAGGGCCAGCAACAGAAATACTAAAGCTTTTTAAGATACATCAGGAAAACACAAATAAGAATCTGGCATTTTTTAAACTGTCATTTCGTTACTGTGACATCACATTATTTCTGTAATTAGGTGTATAATACGGTCCAAACAAGATTGGGTCCACGAAAATCTCGGCCCAGAGTAAACACCCGTTTTCCAGGGACTTGAGTCAAGGGCCCGTTCACCACCCCCTCCTGACCATCCCCTTTCCCCGCCCCGCACGGGAGGCAGAAGATAACTGAGAGCCCCTGAGGCTCCGGAGTTCAGAGTCGAGTCCTCAGGGGTGGGCGGCGCCGACCCGAACCCGGCTCCCAGTAACCACCCCTTCTTGACTCAGGGCCGACGCCCCCAGGCCATCCCCGAACGCATCCCGGAGGTAGGCCCGGCGGTTCCCATAGGGGCCGGCTGGGGCTGCGGGCGGCCCCACGGACCCGCCGGCCGCGGGCTCGGACGCCTTTGTTGTGGTTACACACGCCACCCGAGGGGCTGGCTGGGCCGCAGGGCCGACGGAGCAAAGGGCTGGGGGTCCCGGCCCGCCCGCCTTCCTAACCTCCCGCGCTGGCTTCCTCATACCGACCCTGAGTGCTCGCCGCTGTCTGGGCTCCAGAGAGGGGAAACGGATCCCGAACGGAGGCGAGCGTGGCGGGCGCGTCGCGGGCGGGGAACAAGGGGCTGCTGGCGCACCGCTTACTTGGCTGCCGTGGCCGTCGCAGCCGTCTCGCACGCCGCCAGCGGCGTTCCAGGGTCGCGCGCACGCAGCACCGCGCGCACGCAACCCCCGCACGCGGCTCCCAGCGGCACGGCTCTTGCTTCCGGAGGCGGGGAGAACGGAAAGGGAAAGGAGGGGGTGCAGAGGGAGCGGCGCGAGTACCGCGGGAACTGGATGGAGGCGGAGCGTGCGGCTCGGCGCCTCCTCGTGGCTCCTCGCGGAGGGCGTCATAGAGCGCGGTGGGCCCGCCGAAGGCCTAGAGGGGCTCGAGCGCCGCGCCCCCTTGCGGGAGGCGGGGAGGGGGAAGCGAGGCCCGCGACTCCCGAGCGGGAAGGGACACGTGAAGAAATAAACCTTGGAGGCCGTTAGTTGCCCAGTGCACCGTTAGGGTCTTACTGCTACTGTCCTCGCTATTAATGGCAATGCGGGTGGACCTAGTTGTTACGGTGGCTGATCGGGAAAGTGGCTTCAATTATCTTTTAAGTTTTTACCAAAACAACAGCAGTAGTAAATGGGGGCAGCTGTGACTTTGTCATTCTTTTTATCAGCAAAGCTCAGATCAAAGAACCAGTTGGTTCTATGATCCAAGAGCTGGTAACACATTAGAAAGTCCTCTGACTACTGGTGAATGAAGTGGGTGGTTAAAACAAGAAAAAAAATCTGTGGAATATGCTGAATGCCATAATTTTTCGGATTTGAACTCAACAGGCACACAGTAGGTGGGGTAGAATAATGGTGCCCCAAATATGTACACTTCCTAATCCCTGGAACGTGTGAAGAGGCCATTTAACATGGCAAAAGGGACTCGGTGCTATGTGGTTAAGGATCTTGAGATGGGAAAATCAACCTAGATTATTCAGGTGAGTTTGATATAATCATATAGATTCTTAAAAATGAGAGTCAAGGGGCGCCTGGGTGGCTTAGTTGTTAAGCGTCTGCCTTTGGCTCAGGTCATGATCCCAGGGTCCTGGGATCGAGCCCCGCATCGGGCTCCCTCCTCAGCGGGAAGCCTGCTTCTCCCTTTCCCACTCCCCCTGCTTGCGTTCCCTCTCTCGCTGTGTCTCTCTGTCAAATAAAATCTTTTTTTTTTTTTAAGATTTTATTTATTTTTATCTGAGAGAGAGGGAGGGAGTACATGAGAGGGGGGAGGGTCAGAGGGAGAAGCAGACTCCCCGCCGAGCAGGGAGCCCGGTGCGGGACTCGATCCCGGGACTCCAGGATCATGACCTGAGCCGAAGGCAGTCGCTTAACCAACTGAGCCACCCAGGCGCCCCACTGTCAAATAAAATCTTTAAAAGAGAGTCAAGAAGTTTGGAGCCATTAATAGGAGTGGCGGTCGTAGAAGCAAGAGGTTGTAGCGTAGAGCACCGTGACTGTAGTTAACAATACTGTACTGCATATTGGAAAGTTAATACAGTAGATCTTAAAAGTTCTCATCACAGACAAAAAACGTTCTCAGGGGTGCCTAGGTGACTCAGTCAGTTAAACCCCCAACTCTTGATTTCATCTCAAGTCATGATCTCAGGGTGGTGAGATGGAGCCCCATGTGAGGCTCTAGGCACTGAGGCTGGAGCCTGCTTAAGATTCTCTCTTTCCTTCTCCCTCTGCCCCTCCTCTCACTTTCACTCTCTCTCTCTCTGTCTCTCTCTAAAAAAAAAAAATTCTAATCACAAGAGAAGAAATATGTACCTGTGAGGTGATGGATGTTAACTAGACTTATTGTGGTATTCATCTCAATATATACATGTATTATGTTGTACACCTTAGACTTATATGTTGTTATATATAAGTTATATTAATAAAACTGTAAAAATTTTTTTAATTTAAAAAGAGCAGCAAGAGGTCAGGGTGATGTAAGGGGGCCTTGACTCAAGGAAAGCAGGCATCTCTGGAAGCTGACAAAGGGAAGGAAAGGTATTCTTCCCTGAAGCCTCCTGGAAGAATGCAGCCCTGTCGATACCATGATTTTAGACTTCTGACCTCCAGAACAGAAAGAATAAGTTTGTGTTGTTTTAAAGACTAAGTTTGTAGTAATTTATTACAGCAGCAATAGAAACCTAATGCAATGGGTACTCAATACAGTTTTCACATGAAAGTGCAAAGAAAACTAGGAACTATGGGTTACCCATATCCTAGGGAGTGTCACTAAGGAATTGACTCTATTTTTGTGCTTTACAATGTATCTTGTACTTTTGGGTTGTAATTGCCAACAAGTACACAGGATCATTTTGTTGTTTTTGTAGGCTAAAAGGCAGGATTTCACTTAATTCTGCTTGATGAAACTATGCTGGTACCATTTCCCAGGGACGAGTGTCTACTCTGTGGTCAAAAGTTTGTTATACAAAGGGTTTGAAGAAACATTTCTCCAAAGAAGTTACACAAATGGCCAACAAGCACATGAAAAGATGCTCAACATGACTAATCATTAGGGAAATGCAAACAAATCATGAGATACCACTTCACACACATTAGGATAGCTATTATAAAAATAAGAGAGAAAATAAAAAGGATTGACAAAAACGTGGAGAAATTGGAAACCTTGTGTATTGCTCAGGGGAATGTGAAATGGTGTGACTGCTGTGGAAAAACTATGGCAGTTCCTCAATAAATTGAACACAGAACTACCGTATGAGCCAGCAATTTCACTTCGGGTATATACCCGAAAGAATTGAAAGCAGAGTCTCAAACAGATATTTGTACACCCACGTTCATAGTAGCATTATTCACCAAAGCCAAAAGATGGAAACAACCCAAATGTCTATCAACAGATGGATAAACAAAATGTGGTATATTCATACAGGAATATTATTCAGCGATAAACAGGGATGAAGTTATGATACATGCTACAACATGGATGAATCCTGAAAACATTATGCTAAGTGAAATAAGCCAGGCACAAAAGAACAAATATGACCCCACCTGTATGAAGTACCTAAAATAGGCAAGTCACAGTAACAGAAACTAGAAGTGGGGTGCCTAACTAGCTCAGCTGATGGAGTGTGCAAATCTTGATCTTGGGGTTGCGGTTTTGAGCCCCATGTTGGGTGTGGAGATTGCTTAAAAATAAAATCTTTGAAAAAAAAGAATAGAGGTTACCTGGGGCTTGGGGGGTGGAGAGGGGAGGGGGAGTTCTTGTTTAATACGTGCAGAGTTTCAGTACAGGATGACGAAAGTGATCTAGAGATGGATACTGGTGATGGATGTACAACAGTGTGAATGTACCTAGTACCACTGAACTGTACACTTAAAAATGGTTAAAATATTAAATTTTGTGTATGTTTTATCATGATAAAAAATAACAAAAAAAGATTATATCTTAAACTTTAATTTTGGCTCTTTCTGGACTATAAATTTATAAAATTTTGTCTTTTCCCTGGTTTTCTTTTCCTGCAAAGAGCACATCCTCATTAGTCCATATTGAATGAATGAATCAATGAACATATGAAATAGATTGTAAATAAGCTTTTTTTTTTTTAAGATTTTATTTATTTATTTGAGACAGAGAGAATGAGAGAGAGAGAGCACATGAAGGGGGGAGGGTCAGAGGGAGAAGCAGACTCCCTGCCGAGCAGGGAGCCTGATGCGGGACTCGATCCCGGGACTCCGGGATCATGACCTGAGCTGAAGGCAGTCGCTTAACCAACTGAGCCACCCAGGCGCCCTAAGCTTTTTTTTTTTTTTAAAGATTTTTATTTATTTGACAGAGACACAGTGAGAGAGGGAACACAAGCAGGGGGAGTGGGAGAGGGAGAAGCAGGCTTCCCGCGGGGCAGGGAGCCCGATGTGGGGCTTGATTCCAGGACCCCGGGATCATGACCTGAGCGGAAGGCAGACACTTAACGACTGAGCCACCCAAGCACCCCTATAAATAAGCTTCTTCAGGACAGAGATTTTAATTTCTTTGTGCCGCTTCATAATTCTGGTCAGAAACGGTCATCAACTTGTAAGTGAAATAAAGGATCTTCTCCAGATTCATTGAATCTGGACTCTTTTATCAGAAAAGATGAAAATAATATCCCCTGACCCCTTTTCAAAAGTTGTTTTTCACTTATTAAAAACTTCTTGAAACAGAATATAGGCTTGACTATTTCTGTAGAGAGCTATTAAAAGACCTTTTTGCATAATAGCTGGAGGTTTTTTCATCTATGCTAAACTTTATGTTATGAGTAAATGGATTTTTTTAAAAAAACTTAGGAATTAAGTTTTGAAGGATGAAGTCTTTCCGGGGTTGAAGTTTATAAACCAAATTGAAACTAAATGTAGTTAAGTTTCATATATTTTAAGTATCTAAAGGGGGGTACTTCAAAATATCTAAATGCTGTAAAAGGAAATTGAGAAAGCAAAATGACTTAGATTCACATTTGAATTTCCTGAACTTCCACAAAGCAGAATTAGTAGCTCTCTTCTTGCCACCATAGAACTTTATAATACCTTAGTAATATATATTACATTGCTTTATGCTTCCCCCCCCCCAATTAGAATGTGAGCTCTTCAAGGACAGAGACCATATTTTTTTAAAGATTTATTTATTTTAGAGAGATGGGGCAGAGGGAGAGGAAGAGAATCTCAAGCAGACCTCACTGAGCAGGGAGCCTGATGTGGGGCTCGATCCCACAACCCTGAGATCATGACCTGAGCTGAAATCACGAGTGGGACACTTAACCAACTGAGCCACCCAGGCGTCCCCAGAGACTGTGTTTTATACTGTTTTCTAACAAAGCACCTAGCTAATATTTTTGGACTGAATGAAAGAATGAATAAAAGTCACATACTACCTTCCAGAAGTTTACAGTCTATTTAAAAGCCGGATGAATGCTATTATTATTGTACTGGTTTTGTAAGGACATTATTTGTATAATATAGAAAGCAGTTTGTTTTGCCCTTTGACAATACTTTTAACTATTTGAAAGATGGCATCATGGAGGAGAATCTTGTAATTTAGGTTCACCACTTACTAGCTGTGTGATTTTTGAACAAGTCATTTAACTTCGCTGAGCCTCAGTTTCCTAATCTGGAAAATGAGATTATAAAATTTACCTTATGTCCTTTATAATAGAGTTATAGTGAGGAACATATGTTTTAAAAAGGATTTCCAAAAGTTGAAGTTTCCATTAAGGGGAACCTGGGTGGCTCAGTCAGTTAGGTGTCTGCCTTTGGTGTCATGATCCCGGGGTCCTGGCATCTAGCCCAGCATCTGGCTCCCTGCTCAGCGGGACATCTGCCTGTGCTCTCCTGCTCTCTCAAATAAATAAAATCTTAAAAAAAAAAGTTTCCATTAAAATATGAGATTATTTTTACTACTTTTTTGGGTCTACTCAATTATTCTAGATATAGTATCATGGAAGAATATCAGATTTATTCATTCAAAAGTATTAAGGGCCTACTCTGTGCAACCCCTATTCATACTCTAATATTAATTTTTACTTTCTATAGGTATGTTCTCTTTCCTAGAGCAAATAAATGACAAATGAAAGACACGGGCTTCTTTTTGGCAGTATATAAAAGCTTTATATAATATTAAATATATAGTGTTAATCTGAAAATATTCAAAATCCTTTCCTAATTTATGCAAGTACATTTAATCAATATTGTGTCCTGCCTACTTTATATTTTACTCTGCTCATAATATATATCATGAAAAAGCATAAAGATCAGTTCAAAAAGTTTTTTTTTTTTGGCCCACATGCATTTTGGAGAAATTAGATAATAAGTAAACACAATTTATATTCTTTCTTTATCATCTGCTGCCCAATAATACTGGATATCAAATCTAAGTGACTGTAGAATTTTTTTCACTTTGTTTCATAACTTGAAAATATTAGAGTAAAATAAAGCTAAATGATATAGCTATAACCCCAAACTCTTCACTGAGAAACATAGTTGTATACTATCTCCCTTCCCCCTATCCTTCCCTAGGTCGTTTTGTTCATTTTATAGGTAAATGGGATTAGATTATGAAGAACTATCAATTCCAGGAACAAGAAATGTGAACTTTAACATATTTACAGTGATAAGTCACTGGATACCACTGATTTTGGTGTGCAGCCAGATGATCCACTAGATACTGATTAGTGTATTCTGTCAAAGCAAATTGTGGTAGGTTGTTAAAGTAATGCAACCAATGAATTTTACTCCCCATATTTAAGCCCATGTGTAGACCTCTCCCTGTTTAATTACTGGTTGGGCCATATGATTTGCTTTGGCCAATGGGACATTAGCAAACGTAAGGTAAGCAAAAGCTTAAAAAAACCTTGCACATGGCATCCCTGAGACTGTCGTGTGAAGAAGGCCAAGCTGACCTTTTGGAGGGTAAGTACACAGGGAGCAGAGACAAGCCATCTCAATAGAGACTCCATAGATCTAACAGCGCCAGCCTATGCAACCAGGAGACCATAGTTTCATTAGTGACCCCAGGCAAGAAGAGCAGAATTGCCCAATTGACCCCAGTCCAAATTGCTGACCCACAAAAGCATAAGCAAATGAAATAGTTGTTATTTGGTGGTAGCTTGTTATGCAACAATAGATAATTGACACACCATATTTCCAGTGTGTCTTCTTTTGGATAATAACCTCTTGGATAATACTTAGTTTTTGTTTTGTTTTGTTTTTTAAAGATTTTATTTATTGAGAGAGAGAATGAGATAGAGAGAGAGCATGAGAGGGGGAGGGTCAGAGGGAGAAGCAGACTCCCTGCCGAGCAGGGAGCCGGATGCGGGACTGGATCCTGGGACACCAGGATCATGACCTGAGCTGAAGGCAGTCGCTTAACCAACTGAGCCACCCAGGCGCCCTGGATAATAGTTTTAAAAGAATAAATAACTAGCTGGAATTTAAATAAAAACTTGAAACAAACAAAAATATTTGGCAGATAAAAAAATCAAATTGCACGGCTCATTGTATGTAAATTATTAAAAAATAATTACAAAAAAGAATTAAAAATAATAAAAAATCCACCAAATATCTTACTTCCTATGAATGCTGTATTTTTTTCCTTCGTTGAAATACACAGATGATTCCTTATAGAAAAACAGTATAGTCATAGTAATTTAAAAATATATTTTAATGCTTACTTTTCTTCACTATGCTCCCTGGGAAGCAGGATATAACTCATTTGATTGGAAAACAATAGTGCTGTTGAACTGTTGAAATTCTTCAGGATTGCTACAAGAAGAGAGTTCTGAGACTTTGCTTTTGTTTCCCTGTATCACTCATCCATTTACTTCTTCCCTTTTTTCTTTCTATGCCCGATTGGCCCTATCACCCATCCTTTTAAATCATTAATCTCTTCAGAATTCCTTCATTTCCTTTCCAATTCTTTCATCTATCAAAGATACAGCTGCTGCTTTATTGGTCTTAGTAGTAATTTCTAGTATTTAGCATATTAGCATCTTTTCAGTAAACATCTGTATATTAACGATGGGATCATGATAGGAGAATAGGAAAATAATGTACTCTAAAAATTACCTGGACCTCTTTCGCTTGTGTAGGTAATAACATTGGTATTGAATCTTTGGTAACGAAAATATAGGGACTTGGAGCCAAAGTGATTACGGCAGCTGTGTACACACTTTTGGCACCAGGGCGACTTTTTGGGCCTTTCGATAACTAGCATTTGCAGGCTTCATTACTCTTCCACGTTCGTCGGATTCTTTCCATGAAGGAAATAAAAGAAGGTTGTTGGGGGAAACTGTATTAAAAGTGAGGATCAGGGGCGCCTGGGTGGCTCAGTTGGTTGAGCGACTGCCTTCGGCTCAGGTCATGATCCTGGAGTCCTGGGATCGAGTCCCGCATCGGGCTCCCTGCTCGGCAGGGAGTCTGCTTCTCCTCTGACCCTCCTCCCTCTCCTGCTCTCTGTCTCTCATTCTCTCTCTCAAATAAATAAATAAAATCTTAAAAAAAATGATTAAAAAAAAAAAAGAGGGGCACCTGGGTGGCTCAGTTGGTTAAGCAACTGCCTTCGGCTCAGGTCGTGATCCTGGGGTCCCGGGATCGAGTCCCGCATCGGGCTCCCTGCTCGGCAGGGAGTCTGCTTCTCCCTCCCCACTCCCCGTTTGTGTTCCCTCTCTCGCTGTGTCTTTCTCTGTCAAATAAATAAATAAAAAAATCTTTAAAAAAAAAAAAGTGAGGATCAGGAATGGTTGCCGATTTTATCTAAATAGCAGGTGAAAACAAAGCAGAAATCTGGGGAACCGTAAGCATGGGAGATCACTTGTCAGGGAAGAGCGGAGAGCGAGGATTAAGGGATCACCGGAGCCGGAGAATCACAACTGCTTCTGACACCTGCAGCAAAATTTTCCATCCACGCAAGGCACCCTGGGGGGAGGGGAGGAGCAGCGCCGGACCGAGCCGTTATCCCGGCGATTGGCCGCGCCCCCTCCGCTTGAGGGGCAGCGACGGTCGGACCCCGCCCCCGCGCCGCGGGTGGGCTGTGGGGGCCGGGCGCGGCCGGGCGCCTCCCACCTGTCACTCAACAGGCCGCGGCGGCTCCCCGCCCCCCCGCCCCCCCCCCCCCCCTCAACAGGCCGCGGCGGCCCCCCCCCCCCCCCCCCCCCCCCGCCTGAGAAGCACTTCGGGGCCGCCCCCACCCCCGCTCCGCCGCGGGCCTCGCCCGCTTAAGTCACAACGAGGTCCGGCCACCTGGGCGCGCCCGGCCGGACGGCTGCGGGGCGGGCGCCGGGTGGCGGCGCTGAGGGCTCGCTGAGAGGAGCTCGGCGGCGTCTGTTGGAGCCGCTCCCTCGGTGGGCCGCCGGCGAGGGCATGAGCGCCGACTGCCTGTGCCTCAGGAGCGGCGGCGGCGGGAGCGGCGAGGGGAGGAGGCGCCGCGCAGAGGCCACCGTCCAGGGCAGGAGATGTGCCTGTCCTTAGCGGCACAAGAAGCAGCATGCACCCCGATGCCACCGACAGCAGCGGCGCCGGCCTCAACCTCGCGCCGGCCGCAGCCACCGGCGGCCGCCGTGCCCCGAGCGCCCCGGGCGAGCTGCGGCCGGACCCCCGGGAGGACGCGGCGGCACCGGGGGCTCCTGGCGGCGGGAGCTGGCGAGTGCCGGTGGCCGTGGCCGCACTCGCCGCCGTGTGCCTCTCCTGCCTGGGGCCCGGTTGGTGGCAGGCGGCCGGAGGCGCGGGGCCGTGCACCGTCCTGCTCGGGCTCAGCCTCTACACGGGCTGCGCCGCGGCCGCCTTCCTCCTGGGGACCCTGTTCTCCCTCGTCTGCCGGAGCCGGCGAGCCCCGCCGCCCGACTTCGTCGCCGCCTGGAGACGGCTGGCCGCGGCCGCCCGCCGCGCGCCGGGGGTAAGTACGGGTCTCTCCTCTGCTTCGCGCGCCCGGGGCCTCGGCCCGGCCCTCCCCCGCTTCCGGTGCCAGCCGCCCGCTCTCGGAGCCCCGGGTGGCGGCGGCGGGGCCCGTCCTCTCCGCCCCGGTTGCCCGGGGGGAACGGGGCTGGCGTTGCTCGGCCCGGCCGGCAGCTGCGAGCGATCCCCCAGCTCCGGCGGGAGGCGGGCTCCGGGCTCCTCCGGGCTTGCGAGATGCTCGCCGAGATGCACGTTGTTAGGCTATGTAGTTGCTCCACAGCCATCCCCGGGCTCAACCTTGATAGCTGAATAATCATCCCAAATCTTGGATGTCGCTCTGCGGTTGGCGACGGAGCCCTCACTGTGCGCACGCGCTGCCCCCTATATCGGTCATTGTATTTCCAACCGTTCCCTAGGGGAGGTAACTTGATGACCTTTTACCGACGCGGAAACTTGTTCAGAGAGGCTAACTTGGCTTGGCAGTACCTCTCACCCAACGCTGTGTTCACTTTTCACCACCCCATCCTGCCGTCCACTACGTAGATCAGTAGCGCAGCCCCAGCTAGTGTCTGTGATTTCGAAAGGGGATGTCAGAAATGACTTCAGTTTGCAACAAAAGGAAAAGTACCCCCAGTGAGGTGTGAGACAGCAGGGCGGTGGTTAGGGAAGATGGGAATGAGCTCTTCTCTGCCTTAGTGCCAAACCGCTGCTTGATCAACCTCCCGGCTTCCTCTGGTAACCCTCTAAGTTAAACTTGATTCTGTTGTAGCTTGTTAGCTTGTTGTGTTTGGGGTGCATTATGCTGAGGCTGAGATTTGTTTCTGCCAGTGATTTATTTAACATGGGTTTACTAAGAGAATTATAACATTTCATAAGCCAATAGGATACAGGATAATATCTCTAAATAAGCCCGTGAAGAAATAACTATACTCCATAAACCAGTGGTAGATGAATACACTATTGTTCTAGGCGATGGGGAAATAAAGTCCAGATTGACTGACTGACTGATTGATTTGGAATTGGTTCTTGGTAGAGTCGGTGCTTTCAACCAAAAGCTGGGTATTAGCTGCTGGGACACAGAGCTGGTGGACAGTGGCGTTTGTGTTGGCAGGCAAGGCGAGCTGCTCTGAAGTTTAGTGCTTTAGGGACAGTTACACAGTTTGCACCACTGCCTGTGAGAAATAGGCTCACCAAGGCAGAAACAGATGTCCCTTCCCCTCCTGAGACTGCTGCCTGGTTTAACACCCCTGCTGACCAAGAGTTGCCTGACCACAGCAAGAGCAAGTGTCTCAAGATCTGCAGAGAGCTGTTCAGATCAGCAGAGAGTAGCCTTGCCCAGACTGAGCACTCTGGGTAGAGTCCACACAAATTACTGGTATTTAAAGTTTGAGTGTCCATTACGTCATACTTATTCTTCCATAGGTTTAGATGGCTAAGCACTCAAGAGCACAGTGCTTCTGCAGATCTCATCTTGACACGGTTTCTCAAATTCACCCTCCGATCAAACAACTTCACTTAATTTAAAAATGTGGATTTGAAATCATAACCAATACACAATATAATTTGGCACTCACTGCTTGACTGAATGATACTGTCATTAAACTGAAATTGCCCAACCACTTTAGGGTGAGGGAAATGGCAGTGGTTCAACTTCATAAAAATATTTGTTAGAAGGACCATTGCCCCCTTGGGTTTTGTATTTGCTTATAATATGATCTGCTTACTGTTTTGTAAATATCATCACTCTCTTCATCAAAATTACCCTGTCCTGAATCGGTCACTTCTGAGTGCAGCCCTCAGATAATGGCTGGAGGGTTGTACGTAAGGGAGTCAGGCATCCTCACTCTGTAAATTGATTAAGAGTTCAGTATATTGGGGTGCCTGGGTGGCTCAGATGGTTAAGCGTCTGCCTTCTGCTCAGGTCATGATCCCAGGGTTCTGGGATTGAGTCCCACATCGGGCTTCCTGTTCAGTGGGGATCCTGCTTCTCCCTCTCCCTCTGTCTGCTGCTTCCCCTGCTTGTACACTCTCTCTCTGTCAAAAATAAATAAAATCTTAAAAAAAAAAAAAAGTTCAGTATATTAAGTAACAGGAGCTTCTGTTTTCCTCAGTAGTCTCAAAAATTAGTAATGTTAATTTCTTTTAAAAGCCTTCATGTAACAGTCCTTTTTTCTCCTATCTAATTTAGCAAGAGTTGGTGGGCAGGTGTATTTTTCCTCTTGATTTTTCTCTACAATGATAGAAAATAAGGATCCCGATTTTACAAGCTGGTTTATTGATTTATAAATGATGTCCCCATTCTTTAGAGTATTGTAAGAAATTATAATTCAGTCAATACGTATTTATCGAGTGTTTTATATGAGCCAGGGATTATTCTGGAAGCTGGGATTGAATCAGTGAGACACATAAGAACCCTGCTCTCTGGAGATTATATTCTTATGGGAGATCAGGCCATAAACAAATGAGATATTTGTAGATAATGATAAATACTTATGAGACAAAAAATAGGAGTCAAATGATTAAGAGTTCCTAGTAAGTGAGAGCAGGAAGTTTAGATGATGAAGTCAGGGTCAAAACCCGGGGTATTGCATTTTGCCTCTGAAGCCGTAGAAGCCTTATGTTGTGGGTTACCAACATTTCCCCAACCCCCCCAGCTCATTTATACCTCTGGGTAGATAAAACTTGGATTAGCATCCAGAAAGATGGTTTAGTAGAGGAATTCGAGAAAATAGTACTTTTTTTTTTTTAAAGATTTTATTTATTTATTTGACAGAGAGAGACACAGTGAGAGAGAGAGCACAAGCAGGGGGAGTGGGAGAGGGAGAAGCAGTCTTCCCGGTGGAGCAGGGAGCCCATGCGGGGCTCGATCCCAGGACCCTGGGAGCCACCCAGGTGCCCCGAGAAAATCGTACTTTAAAGGTGACAGAAAATGAAGCAGTATATGTAATCCTTAATGTATACAACCGGAAGATTTCAGTTAATAGAAGAAGTGAAGTATAATTTTAAGGAAAGTAGATTATTGGTCGTTCTTTGGAACTTGGATTCTTAGAGTAGTCTTAAATGAGAAAATAAGGACATTAGGAAAATGTAGTTTCTAAGCTCTATATTGTAATTGAAATGCGTATTTTTCACATAAAATTTTATTTTTTTGACAGGACTGGTGTTATTTACTCAAGCCTTTAGTTGTGCTGTATTGTTTATTTATTTTACCCCTTCCTCTAGTTGTGCTATATTTCTAATTTGTATTTAGGTATTTTTTTTAATGTTCTGTTCTTTATGAATGGAAGCATAAGCATGTGGTGTAGTATAAAACATGTCAGTTCTGTGGGGGTAGGCGCTGGACCACACAGGTCATCTAACATATGTGG
Organism: Mirounga leonina; assembly: GCF_011800145.1. NCBI lineage: Eukaryota > Metazoa > Chordata > Mammalia > Carnivora > Phocidae > Mirounga > Mirounga leonina. The sequence continues at coordinate 25,367,232 of NW_023270320.1, read as the reverse complement.
AGGGGGAGGCTGTTTAGTAGTGAACCAAATGGTGCCTCTTAAGATACAGTGACTACTTCACTACAGAAATTTTGATTCAGCATGAAGAAAAGAATCCTCATTTTTCTTACACATTTTGGATTCTTCTAGTATCAGCCAGACAGGTCAGAGGCTGGGATCTATCCTTCTAGCTGTCCATTCTTCCTTCCTCTTTTTTTTCTTCTTGGTCTCCTTCTATAGAGAAAAAAAAAATGCATACACCGTTAAAAGTAAACAACCTCAAAGAAGCCCAAACTAAAAGTGACAAGGGGTTTTTGTGTCTAGAGTGTTTAAAATGCTTCTGCATGCTTCACAGTGTACTTATTGACTGTAAACTCCATGTGGTTAGCACCCATGATTGACACCTTTTGTTATATCTTGCACTTAGAAAGAACTCAAGCAGTGTTTGCAGATGATGATAAAGAAAATTGTTCTCTCATGCTTTCCCCCTCCCATTAATCCAGTATTAGTATTTATTGGGAATTTCCCATATGTGCATGAATTTTGATTTTTTTGGGGGGCAGGAATTACTATTGATTAAAATAGTAAAAATAATTTTCAACTCAAGTAGAAATAATATGTAGCGGTATATACAGGTACTAAGGAAGCTTTTTTGTAAGGTCAGGAAAGTCTTACAGGTGATATCTGGGCCCCACTTTAGAAAAACTTGGACTTTGTTACAGGCCAGTGGACTGGAGTTATGATGCCCTGGGGCTGCCCTGCTCCTGGGGTGAGAGTTGTCTTATGCCAGGCCAGTTAACTTGTCTGGCCCAAGAGCCTCAGCTTCACTGGCCACAGTTACTTGACCCTAGCACATCATCTAACCAAGGCAACAGAAAGAGAAAAATGGCAAAAGTGAATCAGTAGTTTAGAAAACATATTTTCTTTACTGGACCTGCCATACAAAGTGCATCTTCATATAATGGAAAAAAGGAAAATGATTTTTACAATTATTCTCATAGTCTATGGATTTTCTCTTTCACATTGTTACTTACTAGATGTTTCTTCATTTATGGCCCATAAATTCAAAAATAAGCAATGAATTCATGATGATCAGAAGGCTGATAAAAGAAAGTCCCCTTAGTAGCATATGGGAAACCAAAGTCCACTGCTATATGAAGAAAACATTAATGAGAGACTTTCCAAAGTTCAAGCAGATAGAAGAGTTCACGTGGTTGATCAAATCTAATTAATAGGAATTTACCGAATATCTGCTACATATCTGCTATTATGATCTTATTAGATCACTTTTTGCCTAGTTAGTTGCTGAGTGCCTGTGCCCGGCACATAGTAGGCTCTCAATAGATCAGTTTTGCCTGAATAAATGGATTATTGTTTGAGACAAGACAATCCTACTGCCATTTTTAATCAAAATTTTAATTCCAGCATCCTAGAGAAGGGTCAGAGCCTTGCAATATGTGTTACCAAGAGCTTGGGAAATTGCTCTCTGGAAATGCAGAGCAATGTTTTTAGTGTTGGGGAGGATTCAAAGATGAACAAGAATCTCCCTGTCCCTGCCCTCTCAGGCTGAGTAGATGGGAGTGATAGAGAAGACTGGATGGGAGAGGCCAGATGTTTATAGAGACAGTAAAATATTCACACAGCAATCCATGGTGCCAGTTGGCTTGGGTAGGACTTCTAGAATTCCTAAATGAGTTCTTTTATGAATACAAAAGTTCTTTGAGTAAAACAAACTTAATTTAGTTACTTAAGGGGAAAAAGGAAAAAGAAACCGGGATTAGGGAGATTATATACAACCTCTTTGTGACTTTCCTTTATTATGCTAATGTGATAAACTAACCCTCAATAATTTGATAATGGATAATGGCATAATAAATTTACTGTCTTCAGAATGTTTGCAATTTAACCAGGGGAGTTAAGTCATGGTGGCTAGTGGGAAAAATGTTCTTGAGGAAGATGGCTTTTTGACAACCCCTTAAATCACAGGATCCTTCCTAGCTCTCTTTGTGGTCTAAAGGTTGTTTTCCTTTAAATTCACAGTATTCATAATTTTTAAATTTAATTTTTTTATGTAGATTATAAGTTCACATGTTTTTTTTAAAAGGCATATACAAGGGTATACAGTGAAATTTTCTCTTCCCTATAGACAGTTATTATTGATAGTTGTTTATTCCAGATATATATTATGCATATATAAGCAAATATAAATATGTATTCAAAGGGAGAAGTTTTTGATATTTATAATTTCTTGATACAAAAACAATGATTACACATAAAGGACAGTTATTTTTTATATCTTCATTATGAAGGCACTATTCCTTAAGCTTAGGAAACACAAGAAGTTATATATGAATGATAAGTTCAAAGTAGGAAGATACAATACATGATTATACCTGGAACATAAAAAAATGCTTATCAAAAACAGGACATGTATGCTAAGAAATACAGAAAGTGGGATTTGAATTTAGCAGAACTCTCTAAAGGAAGCAATATTTATTTTCATAATTTATACAAAAAATAAACCAAGCAAACTGCTGACAATACATGTACCATTTAGGATTTGAGTTGCCACTGAGTATATGAGATGAAGCCCAAGAACTAGGATTGGAAAGGTAGTTTGGGCCACGTTGTGGAAGTCTTCAGTCAAGAGAACAGAACTGGATTTTAGTCTGTAGGCTTGGCAGCTACTGACTCAGGAGGAGAAATACTATGTTAAGTGCAGTGATAAAAAGTGAGAGTTAATGAAGCTGTGTGAATGGAGACAAGAGAATTTGTGAGTGAGATTTTTCTTTGATGTAAAATATCATTATCATTACAGTTGGGTTTAATTATCTTCTCCAGAATGTTCCAACATTCTCTTTAAAACAATAAATTCAGCCCCAAAACAAAGGGTCCTCCTGTTCACAAAATGAAGACCACAGTTTCCAAGCTTGAATGTTCATTCTATTTGGAGCCCAAATTTTGGTCACTTCTGGGAGGTTTATTTCTCTCTTGAATCTCAAGCCGTTTTTGTTTTTGTTTTGTTTTTGATGTCACCTTTGTAATTGAATGTTGCCTTCTTGAAAATATCTTAGGTTTCATTTCCCAACCTTATTTTGAGGTAGGGAGTACCCCCAGATTCCTGAAAATGTGTTCTTGTAGTCAGAATGGTGCACACAATTGTACTAAAATGGTGATTCAGCAAGTTTGGTGCTGAAGGCTCAGGCTTTAAGTATTAAAATGATGGCATACAAACTTGTGGTTTTAAAAAAAATTGTACCTTTGCTGTCGAAAGAAAAATATTGCAAACTTGGAATTTATTTTTTTACCCTTCACTATTAGGTCCCTTTCCAAACTAGGGTTGGGTGGATGGGTGGGAATGATAGGAATGATACGCAGCTCTTCTCAAGGACTCTCCTGGATACCCTGAGCCCAGGGTCAGGTCCTGTGTCCATTACTCATTTCTACATCCAGTGTTAGTCCTGGGGAGTCTGCTTATATAGTTTCTCCAAACACAGTGGAGGTTTCCAGAAAGTCCAGTGGGTTTGGGTTGTATTTTGATGGGTTTCCCAGCTCCGGTCCTGCTTTGGGGGAATATACTTAGGAGTGTGAGATATGCCTGCTCTGTCCCTGGGGCTGACCTCTGCTGGTCAGTTACTACAGGCACTGACCAGTCCGATACATTTGTCAACCAGCCTGGGGTTTCCATGTCTGAATAGCCAGGAGCTGGATGTGAAGAAAAATGTATATGGGAACTCCAGATAAAATGTCTCTGAGGCTGAGGAGGAAAAAGAACGAATTGTACATTTTTAGGATAAAAAACATGAACTTGTTTAGGCCACTAAGGTCTATTTAATAAGCTTTCAGTTTTAGTGTAGAATACTACTCTTGGAAAATTAAGGAAGTTTTTACAAATACTTATTTCTAAAGTAACCTGCATTTCTGTAGTTCTCAACCACCTGAATGTATGAGTGACATTACTACTCATGGTAGTAACTAAAATTTTATAGGCGTTTGCTCCTGTCTACTCGGGCAGAACCTTGGTCTGCAGTGCCTTTAACCGCCCTTCCCAGTATTTCTGAGAGTCCATAGGCAGTGTCTTCTGTAATTGTGAATAAGCTTATTTATGGTGTTCCATTCCTGGTGCCTACAAAGCATTTGAGCGTGGCTTTTCTGCCATCGCTGCTGGCAGTCTGTGAAAAAGCCCATCTCTTGTTGGGCTACTAGTGTCTCAACCCCCTGAAGCTGGATATCCAGGTATACTTTGTTTCTGCTTTTTTGTAGTTTATAGTAGCTGAGAGTGTAGCCCTGTTTCGGATATGCTTTAAAAAATTTTTTTTCACCCTTATTAAAGAAGCTGAGGAGCTGATGCTCCTGTTTGCATTTCTTGTGAAGAGAACCCCTTTCCTTCTGTTCACCTGGCCAGGAGCAGCCCTTGGAGTCAAGCTAGAGCTTTCTCTGTCTCCAACCTTGAACCCATACGTACAAGCCACCTCCCAAAAGGCCTCTTTACCCTCTGTAAATCAGCTTTTACAAATATCCACCTGAGGGCTGCATGCAGGCTTTGCGTTTGTTAGATATGAAATTAATATTTTAACTATTCCAGAAATTTCACTGTGGTTTTTTCTGAGGCAATTAATCTCTTTTTCCTTCTGATTTTTTTCCATTTCCCTAAACCTTTCTGAGATTACAATCTCTAGATAAACTCAGGAAGTTGCTTTGTTTTCCAGATTTGAATTATGGTTGTTCTTGGTGTTTCTTTTTTATTATCTTAGGCAGTCTCACCCTTGAGCCCCCTGTAATAACCATCTCTACACTCAGGATTAGAGATTTATTCTTCTTTTTGGCCCTCAGTCTTATTTATTCAACTGCTTGACTTGGCATTAACAGCGGTGCCTGAAACTCAGCTAGTCCAAGTGCCCCCATCCCTCTTCTGTTGTCTTTTATGTCCATGACTAGCACCTCCTAACGTCAGGTCCCACAGCCAGAAGCCTTTGAGTTCCCTGGACATCTCCTTCTCCTCACTCTCCTTATGCCATCCGTCATCAAGTCCTGCTGCTTATTTCTTGAGTATCTTGCACCCATCTACTTCTTTCCATCTCTCCTGCTTCGTCACAACTGCCATCATGTCCCACCTAGATGACCGCAGTAGCCTCTCAACTGGTCTCTCTGTCTCCTTGTTGGCATTTTAAAAATACAAACCTAATCAACCCATCTTCAGCAACTTGTTTAATTAAAATCCACCAGTAGCTTCCTGTTCTTCCCAGCTCTTTAGCCTCATCTGTCTTCACTACCTTCATCCTCACATTGCATCCTCAGTCCTCAAAGGGTCATGCTCCCTCCTTCACTGGCGACTTTGTATCTGGCTTCCCCTGCTTGGAGCAGCCCATTGCCCTCTTACCTAGTTAACTGCATCCCCCCAGACCTCAGCCATGGCTTCTGCAGAGATGGTCTCCCTATCTGCTGTGTGTATTCTCATGGCGCCACATACCTTTTCTTTATTCTGTATCTATCACACCTGTAATTTAGACCCCCTTGGATGATTCCTTGTCTTTCTTGATCTCCACGAAGGCAGAAACGCCCCTGTATCTTTAACTTTAGCATGATTTAGTAGGTAAGTGATAAATCTTTCTTGACTGAATAACTGGGAATCCACAGAGCATTGGCAATAAGATAATGGTTTTGGAACTTGTCGTCTGAATTTGAATCATGGCTCTGCCCAAATAACTGTGACTATGGGCAACCTGCTTAAGATTTCTAGACCTCAGTTTTCCTGTCTGAAAAATGGAGATAATAAGTAATTTCAAGGGTTGTTGGGAACAATGTTATAGTATTTGAAAATACAAATTCTAGCATTCGTAAAAGTGCTTTGAATATAGAAGGTGTTAAATGGTAGATTTTATAGTATCACTTTTGAAAAGAGCTTTTTATTGTAAAATAAAAAATGCAGATTCAGAAAATCACACAAAATAAATGTATAGTTGGATGAATGATCATAAAGAGAATACCCTTGTAATTTTAAAAAACCCCAGAAGTCCCCTCTGTATCTCCACCGCATGTCAGCCCCTTTTCTTACACCTAAGTAACTGTCTTGACTTTATAATAATCACTTCCTTGCATGCCATTATAGTTTTATCACTCAAATGTGCATCAGCGAACATTGTAGTTTTTTCTTGCCCATTTAAAAAAAAATGTATTAGTTTCCCGTCTACGTTTTCTTTCCTTTACATTTTATCTGTGAAGAACCTGGAGCATCTGTCCTGTGGAGTATCCTGTAGATTGGGTTTTGCTGATTGTGTGTGAATGATGCAGTTCAGCATGTTCCCCTCCTTTGTATGTCCTGCATATTAGCAGCTGGATCCAGAGGCTTGATCAAACTTGTGTTCAATCCCTTTGGCAGACTATAAGTGGTGGTGTGACCTTTCATCAGGAGGCACATAACATCGTCTTTCTTTTTGTTATATGAGTAGCTGTTGATGCTTGATACCTAGATCCACTAACTTATTGGGGGTGACAAAATGGTAATGTTTTAATTCTGTCGTGGGGTCTGTCTGCAGTACAAGCTACTGGAACCTGTTCTGTTTCCGGGCAAGGAGTGATTTCCTGGGGTGGACATCTGAGTCCGAGTGAAGGGTGGTGGTCACGTGGCCCAGATTTGCACAGTCCCCCAGCCCTTCTCCAAAGCCCTGGTGACCCATTATGAGAAATATGTGGATGGGGGAAAAAAAAAGGGAAAGAAATATGTGGATGAGGCTTCCAAGAAGGAGATCATTTTCATTTTCATTTCATACTTTCATTTTCATGTATTGGTTTGAGTACTTTTTTTTTTTTTTTTCTGGTTTGAGTACTTTTTAAAAAGAGACATGTTTCTCTCATCTGTTTGGTTCCACAGTGGTACAGTTCACACAGAAAAGCAGGGTAAATGCGAGGTTCCCCCCCATTATTTCTAAAATAATGAGTTAATTCCCCATCATCCTCTGAAGGTGATCAGTTGTTTTGTGTTTTGAAAAAAAATTATGAACTTATGGATTTGAACACAGTAGATGGGTTTCAATCAGGTGTAATTATCTTTTTGGAAGCTTATATAATCCCATCTTCGGCTAGTGGGAGCCTTTTGAAGTTGGCTCCTGAGACCTTTCAATATGACCCTACCTTTTGATATGACCCTGATTGGCTTTTGAGAGTTTTCTTGCTATCTGGTGTAGCAGAATATTTCAGGTTCATCTTGAGCATTTTCTGCTCTCACACCTGGAATTAGCCATTTCTTCAAAAAGAGCCATGATTTCTTTTAGTGGTAAATGGAATTTGAAGAACCCATTCTGCCTCAGCTCTGAGCAGCACAGCCAGACCCAGATCTAGCTGTTGGGACTTCATTTCCTTTGTTTGTTTGTAGGGTGACCAATGGACCTGATTTGCTTAAAACTGTCTTGGTTTTAGCACCGAAAGTTCTGTGGCCAAAGGGGAAAAAATAAAACCAAAAAACTCATTCTAGGTGTTAGGGAGGCTCATTGCTGTTGGTGAGGTCATTGTTTCTTGGCTTTCTCTATGGAGAAATCTGGAAAAATATGTGTGAGGTTGGTCTTTTGCAGAGAATTCACTCAGTTTGTTAGATTTACATACTCTGTATGTCTTCTTAAAGGCAAGGAACACTTATTTTGAACAGTGCTCTGTAATCATCTTTGCCACTTGCTTATCATAGCGTGCAGTGACATTGTTCACGGGTTCAGGGGAAGAGTTTCTGTGGTCTCCATTGAATTCATTGCACTCCAATCCATGGTTGTGAATATAGCGGACACATATGTGCACTACAGGAATCCCAATGGTGAATGTTAGAGAGTGAATGCCTTAGTAATTGTTGTAGCTAAACTTAACATTAATTGCACTTACTGTATGCAGGTGGATGTATGTATTACCTAATTTAGTTTTTATACCTACCATGTGAGGTAGGACTTTTCGTTCATTTTACAGATGGAAAAGCTGAGGTTTAGAGCAGCTGAATAAAGTATCCATGCCATGTAGCAAGTGGAGGAACTAAGAATTAAACCCAGGTATCTCTTACTCTGGAGTCTATACACTTAACCACTATATTACCCTTTTAATTATTAAAGACTAGTGTCACCTAGTTCAGGCTTAAAAAAACTTGAAATTCTTTGAGATGGTTCTAGTATCTGTTTAGGAATTAGTGTCACTTTAGAAGTCTCAGGATGAATAGCACGATGTCCCAACTGCCCCTTCTGTGCTCATGACGATCATTGCTAATCAAGTAAGGCCATTTTTTTTGTTTGTTTGTTTTTCTGCTGGTTCTGGATGAGGTCTCAGAATCCCTTTCAACATAGTATTCCAGGCAACCACTGAATATTTACTCGAGTAGGCACATAATGTGAAACCCATCTGCCATGCTGCGTGAGAACCTCCTGGAAGGGCAGTGACTCTTCTGGATTCCCGTAGCACATTCCCGTGTCTGTATTACTGTCATCACTTTACTATATCTTAATAGTCATACAGTCTTCTCATCTGCTCTGGTAAAAGCCACTTTTCTAAACTATGATCCATAAATACTTAATTCTGAGAGATGCTTTTTAGGTACACTGCAAAAACAAGAGGCAGGATGAGAGGCTTGTTTGGTCACATAATTTGAAAAACTAAGTTTTTGAAGCTTTATTTATTAAAAAAGATTTTATTTACTTATTTGAGACAGAGTGATAGAATGTGAGAGAGAGAGAGAGAGCGTGAGCACGAACGCACAAGCTGGGGGGGGTTGGTGGAGGCAGAGGGAGAGGGAGAAGCGGACTCCCCACAGAGCAGGGAGTCTGACACAGGGCTCAGTCTCAGGACCCTGAGATCATGACCTGAGCTGAAGGCAAATGCTTAAGCAACTGAGCCACCCAGGCACCCCATTCTTGAAGCTTTATAATGTGCATTATTATGTTAACATTCTGAGAAATCCTGTCGTAAAGGAATCTGTTAAACTGTACTTAATCCTTGTTTTCTACATGTGACCGATCCCTATATCCCACTCTTTTTTTTTTTAAACAATAAAGAAGATGTATTAAGAAATCATATAAAATCTGGAGGTAGGACAGGCCCAGTCCCCTTGTGGGGACTGTCAAACCTCCAGCACCATTTCTTTGTGTTTTTCTGTCCTCCCCTGCGGGGGATTAACTCTCAGACTCATGGCCAGATGACTGTAGCAGGCTCAGGTGCCACAGCCACACAGGATGATACTCAGAGGAAGAAAGGCCCTTTTTAGAGCAAGGAAAAAGTTATTGGAAATGCCTCTGGCAATGTTCCCTTCACATCTTATCGTCTGGGTTTGGGCAGGTTTCCATTCCTAACGAATTGTTGGCAAGGGGGATGGGACTTCTGTGAGTGACCCAAGTGGATCCTTTAGGAAGCAAAGAAGTAATAGAGTTAAAACAATGAGCATTTCACTTCACCTCACAGGTCTTCGTGACTAGGGCCAACCTCTCTTTTTAGCCTGTCTTCCACACTTCCACTCATTCTTAAAGCTACCTTCTGTTCCTGAATTTACCTTTGTGTGGTGGATGTGTGAGTGCCCACATGCCCCTGGGGAGGCCACTGCCCCCATTTCTGCATGGTCACTTCTGCTTGTTGTTAAAGGTCCATTTCAGTTGCCCTTCCATTCAGTCAGGTTTACCTGCCCTTTGGTTCTGCCCAGTAAACATTTATTGCCGTGAGGAGAGGGAAAAGTCTAGGTTAATTCCAGGGTCTGGCATGGGTGGATGAATGGCTTCAGGTGCCATTTGTGCAGCTTTGGAATGGTGGAGGGTAATGGGCTTTTGCCATGTAGATTTTGAGAGGCCCGTGGATATGTTCAGCCTGAGTTGGGTGTGCAGGTCTGCAATTTTAGGGAGAGGCCAAGATGAAGCAAGTCAGGATACAGGTGGTAGCTAAAACTACAAGGTGGGTGAGGGTAGCCTGTAATGGTTGAAATCAGGGAGCCAGAGGGTGGGTGGAGGAGAAGCCGCTCACTGAGGTGTGAGAGGAAACATTCCACAACAGTGAGCAGGAGAGAAAAGCCCAGAAAAGCAGGGAATTAATGGCAAGTAGCGTCAGGTGTAGCAGAGAGGTCCAGAAGGAGGACCAAGCGGTGTCCACTGGCTTTGACAACTGGGAGGTCTTTGGAGACTTGTGCCAGTGGTGTTTGGGGAGGCAAAGGCGGATGTGGGGGCAGAAATGATATTCTTGTGGGTAAAGAGCGAGCAGGAGGTAAGGAAGGAGAGACAGTATTTGGACAGTGCTCTCTAGAAGCTTGGCTGAGGAGAAAAGAAGAGAAGGCAATATTTATAGGATAGTGTGTGTGTGTTTGGGGAACTTTTTGTTGAGTGGAGAGATGTAAACACATTTCTGGGTTAAAGGGGAATCTTGAAAAGTAGGAGAGGAAGGGCCTGAACGTCTCCGAGTTAGAGGATGATTGATAGGGCCAGTGTCCAGGCAGACGGGACCAGAGCACCGGTGGAGGGTTTAGGCTTGAGACTAGTGGGAAGGAGGAACAAAGGGGAGAGCATAGAGAGAACCTCATAGGAGGTTGACAGGGAATTCAGATGTTTCAAGCTGACCCCTACTTTCTTGGTAAATAGGAAGTAAAATTAATGGCTGATGGTTAAGAGGATGACAGATGTAAAGGATAATCTTAAAAGAGGTGGTAAAAAGGTTTGGGGAGAAAAAAATCAACCTATTGGAGAAAATAACAGCAAAAACATTCGTTGAGCCCTTAACTGTTGTACCCGGGCCATATACCAAGTACATTCTCATTCAGTCCTCCCAGTGACCGCATGAGATAGTTACTGTTATCCCCATTTTATGGGTCAGGAAACCATGTTAAAGAGGTTAAGTGACTTGCCAAAGGTCAGGTTTTGAACCAGGGATCCAGGCTTTTTCTGACACTGGAGCCAACCTCTCAGTTTTTATGCTCTACTGCCACACAGGGGAGAGGAAGCCTAGCCAAAATAAGCCGGCATATTGTTTTAGAGTTAAGGGCAAGATGTGGGTTGGAAGCCAGGAGAATGTGGTGACCCCCACTGGCACGGTTGTGATATTTTTGTAGGAGGACCACTCAGTTCCTGCAGTGGAGCCAAGAAGGAGCCAGGCTGTGGAACAGGCCAGGGTGCAGGAATCCTTGATGAGAGTTGCTCAGGTGTCAGCTAAGCCAAGGAAGGAGCAGAGGCCAGGAGGGAGCGTAGAGAAAGGGGGAGGGTCAAAGAGATTGTCAGTCTCCTGATGGTCATGCCACAGCCTTGGGTGTGGCCACAAGAAAGGGGGAGGGGTGAGGAGGGTCCTGGAGCTGAGGAGCCAAGACACTGTGTTGTGGGTGTGATATGCCCTGATGGTCCACGTTGTTCATCTTCCTATTTCTCTTGTGACTGAAGGAGTTGCCTTCAGAAGCTCTCTGGTAAAATGTTGTCTGAGGAGAAAGCTTGCATTATACATTATGAAATCAGAGACAATGGGAGAGACTAAAGGTGGGGAGAGTGGGGTTGTTGTCTCTTGACTGTTTTGCCCAAGCCCAGTTCTGGCAATACCAGTGTCCTTCATGGCGTTTGCTTGGAATTATACTTGGGCGATTTTGCCAAATAAATGCAATAGAAGTTAGGTAGTAGAGTTGTTTTTCTTTAGAAGAGTATGTTTTAGCCAAGTTAAATTTCCAAGAATGGTTTCATTCATCAGTGTAGACTGTTCTAGGAATACAAATAATTTTTGATTCAAGAACTGCATTTAAAACTACCTCTTATTACCTTCACTGATTTTTCTTGTCTCTTAAAGTGATTAATGATTTGATAATATTGTGGAATAGAAATTCTTTGGAGAAGGAATTCTTTGAGAATATAAATGAAATATTGTAATTATCATTTCAGTTAACTGAGCAAAGTCAAAGTTAGGAGTAAATCTTCTGTGATTCTGCTTCCAATTAATGTAAAATGATTGCTATACTCTTAAAAAATCTTCTGAATAGTAAAACACTAATTAGTTTTTTTCAGGGGTCATAACTTTTATTATCACAATCATTTAGCATTTCTTAAAGTGTAGTCTAAGGGTCCATAAGTAATTTAGGAATTTTTGTTAAAAATGCTGTACTTATTTCAAAGACACATCTTACGCTTTCTGAATTAGGATCTTGGGGGATGTGACCTAGAAGTCTGCATTTGAGCAAATTCCCCAAGTGATTCTTGGAAACTGAGTTGGTGTGTTTTCAAGCAATGGATAGCCACTTCTGGGTGTCAGCAGGGGCAAAGGAAACTCAGAGCCACATGTGGTATTTGTATTTGTTTATATACCTATGCACCAGCATGGCCCCCTTCTCAAAGATGGAACTATGAAGGCCTATCTTTAATACTATGTTTCTTTTCAGAAGAAGTTTTAGTCTTTGAATTTCAACGTTTATTTTAGATAGGAATGGAAGAAATAATTTGTATGATCTAGATCTAGGCTGAGACAGTTAAATTTTTACTCATCCGTTAGAAGGGATTAAAAAGTCAGCCTCTGAATAGTTTTCAATTTTTTATAGCCAGTATTTTTTATGGCAATAATTTATCTCCTACATTTCAGTATCTCGTATATATTTGTTACCTGGGCCACTCTACGTGGAGCTCAGCTTTTTGCTTTAAGGGAACTGTGGAAATAGAGATCCTACTGAATCAAATTACTAATGTGATATTTTTCTAACTAGGTATGTACTAAATATTTAATCATCGGTTTTTATTTAAAAGCTAGCCAGCAAATTAATAATGGTATCGTGGTTTTTCAGGGCAGTAATGGAATATTTAAAAAAACTGCTTTCATTACTAAAGATCTCTGAAAAAAGCAATTCTACATGACTCATGTATTTGTTGAGTTACATGAAGCAGAGGTAATCACTCTGACTCCTTTATCATTTGTAGTGAGTGGTTTCAGTGAGAACTTTGATGAGATGAGAGTCATTCTTGTAATATACTTCAATATGTGTGAACTTCAAAATTCTTATGAAATGATTTCCTGGGTTGACTGTATATTGAGCAACTTTTCTTCCATGACGTGGGCTGGAGAGCAAAATGTAGAGAAGATACCAGACTAGAAAGAATATTAGAATTCCTCAGCATAGCCTCCCTCTTTAAAACAGTTTCCTGATCCGTAAAATGGGAATAACAGTAACTATCTGATGGGGTCACTGTGAGGACTGAATGAGAATGTACTTGGTATAGGGCCCGGGTATAACAGTTAAGGGCTCAACGAATGTTTTTGCTGTTTTATTCTCCAGTAGTTGTTCCCCCCCCTCCCCCGCAAAACCTTTTGCCACCTCTCTTATTTGATTGTGGGCTTCCATCAAGAATAGATTAAGGCCCATGAGCCCAGAGAATGTAATTTCTTTACCTTTGTCTCTGTAGTACCCACCTAAGTGGCAGCAGACACACAGGATTCTCAGTAAATGTTAGATGATTGAATGAATGGATGGAAATGTGATTCATATCATGGAAGCCTGTGATTTCCCGCATGAACTCAAAATTACAATGGAAGCCAGTGATAAAATGGTTACAGAATTTTTATTACACAAACCTTTTCAGGAATGCCCAAAGCTAATGTCAGTTTTCAATAACCCTTCCTGAGCCAGTTTGCTTTTCCTCATTCTCCTCCTTCCAGCCCTAGTATCTGTTCTACACTTGCCAATTTAGGCAAACTGCGGCTGCCTGTGTACTTTCAAGTGCATGTTAGAATTTCAGTTTTCAAATCTATGTCTGATTTGAAATATACTTAAATTTCTCTTGAAATCAAGTAAAGTGTGTTTTCTAAGGATCTTCAGATTTAAGTCCTTAACATTAGAAATGAAACACATTTTTCTTCCCATTAGTCTAATTCTTCCAACTGAGTGGAAAAACAATCCTAAATGTATTAACCTACCTCAAAATCTACCTCTGTTGATCAATTAATAGAGAAATATTCATTTTTCTCCTGGAAAGTGGATTATTAACCAAGAAATCTGCTTGGGACAGTAAGATCTGAAAGCATGAAAGGTTGTAATACTAATCACATGTAATAGAACTCATAATTATTTTGGGGGGGAGGAAATTAACATAGTAAAAAAAAATTAGACCATGACTCTTGGAACAATAATAAGAACCTATATTTGTAAACTGTTTTATAATTTTAAAGCACTTTCACATGCATTATCCTTCTTGAAATGCAAAATAATCCTTTAATAGAGCAGAAATCATTTAAATTGAATGGAATCTCAGACAGGTGGATATGTTCACTAGAACTCAGCAAGAAGATGGTAAAGAGGGGGCGGAGCAAGATGGCGGAGGAGTAGGGGACCTGGATTTCGTCTCCTCTCAGGAATTCAGCTGGATAGGGATCAAACCATTCTGAACACCTACAAACTCAACAGGAGATCGAAGAAAAGAAGAGCAACAACTCTCTCATCAGAAAAGTGACCACTTTCTGGAAGGCAGGACGTGCGGAGAAGTGAATCCGAGGCGATATTCGGGAGGATAGACGGCGGGAGAGGGGTCTCCGTCGGCTGCTTCTGGCAAGTGATAGAGCCGCGGAGCACAAAATCGGAACTTTTAAAAGTCTGCTCCGCTGAGGGACGTCACTCTGGTGGCTAAGCGGGGGGTGGAGCCATCCGGGACAGTGTGGTCTCAGGACCCTCGGGGTCACAGAAAGACCGGGGGTGCCTGAGTGTGGCAGAGCTCCCAGCTATCAGAGCAGGGAAGCCGGCTGCAGAGGCGGAGCCCAGGCGTGGGCTCTCAGCTCGGGGTCGCCATAGACCGTGATCCGCGGCCCAGTCGGGCCCCTGCTCCTCCAGCAGGGACCCAACAAGCGGCAGATCCGGGGAGACTCACCTTCCTCCCCCGGGAGGAGCTGCGCGGGAGGGCACCGCAGGGATCTGCTGGGTTTGGAGACTCCACCCGGGGTCGGTGCCAGAGATAGAAATGCGTGGTCACAGGCCGGGTGAGCACGGAGTGCGGCCGGAGACCGGGGAGACAGGAGTGACTGACGGCTTTTCTCTGGGGGCTCACTGAGGAGCGGGGCCCTGAAAATGGAGGCCGCCATTTTCACTCTCCGCCTCCAAAGCTGTACGGAAAGCTCGCAGGGAACAAAAGCCCCGGAGAGCAAACCCGAGCAGATTACTTAGCCGGGAGGGGGCAAGAGCGGGGCAATTCCACCTCCGGCAGAGACATTTGGAAACCACGGCAACAGGCCCCTCCCCAGAAGATCAGCGAGAACAGCCAGCCAAGACCAAGTTTACCGATCAATGAGAACAGCAGAACTCCAGCGCTAGGGGACTACTGCACATAGAATTCACGGCTTTTTTACCATGATTCTTTAGTCTTGCAAAGTTAATTTTTTTTTAACTGTCTTTTTTTCTTTTCTTTTTTTTTTTTTGAATTTTTCTTTTTCCCTTTTTCAACCAACATCTTATCAATCCCTTTTTTAAAAAAAACATTTTAATTTTTCATTTTTAGAGTCATATTCTATCCCTTCATAGTAGTTACCCGTATTTTTGGCTTATATATATATAAGTTGTTCTCTCTTTAAAATTTTGAGATAATTTCTTCTAACAGATTAAAATATACCCTAAATCTCTAGTATATGGTGATTTCTATTCCCCTGCCTGATCACATCCTCTCCCTGTTTTTTTCTTTTTTCTTTTTTTAAATCCTCTTCTTTCTTTTTTCAAACAACTTCTTACCAATTCCTTTTATAAAATTTTTTATAATTTCCATCTTTACAGTCATATTCCATCCCTTCATCATATCAACCCTTATTTTTGTACATATATAAGTTTTTCTTTCTTTAAAATTTTGGGAGGCACTTTCTTCTAAAAGACCAAAATACACCCCAAATCTAGTGTGTGGCACTGATCTATATACCAGCCTGATCATATTAGATCACATTCTGTTTTTGTTGTTGTTGTTGTTGTTTTGTTTTGTTTGTTTTTGTTTTTATCTTTATCTTTTTCTTTTTCTTTTTTTTCTTTCTCTTTTTTCTCTCCCTTTCTTTTCCCACTGCTTCAGGTCTTTTCTGATTTGTTTAGAGTATATTTTCTGGGGACGTTGTTACTCTGCTAGCATTTTGTTCTCTCATTAATCTATTCTCCTTTGCACAAAATGACAAGACGGAAAAAATCACCAACAAAAAGAACAAGAGGTAGTACCGACTGCCAGGGACCTACTCAATACGGACATTAGTACGATGTCAGATCTAGAGTTCAGAATCATCACTTTAAAGATACTAGCTGGGCTTGAAAAAAATATGGAAGTTATTAGAGAAACCCTTTCTGGAGAAGTAAAAGAACTAAAATCCAACCAAGTAGAAATCAAAAAGGCTATTAATGAGGTGCAATCAAAAATGGGGGCGCTAACTGCTAGAATAAATGAGGCAGAAGAGAGAATCAGTAATATAGAAGATGAAATGATGGAAAATAAAGAAGCTGAGAAAAAGAGAGAGAAACAACTACTGGATCAGGAGGGCAGAATTCGAGAGATAAGCGATACCATAAGACGAAACAACATTAGAATAATTGGGATCCCAGAAGAAGAAGAAAGAGAGAGGGGCAGAAGGTATAATGGAGCAAATTATAGCAGAGAACTTCCCTAATTTGGGGAAGGAAACAGGCATGAAAATCCAGGAAGCACAGAGAACCCCTCTCAAAATCAATAAAAATAGGTCAACACCCCGACATCTAATAGTAAAACTTACGAGTCTCATAGACAAAGAGAAAATCCTGAAAGCAGCTCGGGAGAAGAGAGATGTAACCTACAAGGGTAGAAACATTAGATTGGCAACAGACCTATCCACAGAGACCTGGCAGGCCAGAAAGGACTGGCAGGATATATTCAGAGCACTAAATGAGAAAAATATGCAGCCAAGAATACTATATCCAGCTAGGCTATCATTGAAAATTGAAGGAGAGATAAAAAGCTTCCAGGACAAACAAAAACTAAAGGAATTTGCAAACACAAAACCAGCCCTACAGGAAATCTTGAAAGGGGTCCTCTAAGCAAAGAGCTTAAAAGCAACATAGACCGAAAGGAACACAGACAATATACGGTAACAGTCACCTTACAGGCAATACAATGGCACTAAATTCCTATCTTTCAATAGTTACCCTGAATGTAAATGGGCTAAATGCCCCAATCAAAAGACACAGGCTATCAGACTGGATTAAAAAACAAGACCCATCGATATGCTGTCTGCAAGAGACTCATTTTAGACCCAAAGACACCCCCAGATTGAAAGTGAGGGGGTGGAAAACCATTTACCATGCTAATGGACACCAAAAGAAAGCTGGGGTGGCAATCCTTATATCAAACAAATTAGATTTTAAACCAAAGACTGTAATAAGAGATGAGGAAGGACATTCTATCCTACTTAAAGGATCTGTCCAACAAGAAGATCTAACAATTGTAAATATCTATGCCCCTAACATGGGAGCAGCCAATTATATAAGGCAATTAATAACAAAAGCAAAGAAACACATCAACAACAATACAATAATAGTGGGGGACTTTAACACCCCCCTCACTGAAATGGACAGATCATCTTAGCCAAAGATCAACAAGGAAATAAAGACTTTAAATGACACACTGGACCAAATGGACTTCACAGACATATTCAGAACATTCCACCCCAAAGCAACGGAATACACATTCTTCTCTAGTGCCCATGGAACATTCTCCAGAATAGATCACATCCTAGGTCATAAATCAGGTCTCAACCGGTACCAAAAGATTGGGATCATTCCCTGCCTATTTTCAGATCACAATGCTTTGAAACTAGAACTCAATCACAAGAGGAAAGTCGGAAAGAACTCAAATACATGGAGGCTAAAGAGCATCCTACTGAAGAATGAATGGGTCAACCAGGAAATTAAAGAAGAATTAAAAAAATACATGGAAACCAATGAAAATGAAAACACAACTATTCAAAATCTTTGGGATGCAGCAAAGGCAGTCCTAAGAGGAAAGTATATAGCAATACAAGCCTTTCTCAAGAAACAAGAAAGGTCTCAAGTACACAACCTAACCCTACACCTAAAGGAGCTGGAGAAAGAACAGCAAATAAAGCCTAAACCCAGCAGGAGAAGAGAAATAATAAAGATCAGAGCAGAAATCAATGAAATAGAAACTAAAAGAACAGTAGAACAGATCAACGAAACTAGGAGCTGGTTCTTTGAAAGAATTAACAAGATTGATAAACCCCTGGCCAGACTTATCAAAAAGAAAAGAGAAATGACCCAAATCAACAAAATCATGAACGAAAGAGGAGAGATCACAACCAACACCAAAGAAATACAAACAATTATAAGAACATATTATGAGCAACTCTATGCCAGCAAATTAGATAATCTGGAAGAAATGGAGGCATTCCTAGAGATGTAGCAACCACCAAAACTGAACCAGGATGAAATAGAAAACCTGAACAGACCTATAGCCACTAAGGAAATTGAAGCAGTCATCAAAAATCTCCCAAAAAACAAAAGCCCAGGGCCAGATGGCTTCCCAGGGGAATTCTACCAAACATTTCAAGAAGAATTAATACCTATTCTTCTGAAACTGTTCCAAAAAAAGAAATGGAAGGAAAACTTTCAAACTCATTTTATGAGGCCAGCATTACCTTGATCCCAAAACCAGACAAAGACCCCATCAAAAAGGAGAACTACAGACCAATATCCCTGATGAACATGGATGCAAAAATTCTCACCAAAATACTAGCCAATAAGATCCAACAGTACATTAAAAGGATTATTCACCATGACCAAGTGGGATTTACCCCTGGGCTGCAAGGTTGGTTCAACATCTGCAAATCAATCAACGTGATACAATACATTAGCAAAAGAAAGAACAAGAATCATATGATCCTCTCAATAGATGCAGAAAAAGCTTTTGACAAAGTACAGCATCCTTTCTTGATCAAAACTCTTCAGAGTATAGGGATCGAGGGTACATACCTCAATATCATAAAAGCCATCTATGAAAAACCTACAGCAAATATCATTCTCAATGGGGAAAAACTGAGAGCTTTCCCCCTAAGGTCAGGAACGCGGCAGGGATGTCCACTATCACCACTGCTATTCAACATAGTATTGGAAGTCCTAGCCACAGCAGTCAGACAACAAAAAGAAATCAAAGGCATCCAAATTGGCAAAGAAGAAGTCAAACTCTCACTCTTTGCAGATGATATGATACTTTATGTGGAAAACCCAGAAGACTCCACCCCAAAACTGCTAGAACTCATAGAGGAATTCAGTAAAGTGGCAGGATATAAAATCAATGCACAGAAGTCAGTGGCATTCCTATACACCAACAACAAGACAGAAGAAAGAGAAATTAAGGAGTCGATCCCATTTACAATTGCACCCAAAACCATAAGATACCTAGGAATAAATCTAACCAAAGAGACAAAGGATCTGTACTCAGAAAACTATAAAATACTCATGAAAGAAATTGAGGAAGACACAAAGAAATGGAAAAACGTTCCATGCTCATGGATTGGAAGAACAAATATTGTGAAGATGTCAATGCTACCTAGAGCAATCTACACATTCAATGCAATCCCCATCAAAATACCATCCACTTTTTTCAAAGAAATGGAACAAATAATCCTAAAATTTGTATGGAACCAGAAAAGACCCCGCATAGCCAGAGGAATGTTGAAAAAGAAAAGCAAAGCCGGCGGCATCACAATTCCGGACTTCCAGCTCTATTACAAAGCTGTCATCAACAAGACAGCATGGTAATGGCACAAAAACAGACACATAGATCAATGGAACAGAATAGAGAGCCCAGAAATGGACCCTCAACTCTATGGTCAACTCATCTTTGACAAAGCAGGAAAGAATGTCCAATGGAACAAAGACAGTCTCTTCAACAAATGGTGTTGGGAAAATTGGATAGCCACATGCAGAAGAATGAAACTGGACCATTTCCTTACACCACACACAAAAATAGACTCCAAATGGTTGAAAGACCTCAATGTGAGACAGGAGTCCATCCAAATCCTAAAGGAGAACACAGGCAGCAACCTCTTTGACCTCAGCCGAAGCAACTTCTTCCTAGAAACATCACCAAAGGCAAGGGAAGCAAGGGCAAAAATGAACTATTGGGACTTCATCAAGATAAAAAGCTTTTGCAAAGCAAAGCAGTCAGCAAAACCAAAAGACAACCGACAGAATGGGAGAAGATATTTGCCAATGACATATCAGATAAAGGGCTAGTATCCAAAATCTATAAAGAACTCATCAAACTCAACACCCAAAGAACAAAGAATCCAATCAAGAAATGGGCAGAAGACATGAACAGACATTTTTCCAAAGAAGACATCCAAATGGCCAACAGACACATGAAAAAGTGCTCAATATCGCTCGGCATCAGGGAAATCCAAATCAAAACCTCAATGAGATACCACCTCACACCAGTCAGAATGGCTAAAATTAACGTCAGGAAACGACAGATGTTGGCGGGGATGCAGAGAAAGGGGAACCCTCCTACACTGTTGGTGGGAATGCAAGCTGGTGCAGCCACTCTGGAAAACAGTATGGAGGTTCCTCAAAAAGTTGAAAATAGAGCTACCCTATGATCCAGCAATTGCACTGTTGGGTATTTACCCCAAAGATACAAAAGTAGGGATCCGAAGGGGTACGTGCACCCCGATGTTTACAGCAGCAATGTCCACAATAGCCAAAGTGTGGAAAGAGCCAAGATGTCCATCGACAGATGAATGGATAAGGAAGATGTTGTATATATATACAATGGAATATTATGCAGCCATCAAAAGGAATGAGATCTTGCCATTTGCAACGATGTGGATGGAACTTGAGGGTATTATGTTGAGTGAAATAAGTCAAACAGAGAAAGACATGTATCATATGATCTCACTGATATGAGGAATTCTTAATTGCAGGAAACAAACTGAGGGTTGCTGGAGTGGGGGGTGGGGTGGGAGGGATGGGGTGACTGGGTGATAGACACTGAGGAGGGTATGTGCTCTGGTAATCGCTGTGAATTGTGCAAGACTGTTGAATCTCAGATCTGTACCTGTGAAACAAATAATGCAATATATGTTAAGAAAAAAAAAGAAGAAGAAGGAGGTAGCGGGAGGGGAAGAATGAAGCGGGGGAAATCGGAGGGGTAGACAAACCATGAGAGACGATGGACTCTGAAAAACAAACAGGGTTCTAGAGGGGAGGGGGGTGGGAGGATGGGTTAGCCTGGTGGTGGGTATTGAGGAGGGCACATTCTGCATGGAGCACTGGGTGTTATGCACAAACAATGAATCATGGAACACTTCATCTAAAACTAATGATATAATGTATGGGGATTAACATAAGAATAAAAAAAAAGGAAAAAAAAAAGAAGATGGCAAAGAACCAACTACAGCCTACTTTTTCTGGGTATTAATTTAGTGCTCTTGCCACTGTAATGTAATGTCCTATGCTTTTTGCCATAGTAATAACAAGGGGATTGTGCCCCAGCATAAAGTACATTTGAATTTCATATTTGTTCAGAGAAAAGATCTGATTTCATACTGCTTTATAGGATCTAGTCTCAGATCCATCCCAACTGAAGATCTTTCATTATAGAAATATAAACAGAACCCCGATCCCTACATTTGATGCATGCAGGCAGGGTTGGCCTTTAGCCTGACACAATAATACTCTGACAAATGGTGTAATAAGCTACAGAAGCTACTGATAATCTAATCTACCATTCATCTCTTGCCAAGTTTATTTTAGTTAAAATCGTCATGGGATTTGTATTTCTAGAGGTCATGTTGGCTTTACTATCTAGGTATTCCTCAGGCTAGAGAAGGCCCTGGCTTGCTCCTGCCTCTGTATCTCTTCCTCATTTCCCTGTCTGGAAGTGCCCTGCAGCATTGGGCTTTCAAGGTACACAGTTTAGGGTTGGCTGAAGAGGCTGGAAAGGGATTTTTCTAGTTCACCTCTGCATAGTTTGTGCTTCAGAGCATCCCCCAAACCCTCCCACCGTGCGCTGTTGTTCCTTCAGTTTGTTCTTAGCTGATAAGACTCCCTGAAGCACAAAATTCTTGAGGTATACAGTCCTTTGAAGGAAGTCAGAGTCTAAATCCAACTGTATATTTAATAGACACTTAGTATTTTTTTAGAATGTTTTTTGGTGGTACTACACTTAGATCAATAGCATAGAAATGAAAATATTTTTTCATTTAAAATAGGAAAAAATGATGGAGACAAAGTTAATGTACAAAGTAAATAAGAGAATAGTCACATTGTGGTATAAGTCATTCAAAACAATATATTACAAATTTTTTATTTCATAAAAGATGCTCATAATATAATATTGAGTATGAAAAGCCAGTTCCAGAGCTTTGTGAATACTATGATCCTAATTTCTATTAAAAAGTATGAAAATGAAAAAAGTACCAATAATAATTTGTAATTATTATTGTGTTACCAGGCACCCTTGTGCTTTATGTGTATCCACTCATTCAATGCTCTCATCAACCCAAAGAGGCAGGTACTATTATTATCTTTATTTTATTTTTTCAAAGATTTTTATTTATTTTTTTGACAGAGAGAGAGAGACAGAGAGGGAACACAAGCAGGGGGAGTGGAAGAGGGAGAAGCAGGCTTCCTGCTGAGCAGGGAGCCCGATGTGGGGCTTGATCCCAGGACCCTGGGATCATGACCTGAGCCGAAGGCAGACACTTAACTGACTGAGCTACCCAGGCACCCCTATTATCTTTATTTTAGAGATGAAGAAATTGAGGTACAGAAAAATAAGTTGCCCAAAGTTACATAGTAAGTGTTGGAGTCACCCACTAAGAGGAAATACACCACAATGTCAATAATGATTATCTCTGGATTAATGGTGTTATAGGTCAATTTAATTCTTTACATCTATAATGTAGAATGTGTCTCTGCTCTTTATGTTATTAGAAATAGCATTTTAAAAAGAAATCAAAGCATGTTTAGGATCTTAGAAAAACAATATGAGAACATTTGTAAGTTTGAATTTCAAAAAACCTTTTTTTTCTTGTGTCTGAAATAGAAATTATACTTGGTTAAGGGGGGGGGAGACACAAATACTGCTACTTTCCATCAGTATGATCTCCCTTAATGATAACCTCTCAGTGTATGTGTTTGATAATTTTCTTTTATCAATAAAGAAAATGAGACCTTTTTGAGTTCATGATTAAACATTATAAAGCACAATCCAGAAAGCTGGCTTCTGATCAGATCAGACCAGGTTTTGTTTGAATACTCAAATACTTTGCCAGTAATAGAAAGTGTGAAGGTACACACACTGTAGAACATCTCCAGGAAATGTACACTTTCCTCCTTTTAAAGTATAGCCTCAAAGGCAAAAATATTTCAAGAACAATATGTTTTATTATGTTGTATCTTATTTTCCTGTTACTTGACTTTTCAGCCCTTCTTCTTACTTTCATTTCTGCCATTCCTTTCCCTTCAGAACACCAACCAACAAGCCATCCAACCAACCCACTGATTAGCTGTTGAAGGTTGGTAACATTCTGAGTTTTATTAGTGATAATAGCTCTACTTTGCTATTAGGTGCCTGGCACTCTGCTAAGTGTAGAGTACCTGGCACCGTTTGTCCCCAATGGTGTAAGCCCACAGTGTTTGGAATAAGATAGAATTACTCAGAGATAACATCTGAGCTTTTTGATTTATGTTTTTTGTTGAAAAGAGTTGGAACATCTAGCTGTGCAGTGGTGGCAACCCCCTTAACTCGTTTATATTCCTTACCAGGCTCCTGTTGTCTTTTTTCATTTTTGGACCCCTGATATTAGTTATTTAATCCTCTGAGATATTCTAAGCCCGCTGAAGCTAGAGAGGGAAGTGGCTGGGTCAAGGTTCTACCATGAGTAAAATGCGCTGTTGGACGGACTGGAGAGCCCGTGTTCTCTCTACTCTGCCCTGCTGCCCTCACAGCTCTGTAACGTGGCTACTCAGCTTCGGTGTTAGGCATGACTTTTATTGCTTGTGTCATAGTCTTTTGTCAGTGTCTTAGTCAAATGAGATGGATTTTCAAGTTTTTTATCTTTTTTTTTTTTAAGATTTTATTTGTTTGACAGAGAGAGACACAGCGAGAGAGGGAACACAAGCAGGGGGAGTGGGAGAGGGAGAAGCAGGCTTCCCTTGGAGCAGGGAGCCCGATGCAGGGCGGGATCCCCGGACCCTGCAATCATGATTTGAGCCAAAGGCAGACGCTTAACGAATGAGCCACCCAGGCGCCCCTTTATCCTATCTTCTTGAGATAGCCTTTCAAGTTTCTTAGTCCCTTATCTTCTGAGGGAGGCTCTGTCTGATTCTTGCATTTCTTTGGTTTTGGAGAAATTATTTTTTGAGGCTGAGGCAGAAAATGATTGGCTTGAAAGGAGCTATGATTTTGAAAATAACATAGTTTGAGAATGAGAATATTAGTCATGGGATCCCAGGAGTAGTTGTCAGATGCTGAGAATACTTGGAGAGACTCAGCCATGTGACAGGTCCATGTGGTTAATGGTGATGATCAGGAGTTTGTGTTTGTTTTCCTAAGATAAATCACTATTTCAGTACCTTAATAAGAAATTATACCCATTACTCTTTCAACTCTGTGCAACTGTTTCTCTTTTTAAAATAGACTAAAATACATTTAAAAAAATTTTTTTTTCACCGTATAAACCTATACTGAAGGAGAACAAAGAGAGCGGCACTTGTTTATTTGAGTAGCCCAGGTAATGGGCATGAAAGCATTTCCAAGTCATGCGCTGGTGGGCCTGGCCCTGTTCGTGCTCCCTCAGGAAGCAACACAGTAAGTAAGCAATGTCATGCTTGTAAACAGTGGACAGCGAGGTACTTGTCTTGGCTGGATTCCAGGTGGTTGCTGATTGTTTGGTTGCTAATGATGGCAGAGTGCCCCGGTCTCTCCACGCGGATTCTCTCTGGGTGTTGCTTCCTCCTTGTGAGGGTGTCTGTAGCTCTGACACAAAGACAGGGTGTATTTTGGCTATAGACTAAAAGCTCATCTTCAGAAGTGAACAGAAAGCTGAGATGTACTCAATAAAGGGTTTATTGATATGGTATCTGCTCCTTGATGCTGGAGGATTTAGTTACATATATTAGAAAAAAGCTATCTGGTTTTGCCCTGTCTTTGGAAAACATTTTTAAAATGAGCAATAATATGTCGGGACCTCATCTTCCCTCCAGAGAACTCACCAAGTGATTAAAAATGAACTTAGGTTTGTTTTAAGCTAGATTTAAATCTTAAAATGAAGACAGAGTTCATTTATTTCAGTTACATAAAAAACAATGTGTATTTTTTTACATGACAGGGGTGCTGGTTAACCAAAAGCTCTTATGAGTTAATAGTGTGGTATGGATACTAAAAACTTTAATGAGAGCTGAGGGGGTCAGACTACATTCAAAGTCCTAATTTCTGGATTTGAAATCTTACTGAAGATTTATTTCTAGCACTTTGCTGCAGTGGGGAAAGTACAGACATTTTGATTTCCTGTTTCCCAGTCCTGGCATTTTAGGAAAGTGGCTGTCAGGAAGAGGTAGGCTTTCCTTGGGGAGTGAGGCCTGTGACAGCGCAGATAGGGCAAGTTAACATTTGCCTTCAAGAATAAGTCTTTTGGGGAAGTCTCTGCCAGGCGGAGTTTGTTTTTTCAAACCTATAAATAGAAGAGAAATGAAGATAATTTTGGCTCAACTGTCTTCTGAGCTACAGGAATTTATTCAAATTTTGCATTTGTTGCAGCTAGCTAGCTTTCTCCCCTTCTCCTCCCTTCTTCCCTTTCTCTTTTCTTTTTCCACCTTGGGATAAGGATTAGTAAATTGCATATTTGTGATCTAAAAGAAATAAGGTATGTTTGATAGTGACTAACTTATACGTGTGTAGTAATTTAGAGATGAGGAGATTCTGGCTCCATAAATAACTGGTTTCCCAGTTATTTTGAGCCCATGATTTTTTTTTGTTTTTAAATCTTCCTGTTCCTCTTACTCAGAGATTCTCCAAAAGGCTGTGGGGATGGGATAGGGATGAAGAACTTTTTTCTTTCCAATAAGGGCCAGTAACCCCTGGGGAATGGGGTGTGGGGAAATCCAGAACCCCAGATTGGAAAAACAGATTGAAAAATTAATAGAGATTTTACTTAAAGAGCCAAAATAGAGAACATTATTCTCATACTCCTTTTAGATTAAAGAGAGTAAAGGACTTACTCAGCTACAGTCAGTAGTGACAAACATGTTTATAATACTACATATTATATCTAAGTATGAAGCAGAGGGAGGAGGGTATGTGGACAGATGGCAAGAAGTAGTAAAGCCGTAATTAGGGACAAAAAAAGAGTAAAGGTAAGAATGAAAAAATTTAAGTTTTGGAGGGGCACCTGGGTGGCTCAGTCGTTGGGCGTCTGCCTTTAGCTCAGGTCATGATCTCAGGGTCCTGGGATCGAGCCCCGCATCGGGCTCCCTGCTCAGCGGGTGTTCCCCCTGCTTGTGTTCCCTCTCTCGCTGTGTCTCTCTATCAAATAAATAAATAAAATCTTAAAAAAGAAAAAGGAATTTGTAAAGATAGACACATAAGCAAAGAATATGCCTAAATATGTGTGCTGCCTGTCAGTCACATTCATACTTCTTCTCTCCCGGCCCTTAAAGACAGCTTCTATTTTAAGAACCCAGATTCAGGAATGTCTGAAATAAGTGTTGTTTGGCTTTGGTTTTATCATCCAACTAGCGTTATGTACTAAAACTACCATACCTACATTTGGGAAGCCAAAGGCTTGAGAAATTGTGATTATTTATTAGAATAGTGCTCTAAAAGTGTTAGCTCAAAAAAACTGTCCCCAAAAATGTGCAAGTTTTTAAATATCTGTCTGATATTTTAAGAATTGCTGGAACTTGGGACGCCTGGGTGGCTCAGTCGGTTGAGCGGCTACCTTCGGCTCAGGTCATGATCCCAGGGTCCTGGGATCGAGTCCCGCATCGGGCTCCTTGCTCAGCGGGGAGCCTGCTTCTCCCTCTGCTTGCAGCTCCCCCTGCTTGTACTCTCGCTCACTCTCTCTCACCTATGCTCTCTCTCTAGCAAATAAATAAAATCTTAAAAAAAAAAAAAAAAGAATTGCTGGAACTGTAAAATTCCTTTCGTTTCCTCAATTTTTTTCACAAAATAAATAAATTTAAAAATTAAAATAAAATATACCTTTAATTTTATAGCAAGCTACTGAGAGACTAAAATATAGTTTTAAGTGGTTGAGAGTGTATTTCTTTCATGCAATAACAGCTTCTGTCTACAAGATGATGATTATTTAAGGTTTGTTTTTTTTTTTTAAATTCCTTGGGAGAGTGTTGAACGTTATGTTAATTTGTAGCACAAAAGGATTCTTTTCTTTCATGACTGGAACACATACATCTTTCTTTCTTTCTTTCTTTCTTTCTTTCTTTCTTTCTTTCTTTCTTTCTTTCTTTCTTTGAGAGAGACAGAAACAGAGTGGGTGCATGGGGGAGGGGCAGAGGAAGAGAGAGAAAAGCAGATTCCTCACTGAGCAAAGAGCCTGCCTGATGCATGGGCTCCATCTCTTGACAGGGAGATCAGGACCTGAGCCAAAACCAAGAGTCAGATGCTCAACTGACTGATCCACCCAGGCCCCCCTCATGAGTGCAACACATACATCTTAAGGCTTTTAAAAGTAGTTCAACTAAGGAATCTGAAAACTGTGGCTTTTTGTTTTTAATAACAAAAATGGATGACACTCTTGGCATTTGACCCGTGGATAGTGTGAAACTAAGCTAAGGACTAGAAAGTCTCCACTTTCAGGTTGGGTGGCTCAGGGCCATGGGGTTGATTGCAGTTGTGTTGGGTGGGCAGGCTTTAAGAACAAAGTGGTTTCCTCATACTTATTTGTTGGTTGAGCGTGGTAGTGATATTAGCCATTTGGATCTCCTTGGTGATGTGGCAATGCTAGTCAAGCACTTGTAATAGTTCCCATGCACAGTGAAGTATTCTACATTTTATTAATATTACTTTAGTTTCTTTTTATCCTCCAGAACCAGTAAGTGGGCCCAATCTCATTATACATGTTTTTGATCACTTTAGTATGTGACCAACTAAACATATTTCCTCTTTAGTAAAGTCTTACTAGCCAGATAGTAGGATTTTAATTCTTTACATTGTTTCTCCCTTTTTTTTTTTTGCCAAGTAGTGTCTTTGTACAATTAAAAATTTTAAAACTTACTGTTACACAGACATATATGGAGTAAGAAATTAAAATCTTATGCCTCTGCCTAGAGGAAACTACTTTTAAAAGTTTGGCATATATGCTCCCAAACATTTCCCATCATGGAATACTTTCCATGAAAGTATATGCAGCCCTAGTCCTTTTTTTTTTTTTTTCTTTTTTTAGAAAAGCTTCACAAATTTGCATGTCATTCTTGCACAGAGGCCATGCTAATCTTCTCCGTATCGTTCCAGCTAATTCATTGTTTTTAATGGCTGCATTATATTTTAAAATATGGGTGTACCATAATTGAACTCTGACTATTGATATTTGGGTTTTTTTCTAATTTTTTTGCCCTTAAAGTCAATAGAGCAGTGAAATTCTTTGCATGTATACTTTTTTGCATATGTGCAAGTATTTCCATTGGTTGGATTCCTAGGAGGAGAATTGCTAAATGAAATTGTAGCTCATAGAAATGGACATTTCCCCCAGTGATGTATGAAAATGAGCAATTCTATGTATCTTTGCCAATATTAGTATGCATCTTTCCCCCTGCTTTGGCAGTTTAATGATATCTCATTCGTCAAATTTGTATTTCTCTAACTAAAAGGGAGGTTGCATATTTTTTTCGTATATTTATTGGTATTTGTTTAACCTACATGATAGGATCTTTTAGTTTCTTTTCTTGGTTTTTAGTTATTTTTCTGAGGAGCTCTGTATATGTTAAATAATAGTCCTTTGTTATATATATGTTGCAGATATTATCTCCTGCTCTGTCATTTATATTTCTTAGTATCTTTTGCCAAACAGGAGTTTTCTATTTTATATAGTCATATTTGTCAGTTTTTTTTTTCTTTAAAACTTTTGAATTTTGTGTCTTATTTTAGAGAGGCCTTCTCCATCCCAAGATTATACACAGCTTCTCCCTTATTTCCTTTGAACACTTTTTTAGTTTAAAAAAATAATATGCTCTTTATCAATTTGGAATTACTTATGTATAAAGTATGAGGCAAGACTCTAACCTTTTCTTATGCATGAATATCAAGTTATCCCAACACCACTTATTCAACAGTCAGATTTTCTTATGTTCTTAATTCTCATATGTAGATACATTTGTTTTTGTACTACTACTGTTCTGTTGATTTGTTTATTCTTACTCTGGCATCATGTTGTTTTGATATATGTAGGGAAAATCCTTCTTTTTCAAAAATTTCTTAACTAACGTCAAGCATTTATTTACTTTTCCAGAAGAACTTTGTAATCTATTAAGCAATATCTTAAAGCTTATTTAAATGGTATTTCACACTTCGGTTTTATTTTTTATATATAATTTATTCATTCAGTAATCTGTGCCCTTTTTTTCTTCCTTTTTTTTTTTTTTTCTTTACATTTCAGAGGCCTGTGTATGGAAACTCACATGAGTCAGTTCAGTCTAGAAGGGTAGTAATTTCTCATAATATGGACAAAGCTCTGAAAGAAGGTAAGGATTAAATGAAAGCATGCGATTACTATGTAAAGCAATTCATTATGTTCTAAAGGGAAAATTGTAATCTCTAACAAATTTATCTATCCTTCTTGTCTGTGTGTAGCATTAGGAATTTTTATGATGAATGAATAAATACATCCATATTTTAGTTGAATGGATGGGATTTAAATATTTATTAAGTAGGATTTCCAGGTCACATGAAGCTAACTGGCCATGTGGAGCTAATTCCACCATATGAAACAAGGATCTGTTTTCTGTTACCTAAAATAGGTATTAGGAAATATTTTTTCTTTTAGATATAACCTAGAGAAGGTGTGTTGGAGATGGGTGCACTTAGGCTCACTCATCAACAAATCAGTTAAACAAATTAAGGGGTGTAGTGGTCAGCCTTCTTAAAGAATGAAGGATATGTCAGTAGAACTGGTATTGAGCAAGGTTGAAGGTAGGTTGCCGAGGGCATGGTGTTGTTACATGTAGAAGTGGAAATGAGGTGTAATTAGAAACATTTAAGTTGAAAAGATATATTTTGATGATCAAATTAAAGTTCAAACAATATTTTTAAAATCAAATTTCTAAAAACATAATTTCAGTTACAAGTGCAGAAAGTCTGAGTTTTTCAAGTGAATATGGGGTGTTAGATATGAAGTGGAGAGGACTGAATAAGTGATAAGTACATAGCAAGTATGTTTACTTTCATAGTTCACAGAAATCACTGTATTAAAATTTGAAGATGAGGGGCACCTGGGTGGCTCAGTCGTTAAGCGTCTGCCTTCGGCTCAGGTCATGATCCCAGGGTCCTGGGATCGAGCCCCGCATCGGGCCCCCTGCTCCATGTGGAGCCTGCTTCTCCCTCTCCTGCTCCCCCTGCTTGTGTTCCCTTTCTCTCTGTGTCTCTCTCTGTCAAATAAATAAAATATTAAAAAAAAAAATTTGAAGATGAGTACTATGTAAGTACAGAGACAGTCTGAAATTGTGTGGATTTGTAGAATTTTAGAACTTTGGGGACTAATTAAACTTCTAAAATATTTGTATTAGTAAAGTATGATGATTTTGATAAAAGCCAAATTTAAAATCCAGTAATTTTTATTCATAATCTCAAAATCGTGGTTTAAAAATAATTAATTGCTTTTATTGAGGTAAAATTTACATACTTTGAAATGCACAAATCTTAAGTGTACATACAATTCAGTAATTTTCATAAATGTGTATAACCATGTAACCAGCAACCCTGTGAAACTAAGGAACATTTCTATCATTACAGAAAGCTTGCCACCTGTACCCCTCTAATCAAACCCACCTTCCTTTGTTCTAATTTCTATCATTATAGATTAGTTTTGCCTGTTCGTTTTATTTTTTAAAGATTTTATTTATTTATTTGACAGAGAGACTCAGTGAGAGAGGGAACACAAGCAGGGGGAGTGGGGGAGGGAGAAGCAGGCTTCCTGCTGAGCAGGGAGCCCGATGCGGGGCTCGATCCCAGGACCCTGGGATCATGACCTGAGCCGAAGGCAGACGCCCAACGACTGAGCCACCCAGGTGCCCCTAGTTTTGCCTGTTCTTAAACCTTATAGAAATGGAATCATACAGGATGTAGTCTTTTATGCCTGGCTTCTTTTCTCAGCATGTTTTTAAGATTTATCAGTTGTCTGTATCAGTTCATTCTTTGTTATTACTACTGAGTAATATTCCATTATACTAATATGAGTGTGTCACAGTATATTTATCCTTTTTTGGACATTTGGGTTGTTTCTAACTTTTTGAAACACACTGGGTAAAGTTGCTATAAACAAGTATTTTCTTTTTTTAAAGATTTTATTTATTTGAGAGAGAATGAGATAGAGAGAGAGCATGAGAGGGGGGAGGGTCAGAGGGAGAAGCAGGCTCCCTGCCGAGCAGGGAGCCCGATGGGGACTCGATCCAGGGACTCCAGGATCATGACCTGAGCCGAAGGCAGTCGCTTAACCGACTGAGCCACCCAGGCGCCCCTATAAACAAATATTTTTGTGGACATATGTTTTCATGATGTTTATTCTTACTCTGGCATCATGTTGTTTTGATATCTGGTATTTGTTGGACAAATTCCAAGGAGTAGAATTGACAGGCCTAGGGTAAGGTGTGTGTTTAACTTTATGAGAAATTGCCAAATAATATTGTAAAGTGATGAGGTCTTTATTTAGACTCTCACCGTGTATGACCGTTCCAATTGTTTTACATTATCACCAACATTTACTGTTGCCATTCGTTCTATTTTAACTATTCTGATAAATGTAAAACAGAATCTTACTGGGACCTTAAATTGCATATCCGTGGCAACTAATGATGCTGAACATCCTTTCATGTGATTATTGACCATTTCCAAATCTTCATTTGTGATGTGTCTGGTCAAGTCTTTCTTTTTAAAATTTATTTAACTTATAATTTATTTGTAGGAATGTTTTTAAAGATTCTGGATTCACATCCTTTGTTAGATATAGTTACAGTGAATACTTTCTCCCAGTTTGTAGATTGCCTTTTATTTTTTTAATGTTGTCTTTGAGCAGAAGTTTTTAATTTTGATGACATCTAATTTACTAATTCTTTTTTCTTTCTGTTCTCTAGATAGGATAATTTTTATTCATCTGTCTTCAAGTTCACGGACTGTTTTTCTGTCATTTTTAATCTACAGTTAAGTGTATCCAGTGAATTTTTTTATTTCAAATATTGTACTTCTCCTGTCTAGAATTTCTTTTTTTTGTTTTTTAAAGATTTTATTTATTTATTTGTCAGAGAGAGAGAGCGCACACACAAGCAGGGGGAGCAGCAGGTAGAGGGAGAAGTAGGCTCCCTGGATCCTGGACCCTGGGATCATGACCTGAGCTGAAGGCAGATGCTTAACCAACTGAGCCACCCAGGCGTCCCCTGTCTAGAATTTCTATTTGGTTCTTTGCTGAGATTTCCCCATCTGTCACTTATTATGACCATCTTTATCTTGAATTCCTTGAACACACACACATATATATAGTTGCTTTAAAGTCTCTGTATGCGAAGTCCAAAATTGAGGCTATCTTGGAGTTGGTTTCTATCCATTGGTTTTTCTCTTATGTATGTGTTACTTTTTTTTTTTTTTTTGGTTTCATCTCAGGTCTTCTTATTTTTGATTGTATCCTGAACAATGTGGATGCTACTTTCTAGACATTCTAGTTTCTGTTATCTTCCTCTGAAGAGTGTTGGTTTTTGGTCTAGTATGCAGCTTAATTTTTTGACTGTTCAACTTGAGGATACTTGGTTTTACCCATATTTTTAGGGCGGGTCTGCCTGGATTTTGTCTAAGGTAAATCCCTCAGCCCTGGGACACAGGCTTAAGTCATCTAGTTCATGTCCCTTACACAGTTTCCGTGGAAAGTCCATGGTCACACCTCTAACCGACCGGGTAGGACTCTAGCTCCAGACGTGGTCAGAGTACCTGCTCAGCTCTTCCAATTTTCCACCTGTTGCTGTGAGCTGGTCTCCTTGCGGTCTTTCCTCCATACGTGTGTAGGGCAGAGTCGGCAATGGGTTTGAGAGCGTGTGATCCAGATTTTGTGGCTCCATCTTCTTTGTATTTCCTGCCCTTATTTCTGTCTGCTTTGGCAGTTCCTAACTCTGTTTTCTGATATCTTATATTAAAAAAAAATACAGATGTTCAGTCTAAGTTTGAATTTCCTTGTGCCGCTAGGACCGTCAAGTGCTTTGGGGAAAGTTACATAAATGTGGTTCATACCAGCACTAGTCCCTTCTATCAAGGGTAGGTTTTCCCTTCAGTTTCTCTGACTTTGCTCTCCAGTGCCTTTATGTATTTATTTAATTTTTTAAATTTAAAATATTTTCTTTATTTCTTTGACAGAGAGAGGGACAGACAGAGAGCACAAGCAGGGGGAGCAGCAGAGGGAGAGGCAGGCTTCCTGCTGAGCAGGGATCTCGATGTGGGGCTCGATCCCAGGACCCTGGGACCATGACCTGAGCCGAAGGCAGACGCTTAATGACTGAGCCACCCAGGCGCCCCTCTCTCCAGTGCCTTTAAATAGTTCTTTAATATTTTTTTTCTAGAGTTCCTAATGGTTTTCTGTAAGAAGGTTAGTCTGATATAAGCTATTCCACCATCCCTGGAATTGAAATTCTTCTCTTTTTCTTTTAATTGTTGTAGAATACACATAGTGTAAAATTTACCATCTTACCCATTTTTAAGTATACTGTTTAGTAGTGTTAAGTACATTTTCGTTGCTGTGTAAAGTCTTTAGAACTCTTTTCGTCTTGCAAGACTGAAACTCTGAACCTATTAAGCCACAATACCCACTCCTCTCTTCCCCCAGATCCTGGTAATCACCATCTACTTTCTATCTCCATGAACTCAACTCTAGGTACTACATATAAATGAGGTCATGTACTATTTGTCCTTTTGTGTTTGGCATATTTACTTAACATAGTGTTCTCAAGGTTAACCCATGTTTGTAGGATATGTCAGAATTTCTTTCCTTTTTAAGGTTGAATAATATTCCATTTTATGTATATAACCACATCTAAAAAAATATTTATTTTTTTAAGTAAGCTCTCCACCCAGTGTGGGGCTTCAGTTTATAACCCCTTGATCAAGAGTTGCATGCTGTACTAACTGAGCCAGCCAGGCGCCCCTCATAACCACATTTTCTTTATCCATTCATCCATTGTTGGATATCTGGGTTGCTTCCATCTTTTGGTTATAGTGAATATGCTGCTATGAACATGGATATCTCTTTAATTTTTTAAGGCTGTGAAGTTGCTCTGTAATTGAGATAGCATGTTTACTTAACCATGGACCAATTTGTTTCAGAAGTGTTTATGGGGAAAAAAAAAAAAAGATAAGGATTGAGGTCTGGTTGACAAAAACCCAAACAGAACAAAACCAAAAAAAACCCCAAACCACATCATCCTCAGTCTAATTTCTGTGCAATGATTTATTTTGAAAGAACAGTATTATCCAAAGCCTTTGGGTAAGAGCTTTAGTTAATTAAACTTTGGTATAATAATTTTTTTCTTTTCCACTGTATTCTTAATGTTTACAATTTCCTCTTGTTTTAAGCAAAATGATTTTCAGTGAAATTGAATATTATATCATCTACCAAAAGAACTAAAGGCTACTGTAAAGTTGGTTATGAGAGTAAAATGTATGCATCAGGCAGTCGTTAAAAACAATAAACTAAAACCAAAATTGTCTTCTAAAAAATTTTAGACATTTAATTTAATGAAGAATTGGAATCTAGAAGTACATGTTGAGAAAGTTAAGAGGTTTCATAAGTATTTGGAAAACCTATAGTGATTATAATATGCATCTCTGGAGTATGTTAATTTGCATTTCTAAGCCCTGGCACCAGTGTATTTAATTGAAATTCTGAATGTTATTAGCTAGCTATAGTAGACTTATATTGGTAAAATTGAGGGTCTCTTGGTATGTTTGCAAAATTTAATAGCAGGTACACTTGTTAAGGCTGCAGTAACTTGAGTTCAGTTGATATGAAGTGCTTATGAACTATTTAAAAATTTCCCCCTAAAGTTAGTTTGAAGTAGATAACATTATTCCATCTTACCTTTATATATTTGTTTTACTCCCTTTAGAATACATATATTTTTTTAAGATTTTATTTAATTTTTGACAGAGAGAGACAGCAAGAGAGGGAATACAAGCAGGGGGAGTGGGAGAGGGAGAAGCAGGCTTCCTGCTGAGCTTCCCAATTGGGGCTCCATCCCAGGACCCAGGATTATGACCTGAGCCGAAGGCAGATGCTTAACGACTGAGCCACCCAGGTGCCCCTAGAATACGTATTTTAAAAACAGATTTATTCAAAGAGTTGAGTAAAATACAAGGTATGTATGTGTATATGCTTGTATAAATGTTCGTGGGTGGGTTTTTTGTTGTTACTAAAAGTATGCTTGTGTTGTAGCTCAATATAAATTAGGACTTGGTCTTAAATCTCTATAGATTGAATTACAAAGAAGAGAGAAGTAATATTTAAAAGTGCAGCTCAAAATAATACAGTTTGGCTTTCTGTGAAGCAATAAGAATTATTAAAGCTATGAGGTGTGCCTGGCTGGCTCAGTCAGTGGAGCATGTGACTCTTGGTTTCAGGGTTGTGAGTTTGAGCCCCATGTTGTATGTAGAAATTACTTAAAAATAAAATCTTCAAAAAAAATTACTAAAGCTAAAAATGCTGGAAGTTGAACGGCATACCCAGGGAAGATGATTGAAGTATATATTTGCTGTGCTTTGTTAGCCAATTTTAAGTGTAAAAACTGTATTTTAGGGATTCAGATATGGTATGAATGAACCATATGTTTGAGAAGTCAGAATAGCCACCTTCTATACCAGATGCTCTCAAAAGTTTCTCCTAAAGTTACATTTCCAGGAAGACTGTCAGGAGATACTTTTGAAAATCTTTATGAGTATTAAATCTCAGATCTATAGCCTAATTTTTACTAGGCTACCCTGAATTACTTCACTAATGTGGACCAGATAATATAGTTCAGTAATGAGTACCTGCTATTTGCTCAGGAGAACTTTCAATTTAAATTCTTGAATTGAAAATACAGTTCTTTGTAATGTTATCTTTTTCGAAGCATTGAGGATACTGACCTCTGCACTTTGACTTGTAAGATGTTGTCCAAGTGTCTTATAAATACCATTACTTCCATTACTTTTTGGAGTATCCTTCACAAATGTAATATTAATGTACATTTCCAGATGAACATATTTCTGTTAGTTTTGATTGGCTCTTAATACTTTTCTGAATTTCAGGGGTAAATGTGCCTATAAAATAAAGTGTCCAGGTTATACAAAAGGCCATAACGTGAACGATCATGATAACAGAAGATATTACAAGGTCATTGTCCAAGTATAACAGAACTTTCAGTTTCTTTGGAACTTGTCTTAGATAAGGTGAACCTGATGTGGTGATCTCTTTTACTAGGCTCTCTGTGGCCATTTCCAGACGATGGTGGACTGTAAGAATTAGATGGTGACACAGAGGGAGCAGAACCTACACTTGAAAGACCATGACTCTCCCACCTTCCACTCCCACCCCTAACCTCCTTTAGGCTCAACTCTTCTAGTTCATGACTCTACCCAGTGGTGTGAAATATGTATACATTTTTTGTTGACTGAATGAAGACCTCAATCAGTGACATAAACTAATAACCCTAAATTTTCCCAGAAGTTGGCTTTCCTTCCACACATAGACAGTAATTACTAATTGCATTTTAAAAACTTTGCAAACTGCAGAGTGCTATCTATATGAACAATGGAATTATTATTGTCCTTATTACCATTAGGCCAGTTCCTGGTTGAATGAGCTCTCTTTCTTTGTTCAAAGGGACTCAGGTCATGGATGTTTATGACCCTTGGGGCCTTACCTCTTGGGCAGGGAAGACTGTATCTTGAATTGCTCTGGGGAAAAGGCAGAGATAGAAGAATGGCTCTCATGGAGCTCTTTCTCTTATACTATTTCCTTAGTTTGAGTCATTCTTTGTTCTGAAAATTTATAGGTAGAGATTACCTAATATCACGTTATCTAGACTAACATGGTAGCCTTTTAACTGGTCTCCTCACTTCTAGTTTTTCCCTACTTTGTTACCCTAAATCCTCTTTTTTACATTAATCCTACTCAAAGTTCCAAACATGTTATTCCATTCTCTATAATCTGCAGTGATTCCTTTTTACCTGCTTATTTCATTGAGAGTAGTCTAGAAAATAGATCTGATAATAGCACTTGAATTTTTGTTGGCTGCTATTATGTGTTTAGAAGAAAAACTCTTTGCTTGGCAATGAGCATAAATGTTCTTCCATTTCTCATTGGGGTTTGTTATATTATTTCTGCTTATCTCTTAGTAGAGACCATAAAATAATTTTATCATGAATTTCTGTGTCTCTTCAAATTGATCCGTAGGATATATTTTAAAATATTTTGTTCATATGTGCACTTGTATCTAAATGAGTATATGTATATACTTATATATAAATGAGTATATTTAGCTACATAATATATACTTAGAATCATGGCTC
Organism: Mirounga leonina; assembly: GCF_011800145.1. NCBI lineage: Eukaryota > Metazoa > Chordata > Mammalia > Carnivora > Phocidae > Mirounga > Mirounga leonina. Next base: position 25,329,541 of record NW_023270320.1, on the reverse strand, counting down.
TGTTTTATACTTTTCTTTTCTTCTTCTTCTTTTTTTTTTTTTTTTTGTCCCACATGGAGCTCAAACTCATGACCTGAGATCAAGAGTCACATGCTTTATGGACTGAGCCAGCCAATTGCCCTTGTTTCACACTTTTTATATTTGCTATATTTTTATAATACTTAGGTTAAAGGTGTACTGATAAGCTATTGATAGAGATTTGTTAGTTCCAGGTATATCTTCTATTACTGAGTTGTGTTTTTTTTTTTTTTTGAAGATTTTATTTATTTGACAGAGAGAGAGAGAGAGCACACACACAAGTAGGCAGAGTGGCAGGCAGAGGGAGAGGGAGAAGCAGGATCCCCACTGAGCAGGGAGCGGGATGCGGGGCTCGATCCCAGGACCCTGAGATCATGAACTGAATGGAAGGCAGATGCTTAACTGACTGAATCATCCAGGCGCCCCTGAGTTGAGATTTTTACCCATATTCATTTTTATCAATTCCTAACAAAAATGTAGTATTGGAGGAGTATTTTAGAGCTGTATTAATTAACATATGCAGTGTGTGGTTAACATGTGTAATGGGAAATTATGTAGATGAATATGCCCTTCACATAAATCCTTTAGCGTGCTAAGATCTTATTTTAAAGATATTAAGTCTCTTATAATTGCTTTTAATTTCCTTCTATAATTTGAAACTAAATTTTAACGAAAGGAAAAATGCTTCTATTTCCCAAACGTTTCGGGTTATAGGTTTATTTGCTACTAGTTAAAAATTCTGTGGTATGACAACTTTGTTTAATAAGAGAGTAAGGGAGAAAGAATTGCAAATGAACAAATTAGCAGTGCTTTGTAGTCACGGTGGCTCTTACCAGAAGGATATAAAAGCTTTGCAGACAAGAGTCTGTGGAGATTACATAATTCAGCCCCCCATCTCAGGAAGTAATTTTTCTAGGTCATCCTTGTCCATTGGATATCCAGCTCGTTTTAAAAGTTTCTTATGATAGAATATTCACCATTTACTGTGAATCTTGAATAGCTTTAATGATTTTATTCATTATGTTGAACGGAAAAAACAATTTCTTATGACTTCCACCCATTGGTCCTATTAGTGCCTTCTAGGACAATTTTTAGCATATTTTTTTCATATAAAGGTTTTAAAGAAGCTGGATATCCAATGGAAAGGGCCGCTATTCAGATTTCTCGTGTCTTTTACTCATGTGACTTGTTCCACCTTCATGCAGGACTACAGTGTGCTGAGTAGGAAGAGTGTTTGACTGGCAGATAGGACACTTGGCTTTACCACTTATTTGACTTTGAGCAAGTTATTTCACTTCTTGGAGCTTCAGTTTCTTGAGAGGATGTGTAACCAATTACTGTGTAGGAGCTATGGTCTACTTTTTGTCAATAAGTGAGATTATGGGATTAGCCTACTCCTGTTTTTGCTCCAATTTCTTAAATATCCAGGTCAGAAACCATTTCTGCTTTCTCCTAAATGGAATAGTCCAATTAGGAATGAGATGTGGCTACTTTTTGTAAAATCTAGAAAACATAACCATTTGTTCAAATTAATATTTGGAAGTGATCAGAAAATAGCCAAAAGGTTTAGGAAATGATTTATTTGTTGGTTTTGCTTTTGTTTTGCCTTTTCTTTTGTGTCCAGCAGATATCTATTCTACCTTATATACTGGAAGCCGTACATACCAGAATTGAATGCTTATTTAATGAAAAATGAAAGATTGAGGTAGTATCTCTCTTTTTTTTTTTTTTTCTTTTAAATGCCTGCCCCTTAGTCTTTGGCAAGTAATCGTTCTCAGCTATAAAGCTTAAGCTGTCTTAAGTGTCTTATCCCACTACTGAGGCCAGTGGAATCACTTTGAGGATTTAGCTAAACCTTTGTACATATGTGTCTGTGAACAAAATTCTTGATGATTTATGTATGTTTTTGACCTATGGGATTTAAGATGCCATTTTGTGAATTATTATAAAGCTGCAATGCAGAAATTCTGGAAATGTGGAAAAGCATTGGATAATACTTTCATAGTTGATATTCTGAGAAAAAAAAGCCATCACAGAATATTAAAACAAGAACGGGGCTTTCCTTGACTTGTGGGCTTTTGCACATATATGGAATCCTTACATAAGATGAACTCTGAGCTGGAGGTTCCATTTGCTATTCAGTTTTCTAAGAACTGTGATCTCCCTCCTGCCACCTTCCCATCTCCCCCCCACCTAAGCCCATCTAAAATTGGTGTATAGCAATCAAGATGAATAAAACAAGCACCCAGTCCTGGCCTGCAGAATTATTTGAGAATTATGGGTCAGACATTTGTGGGCCAGGTGTGCAGTAAATCAGGATCCCAAGTTACTTTTTGTTCCACAGGATTCTTGGGAACAAAGCAAAGCAAGAGGATAGACTATTTATCTGAGACAAAGTATGGTCATATCAAAATTAAGCCAAATCAAGTGGTATTTGAAGAAGGAAAGAGAAAACCTTGAGAAATAAGCAGTGCTTAAAAAATAGTACAGGTATCCTTATGCTGAAACATGGATATGGGGCTGTGTTCTTCCTCCCTTGGGAAAATCACGACTTTAGTCCAGTAACATTTTTATTTTTCAGTCTTCATCTTCTATATGGACTTGAGCTGCCTTGAGCAACAGAGAACTGCTGTGTGCAAGTGGCGATTGAGTTATGTGGCTAGTCCAAATTAAGATGTGCTGAAAGTATAAAATATGTACCAGATGGTGAAGACTTAGCATGGGAAAAGAATCTCATTAATTGGGGTGCCCAGGTGGCTCAGATAGTTAAGCATCTGCCTTCACTCTGGTCATGAGCCCAGGGTCCTGGGATCGAGCCCTGCATCGGGCTCCCTGCTTGGTGAGAAGCCTGCTTCTCCCTCTCCCACTCCCCCTGCTTGTGTTTCCTCTCTTGCTGTGTCTCTCTCTGTCTGATAAATAAATAAAATCTTAAAAAAAAACTTCATTAATTGATAGTCTTGATTATATATTGAAATCATAATATTTTGGATATATTAGTTGAAACATATTATTAAAATTTAACCTGTTTCTTTTTTCCTTTTTTAGTGTGGCTACTAGACACTTAAAATTATATATGTGACTCTCCTATTTCTGTTGGGACAGCAGTGCTCTAGAGCTAAGGGTTTTTATTTCCAAGGCATAAAATTGATCCAGAATTAAGAAAAGAGATACTAGAAATTTTCCAAAGAAGGTTGTCAGCCACAGATGCTGAGCCTGGTGTGATCTCTGACTTAGGGGATTCTTCCTGCATTAGTTGGGGTCTCATTAAGAGACAGAAACCACATAATACTTGAACAAGAAAGTTTAATATAAAGAATGATTAACTTGCCAAGGGACTTGACTACTGAGGAATAAAAAGAACTCCAAAGAATATAGGAAGAGCAGATAAGGGGAGCAATCACTACTTCTGGGGCCAAGGCAGAGCACTTCAAGGAGGGATGCGTTTGGGAGCGGGTTCCTTCTTCACCCCCAAGTTGAGATCCAGGTCTCACTGGAGGGGGCACATGTGTGGCCCAGGTAATGGTGGAGAAGTTTGGGGGAGATGCCACAGGCTACAGGAAGCCACCCCAGGGTACTAGCAGACTTCTCTGGGGAACTGCCCTCTGAATGCCATTAGAATCTGCGGGGGGTGAGGCCATCTGATGCCCCACCTGCTGCTGCCCGCCGCACACTGCAGGAGCAATCAGAGAAGAGCACACAGGAACCAGGATGAGAAGAAGCCCCTTCCTCCTCCACAGTCCCCCCAGCATCCTCTCCTGACAAACTCTAACATGGTATGGGTTGGCAAAGAAATGTTTACATGGTCTATCTCCAGTATCATAAAGCAGGGCAAGAAAGGGTGAATTTGGAAGCGAGAGGCAATAAATTGATGACTGGCAGACTCGGTAAGTGTGTTGCCACTGTGTAAGATGCTCTGTTTTTTGATAAATTTAGATAGTTTGGCCCCAGGATAGAATATTTAGAAATTGGGCTGTCCACAAAAATTCAGGACATATGGTCACCACACCTCTAGAATTTTAGTTAGTTGAGAATCTTTTTATTTTCAAATATTCTAGGAAAGATTGTGTCTTCTCTTGTGTTATCTACTCTCTTTATATTTTAAACAGTGAATATTGAATAGTAGGTCCTCAGCGTCTAGTAGAAATGCGGTCTTGGTATATGCTTCTTTTGTCTAAGATTTACTCATTGCTTTGTTTATTCCTGGTAGTGTTTGACTACAGTTATAGAGATTACGTTCTGTCCTGGTATGGAAATCTCAGCAGAGATGAGGGACAGCTTTACCACCTGCTCTTGGAAGACTTTTGGGAAATTGCCAGACAGCTGCGTCACAGACTGAGCCACGTGGATGTGGTTAAAGTCATCTGCAATGATGTTGTAAGAACTTTACTCACTCATTTCTGTGACCTGAAAGCTGCGAATGCCAGGTAACTGTTCAAACATGAACAACCTCCCCCACTTTTTTCCCACATTAAAATATTTTTCTTATACAGAAAGGGGTCAAAGTCAAGATAAAACTCTAGAATTTTCTGCCTCTTGCTGGCACTTGGCTTGAAATATAGATATATTGAGGGAGAACATTTATAGTGTACTGGTAGAGTAGATTTTTTTTATAACTCTCTAATAGAAAACCCCTTTATGGACTTCTTTAATTTTGTGAAAAACTTAAACAATGAAGTGAATTTTACCGAGCCAGCACTGTCATGAACTTGTTTATAGAATCATGAGTACCTAGAAGTAGAAAATTTAAATACAGTGTCTTATACTGTGAAGTGTCCATGAGTTTACAATGTTTAGTAAGGTTTAGAATTTCTTTTTGTTGAGAGCTCTGTTGCATCACCGTACCCTGAAAATTGACTTTTAAAAAGAACTCAATATTGGGGTTTGTGGCTGTAATTAGAAATGTTTCAATATGAAAATTGTGAATATTTAGGCTTGTTAGCTCTTTGTACTGTTCCACTGACAAGATCTGTGCCTATGAGGTGACTCTGCCTTTGGAAGGAAGACTTCAAGGCCATTTCTGAGCTTGTAACAAATCCTTAGAGGATTTGTTTAGAGGTTTGCTGGTAGGCTCTTAATTGTATGTCCTACTCCTGAGTGAGCGTGAGAATGCTTCTAACTTGCGTATAAAAGTCACCTTACTGAAAGAAAGGAGTAGTCTTCTGCCTGTTTGGATATGGACTCAGTAGGAGGGGTGCTCCTTACAGTTAACGTGGCCTATTCTCACTGCTACTCTTCTACCTCTACTTTCAGGGGAGAGAGTGGGTATCTGAAAAATACAAATAAGGGTGGATAAGCATTGGCATCCTTACTGGGCAGGTGGTGACTCCCGTTCTCTTCTGAGAGGCCCTGCCCAGTAAGTTTGTCAGCGGGCAGTCCCTGTTCTTGGCTGTATTGCCTCTTTCCATCAGTTGTTCTCTCTCCCAGAGTCTGTGTCGCACAGGCTATGAGATCAAAATGTACAGAGCCATCGTGTGCCTAATATTTTCCAGTTTGCTGCCCCTAATGTTTTGCATTTAAAAACGGCGACCCATAGTAAGAAAAACATTTTCTATCGTGACCCAGTTTCATAAAACAATACTCTTATTACCTGTGATAACTAGTACTTTTGTGTTAACATCTTTTTAAAAATGGTATTTGAGATGAACTAAATTTTATTTTATTCCTCGTGGGTCACAACCCATGATTTGAAAAAAATTACTGTAGAGCAATTGTTCTCAGATTTTTTTTTTTGGTCTCAGGATCCCTCTGTATTCTTTAAAGTTGTTGAAAACCTAAAAGCACTTTTTTTCTTTAAGGTTTTGTTTTTAAGTAATCTCTACACCCAGCGTAGGGCTCAAACTCACAATCCCGAGATCAAGAGTTGCGTGTTCTTCTGACTGACCCAGCCAGGCTCCCCCAAAAGCACTCTTGTTTATGTGGGTTCTGTCTTGTGGGATGCTAGAACCAGCTTGTACTGGTTTGCGTTTGCAAGAGCTGACTGTGCACATCCCTTCCTTACTTTGAGATCAGGAATATCACCTTGCTAGCTTGTCATTGGCCGTGGTGGGAGTATTTACACTGTGCAGTGGCGAATGCTACAAATCAGCTGTTTTTCCCCTTGGGGAGCCAGTTGTTAAATGTATACCACCTCACCTCTTGTTATACTATCGATATTTACCATGTCAGCTGTTAAAACCAAGACATTTTTAAAGTGCACGAACACAGTCCACTTCCCATTAGCCAGTGGGAACAGGAGTGGAAAAGACAAGTGACATTTTATCTTACACATAGGGATCCCCACGCCACCCTTTGAAAACTGTTGTTGGTAGAGAAAGCAACTTCCAGGAAGGGAGTGTGTGAACTGACAAGGAAAGGGAGAGAATGAGGACTCTAGGGTTATACATACCCTGATGTCTCAAGAGCTTCAGCTGCTCTTTTCAAGTGTTCAGCAACCCCTCGGAGCTCCTGCTGGTTTGCTGTAATATCTGTTGTATAAAGGGCTCCTTGCTTCTGCCTGCCAGGTACTGTCCAAGACTTTTCTGAACTCAGTGGAAGCTCATTTTAAAGTATTTAAATTATGGTTCAATGAAGGACAGTATTTTAAATTTATGTTTTATTCCAGTGAGAAGACTGATGGATTTAGGTTTGGGAGAAGAGCAAGTGGTTAGAGAAATTTAGTATTTTCATGATGATCTAATTTGAACATGAGCATATATTTTTCATGGAGACATTTACCAGCTTCTGAAATTACTGCTTTTGTGACTAATATAAAGATATTATGGGTAAAGCATCACAATAATAGAAACAGATAATTGATTCCATTTTAGAAACGCCTTGCCTCTGGGCTTCTAGTTTTCTTATACCAACGGTAGATTTATTTTGCTGATATCTGGGCTATGCCTAGAAGCTCTAGTTGATGATTCTTATTAAAGAAAAAAAAATCTACCACTGTCCTCTGGGATTATAGATATTTGAAAAAGTGCCAGTTGGTTACTAGTGTTTTGCATATAGATGATTATGCCCTAGAAGTGAACCCTAACTAATATCTGTTAATGCATTATCTTCTACAAATCACACAATGAAACTGGCAGACAGTGTGTCTAGGTTTGATGGCTGTGTCTGCACTTGCCTGCCCCAGGTAAATAGTGCCCTCGTCCTAGAAATCTCCATCGGTGTGCGGATATCTATCAGCTGCAAAATGACTTTGGCAGCCTGGGAAGCACCCAACTGAATTGGCCACTGTCAGACAAGAGAATAATAAATTGCATTAATAAAAGCAACACATACACTGGTTGACCGTTAGGCAATGGTGTGGAGGCAGCTTTCCGGTCAGCTTGTGTTTATTTCCAGGCTGACATTCTGTTGCTGCCTTAAACCTAGTCCAGATCACATTTAAGTCTTGCCTCTGCTTCCTCTTCCTTTGTCCCATCTGTCTTGTTCCAGCATGTTTCAGGAAAATCTAAAACTGATTCTTTTTATGCTGTTTGATCAGTAGCATCTTTAATTTAATAGTCTCCTTCTTACAATCTCTATGTGTTTGATTCACTAGTCATGTACAGGCATGCTGTTTAAGGGGAAAAAATAATGTTTTTTATTCATATTTTCTGTCTTTATCTCTGAATTTTTCCCCCCTTTCATCTTTGCGGTCTTTGATTATGGAGTAGCGTAGAGTCTGGACTTGAGAGTCAGGCTGAACAGGAGAGTTATTTCTACCATTTATTACCTCCGACTTTGGACTATTCGCTAACCACTCAGATCCTCAATGTTCTCATCTATGAAATGCTGTTGATGATACCTGCTTCTCGGTGTAGGTGGGAAGATTAAGTCTTGTTGTACATGTGAAATTCACAAGAGGTGAATGTCCTTTTGCTCACTAGGAATGAGAACCCAGATGCAAATAGTAGGACTTGGAGTAAACAAATGATCCATCCACACTGGCAGAAGGAGGGTGCTGCCTGCACGCAGGTGCATGGACACCCCCTGACCCAGAAGCAGCCACGTGCCTCGGGATCTTTCCTCGGGTTCTGAAGCAGTACTTGATGTCCATGAACTAGAAGCCATCATAGGAATATCCTGCTTGGAGTGAGCAGAGGGATTCCAGGGAAGCATTGGCCTCTCCCTTTTCCTTAGATGGAGTGCGTCTGACCAGATATCTGGCCTTTTATGCTCACTCAGAAAGTTTTTCCCTAACTCAGTTCTAGGAGGGAGATGAACTTGTAGAAGTCTGATGGCCAGGCTCCTTTTGTCTGCCTTCCATTGGAACAGAGAAGGGATTGTGAATACTTTGAGAGGTATTTTGTTATTATAGAAAGAAGCTTCTGTCGTTAGTTTTTTGGGGCCAACTTTCCCCAATAATTCTTAACCAACTACCTATTTTAAAGTAAAGTTTCATCCTTAAAAGTGCTTGATGAGACGAGTATCATCTAGATCTTACTATACTAAAAGATCATCTCTAACTGGCAGCATAGCTAGAATTTCAAATAATTGAAGATGCCATTTTAAATTTACTTATTTTTTATTTTTGTTGTTTTTTTTTTTTAAGTAAACTCTACCCCTAATGGCCTGAACTCATGCCCCCCAAATCAAGAGTCTCATGTTCTACCAACTGAGCCAGCTGAAGATGCCATTTTTAAGGAGTCAACATATATCACTATATATGTAAAGGGTTATTCTTAAAATCTGTTTCTTTTGTTGGCTTTTCATATTAGTATTGAATTTTTCTTGCTTGTCGTAGAAGACAAAGAGGAAATCTTTCTGTTTTAGAGTACCTACTCTGGAAACTAGTCTTCATTGTCCAGTGCAAAAAGAAATTGCCATCAACACTCCGGAGGTGCTAGTCGTAAAAGGCACTAATATGCATTTGTTTCATTACTGTGTAGCACCTGGTGTGATTCCTTCTGCTCTGCATAGTGTCACCCCTTGCCCAGGATTGGGTGCATTATATTTAGTTAATATAAGAAGTCCATAAATGTTGCCTCTTATCTGGAAGGTATTAGAAAAATGAACTTCCCAGTCTTTCTTGAACTACTCCTATCAAGGTACTGTGGGAAAAGGAGGTATAGAAAGTTCTACTTTCTACTTCTCTTCACTCAGATCCTCCAAATTAATGGTCCTGGGATGAGGAGAGGGTCAGTGCTGATAGGGAAGCCTGTGACCACAGTTGGCAAGACTCTTTAGAAAATACTTGGGAACCTCACAGAAGGCAATTTGCCACCAATTTCTGTAGCATCAAGTAAGTCATGGACCCGCTCCTCAGTAGAAAACCCGTAGCATTTTTATCCCATGATTACTTAGTCAGGAAAGCTGTCTAGTGACCCTGGTTATGTTTTCTTAAGTTTTTTTTTGAAAAATGAAGCTGTAGATCACATTTAAGAAGACATCTAGGGGACTTAAAAATAATCCAGTTAAAGAAACACTCATACTTTTCTGGATTGTTGCTGTGATTTGGGAGTTATGTGTAATTGCTGATGCTACTTAAGGTTTGAAATCCTGAAAGGGCATGCATTAGCATTTTTCTAAATTAGTCTGTGATTGAGAAAATTATTAGCTATTGACATTTTTGAGGAATGGACACAATTATTACAACATGTATTGTCCATTTGAGATATTTTATACTTGATACATAACCAAATTGTTTCCAGAAATTTCTTTCCTTCCTCTTCCCTCTCTTCATTAATTTCTTTTAGACATGAAGAACAACCAAGGCCTTTTGTGTTACATACATGCTTGAGGAACTCATATGATGAAGTGAGATTCCTACAAACGTGTTCTCGGGTTCTGGTGTTTTGTCTCCTTCCCTCAAAGGATGTCCAGTCTCTCAGCTTACGTATAATGCTTGCAGAAATACTCACAACAAAAGGTAGACTTTTATAAATAATTCTTACTACTAATGTGATAACAAATATGCAAACAAATGATATGCAAACAAATGTTCTACATACTACTGTGGATAACACTTTATATAGACCTATGCGGACCTTGTATATCATGGGACATGTGGGAGCTAAGATATTTTCAGATTTTCAAATGTGAAGTGTCACTCAAAGACAGCATTATTTGGCCATCCATGATAAACAAGTTTTTTATGTAACATGTTGCCAAATGCATAATCCATTCTGTTGTTTATTTTGACAAAGGATAATTAGTCCTTATGTTCTTCACAGGGAAGCATCCCTTTAGGGTAGCTTTTGAATTATCCAGGTCAATAATATATTCATCAATGAAGGAATACCTGTACTCAAACTCTAGTGTGCATTTACTTAAAATACTTTTAAGATAGAAGATTCATTGATAATGCCTATATGTAATTTTGTGAACTTGGAATAAACAAAAAAGGAACTGTACCACATTATAATGTAATTACTAAAGGACGTATAATGAGGGAGATGCTTGGCCAGAATATGAAAAATGGAAGAAAATAAGACCTAAGAGAAATTTCTCTTACCTCAAAATCTCAAATAACATTGCATTTGATATGCATTGATTGATTGTCTCATTTATTGTCTGTGGTCATTAGTGGATACCAAATATAGAGAAAAGGGAATTTTAAAATTTATTTTTATTTTTTATTTTTGGCTTCACAACCCTGAGATCAACAGCTCAGCTGAGCTCAAGAGTTGGTTGCCTAACCAACTGAGCCACCCAGGCACCCCAGAAAAGGCAACTTTTTTTTTTTTTAAGATTATTTATTTATTTTAGAGAAAGAGAGTATGTGTGAGCATGCATGTGTGCAAGTGGTGGGGAGGAGGGGCAGAAGGTGAGGGAGAGAATCCTCAAGCAGACTTGACGCTGGGCTTAATCCCAGGACCCTGAGATTATGACCTGAGCCCAAATCAAGACTCTGATACTTAACCAGCTGAGCCCCCCAGGCACCCCGAAAAGGGAACCTTTTAACCTAAAGTTAGTAGGATGAGTTTGTAGTCATGTTATTGACTTTTTGACAACTTCTTCCTTGAGGTCTGCATTCACCAGTTGGGAGAACGTTCACTTTCATCTTTTGGCAGACAAAACCTATTGAGCCTTATAAAAAAATAGATAAAAGGAAAATAATCAGTGTACTTAATTTTGATGTCTTTGTTAAGAACCTGGGTTGCAGATGACTTTCTTGCATTATTCCTTTAAACTTAACTCGTTTGTTAAATCAACCACTTGATTGTGGCCGTAGTTGGTAGCATACCCCCCAGAGGGAGCTGTATGTACACGCACACGCATTTTTGAATATTTGAGTTGTTTGTATTTTTCCCATTTGGGTAGTTTAAAAACGTTTCCCAAATGTGGTTTCAGTTCTGTAGAAGAAAAACAATTCCTGGGCGCCTGGGTGGCTCAGTCGTTAAGCGTCTGCCTTCGGCTCAGGTCATAATCCCAGGGTCCTGGGATTGAGTCCCACATCGGGCTCCCTGCTCGGCAGGAAGCCTGCTTCTCGCTCTCCCACTCCCCCTGCTTGTGTTCCTGCTCTCACTATCTCTCTCTCTGTCAAATAAATAAATAAAATCTTAAAAAAAAAAAAAAAAAAAAAGAAAAAGAAAAACAATTCCTTTAAAGGACAATACCTTTCTCAGTGGTGCTTTCTTCTTCTTCCCACAGTCTTGAAGCCAGTAGTGGATTTACTTAGTAATCCAGATTACATTAACCAGATGCTACTTGCCCAGTTGGAGCGCAGAGAGCAGATGAATGAACATCACAAGAGAGCCTACACCTATGCTCCTTCTTATGAAGAGTTCATCAAGCTTATTAATAGCAACTCTGATGTTGAGTTCTTGAAGCAACTAAGGTATTTGATCTTTAATTATAGCATGACAGTAGCTACTAATTATCATCCTCTGCCTAGTTAGGTACCAAAACAATGTGGTTGTCAGGGAGGCAGAAATAAAGGAGGTCCATAAATCTTACTACTCAGTGACAACTAAATTTATCCAGTTTCTCCTTTCACAGAGGAATTAGTGTTTTTTTTTCCCCCCCAAGGTATCCTGTTTTTCAAGTAATTAGGTTATAGTAGATTGAAAGCTGTTTAGTTGTAGGAGTAACTACTTAGCTGCTCAGATATTTACTTAGAAAACCATGGGGAGGAGATGGTGTGTTTTTAAAATTACATAATAGAACATTGCATTGATCTTCATTTTTCTTAGAAAATGCAGGCCCAGGTTTGGGAATCATGGGCTCTTGACTAATTATTTTGAGAAAACACATTTGAAATATACCCTAGGAGTCTCTTTGATACGGGAATGGAATCTTCCTTATCGTACTTGAGATATCTTAAGGCTAAGTGTCTGTTTTTGTATATTTATTTTTTATTTTCATAGTATATGCATAAACAGTATGATTATATAGCAATATATAGTTTGTGGATTTTCTAGGCTTCTGTTTCTGTGGTTCCTCTTCAGTTTTAATGTCCCCAAACAATAATACATGGGGAAGAAAGGCAACTCCATATGTCCGTTTTGCTTCTGGTAAGTAATTTTGATAAATTACAGATGGAAAATAAAATATTGACTGAAAAGGTCTTTAAACTCGTTGAGGATTTTAGATTTGTCATATTTGCCTCTGAACTAGGGTCGCCATTAAGGTGAGTTGTGCTGCTTAGTTTTCTAATCTGAATAACACAGTATTGTAAGAGGTAGACGTTATAGAGGGTACCATGTTCTTGTAAACCATGTCCTGTATTGATCTAGGTCCTGCAAATGTATAATGATGGCTTCACTTGTATGATTGTGGTTACAGATAATTTAATTCTTAGGGGATGTAATCTCTGGAGATTTATTTATGCTTCTCTTTCCATGCATAATCTTGAATAAGCTATATGGTACTCATTTATTAGAGATTTATAATCATCTGTGTCTGAACCTAGAAATTCTTTTTTGATCACTGTGACCCTTGAGTGTAGAGAACGCAAGAGTCAGTATCCCAGATTTGTTATCTGGGGTGTACAGGTTATACCCACTCAAAGGTTATCCTTATCAGGACTTCCTTTGAAATTTAAAAGGAGTTTAAAGTGTCATTCTATAGAGAGTGAAAGAGCTCACAAGGACAGGACACCCTTGTTGCCTCCTCTTCCCCTTCAAACTGCCAACACACGCACCCCAAGTGCTGGTTCTAGAGATGCTCTTCAAACCTGTGCTCCAGTAGTGCTCTGTCTGCCTGCTGCTGTACCTGTTGTTCTGGATGCACTGCATGTGGTGTGACCTTGGTAACGTGATGACCACCCTCTGTGCAATTACGGTTTTCTCTGAAGACATTGCTTGTGAACAGATGGCACCTCATGTAGATAAACTGAGGAGGCGTTGCATTCCTAAGTACTTTTTCCCTGTTAAGCAGTCTTTCACAATACAGTCAGAAGTGGGTCACTTGGTAACTTCAAGGAAGGCTAAGATAACAATCTAGGATCAATAGTGGCAGATAGTTAACTGAATCCGTATTCATTCTACTTCCAGACTTATGAATGAGTGTTCTGTTTTGTGTATCAAACAAAAGATCCTAGCACTGCACACATGTTGACAAAGATAGTGGTGTAACGAAAAGGTACCAAAAGACTTTTTCGAAATCAGAAGTCATTATTTTGAGTGATCAAACATTGGTACTCTAACACAGTTCTGTAGTATGAGATGAATGAATCTTGATTAGAATTAATGGCTTATCTTTTTCAAAACGTACTGGTCAGAGGCTCAGGACTATCTGAAATGCTATAGATATTTTAATATTGGCAGTTCGTCATCTGATAGGTAAAGAAGTAACTCAGTAAGAATTGACCTTTAACTGTTGAATCTCAGATCTGTACCTCTGAAACAAATAATGCAATATATGTTAAGAAAAAAAAAAAAGAAGAAGAAGAAGAAGGTAGCGGGAGGGGAAGAATGAAGCGGGGAAAATCGGAGGGGTAGACGAACCATGAGAGACGATGGACTCTGAAAAACAAACAGGGTTCTAGAGGGGAGGGGGGTGGGAGGATGGGTTAGCCTGGTGGTGGGTATTGAGGAGGGCACATTCTGCATGGAGCACTGGGTGTTGTGCACAAACAATGAATCGTGGAACACTTCATCTAAAACTAATGATGTAATGTATGGGGATTAACATAAGAATTAAAAAAAAAAAAAAGAATTGACCTTTAGAAAACAAAAGCCCCAGGATAATTGGATAACCTGCCTTGTCACAGTAGGGGCATTTTGGATTGCTTTCACCTGAGTGGCCAAAGAGGACACTAGGTATCCTGATTTGACGCTTTCCCTTTAAACATGATGAAATAAAAATGGTATGAGCGCTTAAATCTTTCCGTAAGATCACTTCCTCTTGATGTCATAAATAGGGCAACACTGAAGTCTAACACACTGGGTGTCCTGAGAGGCAGGCCCTCTGTTGAGCACAGAGAGGCTTAAGGGGCAGTAGAAATGCTGAACTAAAGACATATGGCTTACACCCCATTAAATTCACCACTTTAAAATATATGATTCAGTGGTTTTTAGTGTATTCAGACTGTGCAGCCATTACTTCTAATTCCAGAATATTTTCGTCATTTTAAAAAGAAGCCCTGTTGGGGCGCCTGGGTGGCTTAGTCGTTAGGCGTCTGCCTTCGGCTCAGGTCATGATCCCAGGGTCCTGGGATCGAGCCCCGCATCGGGCTCCCTGCTCGGCGGGAAGCCTGCTTCTGCCTCTCCCACTCCCCCTGCTTGTGTTCCCTCTCTTGCTGTGTCTCTCTCTGTCAAATAAATAAAATCTTTAGAAAAAATAAAAATAAAAAAATAAAAAAATAAAATAAAAAGAAGCCCTGTGCCCATTAGCAGTCACTCCCCATTCCTTCTCCACCCCAGCCCTTGGCAACCACTAATCTACTTTCTGTCTCTGTGGGTCTGCCAGTTACGGACGTTTCATGTAAATGGAATCGTGCAACATGTGGCCTTTTGTGTCTGGCTTCTTATATTCAGCATAATATTTTCAAGGTCATCCATATTGTGGAATGTATCAGTACTTCATTTCTTTTTTTGGCTGAATAATATTCCATTGTATTAATACACCACATTTTGTTTATTCTTTTGTCAGTCGACAGATAATTTGAGTTGTTTGCATTTTAAAGAATGCCTTTTGAGTTATCATTGAGCATCTTCAGTAGTATTATCAGAAAATTCCTAATCTCTTCCTAACCACCCATCTCATATATATTCCTATTCCATATATTCCTGTTCTCTTTTGTGTCTTCCACGTTACTGTTGGGTTTTCTTTCCAACAAAGTTCATAGAGTCCATGGGGAGGACACTTGGAGAGGTACTTTGGTGATTCGATTATCAAACTCTTAAAGTGCCTACTCTATTAGAAAACAATACATTTTCAGATTTAATTAAGTTGATGTAATGACTGAGTGCAACTAAATGACCTATCTTTCTGACCTCTGTCCCTTTATAAACTTTCAATTTTGTAATCTTGGGAAATATGTTGATGACTTCCTTTGGAAGGGCTGCAAATTTCTCTTATAACAAGAAGTCGTATACGTTAGTCAGCATAAGCTATGGGATCATGGTAATCTTGAAGAATATATAGTCCCCGCAACAGCTTGGCAAAGAAGCTTGGGAGAAAATACTGTGAAGGGCATTTTCTCTATGAGACCATTCCTTGGCCTTTGCTGTAGATAAAATTTCAGGCAGTTCTGTTTGATATTGTACTGGTATATCTTGTATCCAGGGGGCAGTGTCCCTATTCATTGTATCTTAGGGTAATCTGAGGGCTAACCTTATTCTCTGCTTCTTGCACAGATTGAACTAGAAAGGCTGCCAGGAACAACTCTGCAGTGGTAGAGGTTGATCTTTTTGCTCAAAAAAAGTGATGCTGCATAAACTCTCTGGTTACTGGGCTACTTATTGTTTATCTGATAGAAAAATTGCTCCGTATTCAAGGGTCAGGACTACATCCTGTTACTGACAGGCAAAATTGCTTTTTATCAGACTCTTGTCTAAAGCTGGCACTGACGAAGCTTATCAGCTGCCTCGCACTAATGGAGTGGCTTTCTTCCACCATAGTCTGAACTATTCCGTTTTTCTTGTACAATGAGAGTATGCCACTGTCTGACTTTATTAGCATTTTAGGTCACTATCTTCAAATTGCCCTCAGTAAGATTTTAAGATAGGCCACCTAAGCAAGGAATGTGTCTTATTTAGACTTAAGCAGTTGATGAAACCATCCCCTTTTATTTCATACATATTTGGGAGATAGATGCATATTTTCTAAAGGAAATAAAGTCATTAAACTCTGCTGGGTTGGAATGCATTAAAAACAAACAACCAAACCAAAAAAGCCTTGAAGGTCATATTTGTAGTTCTGTGACAGTTTGTTTTTTTCGGAGTCAGCATGAGCTGCTTTGACAGTACGATCATGGAGCTGGAAGTGCTCCCTTCGCGTACACTAAACCAGTGGTTTTTGACCTTGGCTGTATATTAGAATCACCCAGGCTTTAAAAAAATTACAGCTGGATATCTCACTGTCCTTTGCAGCTACTTCCTTTTTCTTCTTTTCTGGCATCCAAGATGTGGAAGTGAGGATGTGGTGGCTGGACTGGTATAACATTTTGGCTTTTCCAGCATCTTCTAGTGGAAGCAGTGATCCACTCTGCCAACGAGACAGGAGCCAGAAATCTGAATGTCCTGTTGATGCAAGATATTAAAGGACAACTGAACAGATTCCCACCGCCCGTGTGGGTGGTGGGGTGGCGACCACCGTCAGGAAGGCAAACCAGAGGTCAGAGCAAAGACACATCCGTTATCGAGACTGGACGATTACAGCTGTACTAGAGAAAGCGATGTGTGTTCCTTTATTTTGAAGAGAAAGAGGGAGTAGGAGTAAACATTAAACAAAGGGGAAATTAAAGGTTCTGCCCTTATAGAACCTCCTACGAGGGAGCAGGCGGATCATGGCCCAGGAATACCCTGTTGCCTGTGTTGTGTGTGTAATTCCTCGGCATGTTTGCACAAAGTGCTCGATGGAAGCAATTTGCTCCTCCATGAGAAATACACTTGCCTAGGCTTCACCCCCAGGGATTTTTATATAATTGGCCTGCAGTGGAACCCAAGCATCAGTGGTTTTTAAACGCCCTCCAGGTGATTATAAAGTGTAACTAGAATTGAGGATCTCTTTTAAATGGAATATTCTTCCACTTGCTACCAATCTCAAGTCTCGGCTAGATGTCCTATAGTTGTTATATTCTAATTCTTTGAAAACTATTTATCACTGTTTGTGAGAGATAGTAACTGTTGAGAAGAATATTGATTAATCCAGACACCTCATTCTTCTACCATGTTTATTGTAATGAATAAAGGGCGTTTTATCACTGGTGATCCTGAGAGATGTATTTAACCCAAGGTTTCTCAGCCTTGGCGAAAATGCCATTTTGGCCCAAACAATTCTTGGTTGTGGGGGTGGTTCTATTTATTGTAGAATATTAGCATCACTAGCTTCACCCATTGGATGCCAGTACCACCTCCGTAGTTGTGACAACCAAAAACATCCCCCAGACATTGCCAGATGTCCTCTGGAGGACAAAATTGCCCCTGATTAAAAAGTATTACTTGAATCCCATGAAAAGATTGGAGATACTTACATTAGGATTAGATTTAGATGAGGAGGCTAGAAAACCCACAGAATAATGATTACTTACCAAAGTCCAGAGGGTTTTTTCTCTCTTCTATAAAAGAAGTCAGGAACAGGCAGTCTAAGACTGGTAGGAGGGCTCTACGCTCCTCAGGGACCCAGGCTCCGTCCAGCTCACTGCTCTGCCATCCTAGAACATTCCAGAGTCCTCGTGGTTCAGGGTGTAGTCTAGAATGCCATTCATCATATCCTAATTCCAGGAAGCAGAATGAAGGCAAGAAAAGATGGTGGCAAAGGTCATGCATTGGCTGTCTTTTACAGAACTACCTGGAAGCTACTGCATGACATTTCTGCTTATATTTTTTCCGTCAGATACAATTATCCTGGGAAGCCTTAGGTTCAGTTAAAAATGGAGGATTCTATTACTAAGGAAAAAAGAAACATAGATGCAGAATGGGCACGTTGCCATTTTTGCTACAGTGCTCCTGTTGTATAGTTGGAGCAAGGCGGGATAGCGCTACTCCCCGCACAGACATTGGACAAGTACTACTTTCCGGGACTAGACATTTGCCAAAGTTAAAGAGATGCCAAGCAAATGCCCAAGAAGGGGAAGCTTCTTTGTTTTTAAGCTACCATTTGTTGAATGTCTAACATGCATTAGGTACAGTGAAATTCTTACCATCTGATTGTTGTAACAACTATGTGAATTAAGTATTACTATTCTCATTATGTAGTTGGGGAAGGTAAGGTGACTTGCCCTGGATCACTTAGCTAATAAGGAACAGCTGGGATTTGAACTCAGGTCTGTCTGACTTGAAATCCTACCTGTAAAGGTGGGTAACCGGCTAGCCAGGTGGGCAGGAAAGAGCAGCGCACACGGCCCCTCCCTTGTGGGACTTCCTGCAAGTGGGGCGGCCAGTCTCTACTGTCCAGGAGCCTTTGCAGGCACTAATCCTTGCGTGGGGAACAGTGCTGCCAGAAGTGCCATCCTTTGTTAGGGAGACAGGGAAAGGCTGCCAGAGAGACAAGAAAATCGGGGCAGCCTGTCACTGCCGTAACTTCATTTGCTGCCAGTCCGGTCTTTATTAGATTTTTTCAGTTCTGGATTTGTTTATTTCTGACCCCTTACTTAAGAGCAACATGGAGAATCTAAAAATAGTAGAGAGGAAATGCTAATAATGAATAAAAGGTTTAAAATTAAAATATTAAGTATTATTTCGCTTGGAGAAATGAAGGAAACCTTTTATCGAGTGTGTACTGAGATGGATTTGTTTTCTGTTTTACTGCGATAAAGCAAGCGGGAATGGCCATAATGGATAGGTTAATTTAAGAGGTCATAAGGAGCAGTGGAATGGGTTACTGAGGGAGTTTGCTAAATGGTTTTTCTTCAGATGTTAAGGGGATGGATTTCATCTCTGAATTAGTTCAGGGGCATTTGCACATGAAGATTAGTACACTAAAAATATTAAAATTCCTAAAATTGCATGCTTCTGTGTAGGAGAATTTAAATTATTTGAATGTTTGGTGCTTTGAACAGTGATTCTGAAGATAGATTTTGAGTCATGAGCAGTAAAATTGGATTACGTTATAGAGGAACATGGAAAAAGAAATCGAGCATACCTTCAGACAAACTGCTCCACCATGTCAGAAATCAGTAAGCACATATAAACTGCGAAGGAAAGGTTAACGTGGGTGGGCAAGGAGATGAGAAATCATGAAGTATAAAACAAAGAGAAGCCTGGCAAATTTTTATGAAAAGAATAAATGAATATAAATTTAGTTTAAAAAAAAAACCACATTAAAATGCAAGGCTGCTTATGGAAAACGTTCAAAAAGATCTTTCAGTTTTATAAAAAGTAAAAGTACATTGACTTCAGAATTTAATTCCTTCTGTTGGTGTCTGAGAAATAGCAGAGGGCACAGAGGTGGTAGTTAAACATATGGGAGAAAACAAAATACCTTCATTTAAGAGGAAAGATAAGTATTGATGGCAATGGAAAATTTGATCTAAGGAGGGGATATTTGGGATAAAGAAGTTTATGATCTCTGAAATTAAAGAATTCATGATGTGCTTATAATTGGAGCAACACTGGCACGGTGGGTAAGGTGTATCTGCTTTATGAATGACCACGAGGACCATGAGTCCATTTACATAAAGCACTCCGCCCAGGATCTGCATATTCCGCATTGTTAGTTACTGCTATCGTTACGATCTCAGACCAAGGATTGCAAGTAGATCTAATTTCATGTGGACACTGATCACTTACTTGTGGCCCACTAGAGTGCAACATTTTATTTGGGGGTTTGAGGAGGCCCAATAAATAACAGTGCTCCTCTCTCCAGCCTGAGGTCTGAACCACCTAAGGGCTAAGGAATAAGCCAAATGAAGGCCAGAAATCTTGCTCTTATTACTGATAGATGATGGAGAATGTAGTTTATATATGCAAGCAATGACTCTCTAAAATGGAATCTCAGAATCAGACATTCTTTCCCACCTGGCTTTGTCCCTGATTCTCCCTCCCGATCCCCATCTTTCTGGCAGGTGCGGAGTCCACGTGCTGGCTGTCCTTGGAGGCAGAGAACACATGCTCTGAAGAGGAGGAGAACAGAAGGGCTGTGCTTCACATGCCCGGTTCCTCCTCCTCTGTGGTCAGTTTAAAGACCTCTTCCTTCTCTAGAGCATAGAGGAGAAGATGAGAGAGAGCTGGAGAGAGGCTGGGGATGAAGCCCCTTATACTTAGAACAAAACATCAAGAGGAGGTGGTGGGGTGGATGGGTAGCGCTCTTTTTTTGGAAAAAACAAGCGAAAGTGGTGGTGCTGGGTCTCTACTCGATAGAGAAGAATTTTATGATTCACCAGGTTCACTGAAGGAATGGTAGTGAAGAGTATAGAAGTGGTGTGCTGGTAATTTTTAAAAACTGGCTATTTTGGGAAGGGGCAAGAAACCCTGACTCGTCGCATTTGCTGGTTTCTGTGGTGTTAAGACTAAGCTGCCAGGATGAGCTCACTGAATGGGAAGTTGGGAAGAGATTTGTCGCAGCAACCCTCCTATACATAGTGGCTCCACCATGCTGACACAGTAGACGTGAGTAACCGTGAACATAGGTGCTGGCACAATCCAGTTATTAGGAAATGATGAGTTGTAAGTACTTTCACCTTTTAAAAAGTACAGTTTAATCGCAGGTTTGTATCATTTTAATAATGGTAGATTTTAATTCCTGAAAAGTTAACAGCCGGCTCTCCTGAGCCGACACAAGCCTTGTGAGCTGGCTCCAGCATATTGCTGAGTAGTGGCCACACGCTCTGTCTTTTGATGACCCTGCACTACACAGAAATGCAGTTCTCCTAGAGGTAGATGAGGGTTAATAACAAAAAGTCACCCTATAGCGACCAGTCTCACTATCTAAAGTAGACTCTACCCACAGACATGGGCTCGAGTCAGATAGGCTTGGATTTTGCAGACCTGGCTTGCACTTGGCTTCCTTTCTTATAGGCGGTGTGGCCTTGGCAAGTCATGTATGCTCCAAGCGTCAGTTTTAACTGTGAAGTGGAGAAAATAGTTCCTATTTCATACGACTGTTGTGATAATTAAATGAGATAATGCATCAGCACAGTTCTGAGGACAGACCTGCTAGGATCCCAATAAAGAGCTAAAAATATAACCGTGAGCAGGAGAAGGCAACAGAATTCTCAGATCCTGACTTGAACAGGGTTAATGGATGAGATGAGGCAATACAATCTCTTATGTCAGAAAAACTTCAAAGTGTAGGAGAAAGTCGTTAGGACATTTTCAGTACAGAACATAAAACTAGGCAACTAAAGATGATATTCAGTAAGCATCCTGAATGAAAATGCCTCAGGCAAGAATTGAGAATGGACTGTAACATCAGTGGTGCTATACACTGGTCTATAAATAAACACTTTATGGTGATATTAATAGCTGATATAAAGATATGAGAAACACTAGTAGAAACGAGGTACAGGTAGCAGAGAGAAAAATTTTGGCCTCCTTGAGGTTAACTGAAGGACACCAGCTAGCCAGTGGTGACATAACTTAGCTTGCTTTTGTAACATGTAATTTCCATAGACTTCTGGGAACTAGAAAATGAATATATGGTAACATGTTATTTTAGGAAAACTTAAAGATCTAAACCAGATGAAGAAAATAGAAGCCACATTGCAAACACATGACAATACTTGGTATTTTCCAGGTTATTTTCTGTACACATAGCATGAATTGTGTATGTGTGTTTACGTAAGTTCGGGATACCGCAGGCTGCTCTGGTCCAGAACTTTCTAACTGGTGTGACTCAAATGTAATGTATAGGTGTGTGGGGATCAAGGTTTCCTCAGCCCTCCAGGTGGCTGGGTAGGACCTGGGATGGCGGTTCTGTTCAAATATTATCATTTGCCATGTGTGCCACGAATGGAAAAAGCTTAGGAAGCATGCCTTAGTCTTTCTGTGGAATCGGCTGCCTTCTACACACTAGAAAAATGGAAAACTGGTTTAAAAGCCCCATTAGAGGAAAGAGACTGACTACTCTGAGTCCTGACTGAAAATACTTCCCCAGTTGGTACTACAGCTTAATGGCACTTCCTGCTTAATACAATTAAACACACCCCGTGGGAAGATAGCTCTGAACCTTGTTGTTCTCCTCAGACAGAAAAACTAACCTGAGAGACTTTCCTTGGTTCATAATATTGGCGAAGATTAAAAATTTGACACCCAGGGTTGGCAAGGATGTAGGAAAACAGACGACCTCATGTCCCCCTGGGAGGAGCATGAATTATTGCCTTTCTGTATCACAGTTTTATAATATGGAAAGCAGGTCACAAAATGGGTATTCCTTCTGATACAGTTATTATTCATAAGCACTTATTTTAAGGAAATAATCATGAACGTGTGAAAAGATTTTTCCAAGAAAGTTTCCTGCAATTTTATTTAAAATAGAGAAAAGCTTGAAATAATGGAATGCCTAACCATTAGGGCTTAGTGAAAAAAAGGTGTTGACACACCTGTACAATGGAGTGCCACTTAACAGTGGTGCTGCATCAGAGTATTTAATAATATGGAAGATGGTATACATTGAAAAGGCTCTAAGGCCTTTTATAGCATAAACCCAGTCTTAGAAAACAAAAAAATTTGTTTGAAGAGAAGTCTGTAAATACTCACCAAGTGTTAAGTGTGATTGACTTTGAATGTCGTGCTTTGTATATTTTCCCATTTTCTTCAGTGAATATATGTTACTTTAGGGAAAGTAAAAATGGGTTCAGCCTGAGGAAGTAAAATCTGCCCAGCCATTTATCAGGTTGGAATAACAGATACTAAAACCAGCTACAAAGTTAACAGGAAATGATATATTTTTTTTCCAAGTATGCATAGCAGCTGTAAAATGTCATAATGATAACCTTCTTTGAATGACCACCGCTTTCTTATTCACTGAGAAACTTTGCTCTCTAAAATCTTAGATTTTGCCATTTGAAATTATTTCGGTAAGAGTGACACATCCTATTCTTGCCTGGAGGGTTTCAGTCACTTTGACACAGAGAAGCCCCCTCATTTATATAAGTCAGAAGTAGAGCTACAGATAAGGGGTTTTCTGGACTAACCATTCCATGTTTATTATAACTTTGTAGTATCCAGGAAAGTGAGACCCTGGATCTATGTGAAATGATGATTTACACAGCTCTGCTTTGAACCTGTCAACATGCTCCTTCATTTAAAATTTCATCTACACTCCATACTTCCCCAGAATCCCATTGAAGCTATCTTTTCCTTGATTTGGGGAGACACCCCATGTTTCTTCATGCTTATTGAAATGAGTCAATAAACCTTATTTTGTTGGACTTCAGTGACCTTGGTGGCCTTAAATTGATTAGGCTGAGATACTTTTATAATCAGGAGAAAAGTAAGGCTACTTAAAAATTTTTATATATATATTTTACAAACACGCACACACAGCATCTCCTTAAATACTGCATATCTAAAGGGTCAACCAACAGCGGTGTTAAGGGACAAAAATAATAATTAATATTTATTAAACTCTCACTATGGGTTGGGCACTATTCCAAATTTTTTTAAAGGTGTTATCTCATTTAATATTCACAAATACTGTTACTTTTGAAATAATTTTCAAAATAATATTTTGAAATAATATTCAAAAATATGGTTAGTCTTTTTACAAATGAGGACTCTTGAGTTTTAGAAAGCTTAAATAATTTTTTCAGGGTGACACAGTAAGTGTTGGAAGCAGGATTTGAACACAGGCCACCTGGTGTCAGAGCTCACATGCTTGACTACTCTGCTACACTTAGCTGGGAAACAGCTTTAGCGTAGCCAGCTGAAATCACCATGGCTTTATTTCTTTTCAAATGTTGTAACTGAAGTCCCTCTAAATGAAAACACTGTCCCTAGCCTAGCACAAAGTAGCCTGTAGCAACTTTGAAAACATTATTTTTAACTTTTAAATGTTTTAAAAACCTGTTTATGTATATGGTATTCTAGTCTATGTTATTGCTAATTTTATTTTATTTTATTTATTTTTTAGAGAGGGAGTGTGTGTGTGTAGGGGTGTGTGTGTGCGCGCGCGTGCATGTGCGCGTTCACGCGGTAAGGAGGGGCAGAGGGAGAGGGAGAAGGAAAATCTTAAGCAGACTCTGCGCTGAGCATAGAGCTGGACATGGTGCTCAATCTCATGACCCTGAGATCAGGACCTGAGCCAAAATCAAGAGTTGGGATGCCTAACTGACTAAGCCACCCAGGCACCCCTGTAATTGCTAATTTTAGCATAAAACCTATTTTAAACCATTTACCATATTGTACACCTGAGGGTTTATTCAGCTTTTGACTCTCCTAAGACATTCCAGCATGTGCACATCCAAGACAGCTCTAAAATAGTAATTAAAAAAAAAATTGTGTAAGATGTGTGTAGAGAATTGAGGAGACTAATATTTGTGTGTGCGTGTGTGTGTGTGTGTATAAATAACTTAGAAGTCAATTCTGATAGAATTCCAAAGTTCTGAACAATTGGCAGTAAAAGGCAATAAATGTATATATTTCTAAGGTGATTATTTTGAAGACTAATTTTGTAGCATTTCGGGTGAGTTTGAGATGGTGGGAAGACTTCAAAAATACAAACCTGCCCTGAGTCTTTATTAATGTAGCTGAGTGTTCAAAACTAAAGAGAGGTGAGGTGATAACTCGGGCAAGAGATGGCTGTCTTCATGTGACCTTTTTCTTGACCCTAGAATAAGAGATACTGGAGGTAAGATCTCACCATAGCTGGAAAAGAACCAAAATCTTGTTAGTGGCTTCCTCTTAATATTGGAGTTTACATTATCATTTTGGAAAAACACATACTTGTGCACTTCTGATCAAGAGGATGTTCGCAAATATCAGTCCTCCAGATTCTTGAACCAAACTCAGCACCAGCAAGGCCATGCACTCCTCTGGATGAAGAAAGCCAAGTGAGTGCTGACTATTCCTAAGAGCTGGGTAGATAGTCCTCCCGGAGGACTAGGAACCCTGTGCCAGCAAGGATAGCCGCCAGCATTTGGATGTACAGTTGACCTTTGAAGAACGTAGGGTTGAGATTCTAATCCCTCGTGCAGTCAGAAGTCCACGTATAAATTTTAACTCCCCTAACACTTAACTACGAATAGCCTATGGTTGATTGGCAGCCTTATCAATAGCATATACAATCAACACGTTTTATATGTGATATGTATTATGTACTTATAATAAGCTAGAGAAAAGAAAATGTTAAGATCATAAGGAAAAGAAAATACATTTATAGTACTGTACTGTATCGAAAAAAATCTGCATATATAAGTGGACCCACATAATTCAAACCCATGTTGTTCAGTGGTCAACTGTATGTTGTGAGCTTTTTTTGAGAATGAAAGTCACTCATTTCCCACGTCATCTTTTGGTATCAAGTGAAGGTGAATTTTACAAATTCAATAATCATCTTCAAATACCTATTATGTGCAGGGCACTGTGAGGAGGGTTTGGTGTACATAAAGATGAATTAGTTGTGGGTCCTTGGATTTATTCCCCTGCTGTCGAGGTGTTAGTAGTCCAGCATAGGAGACCCATGTGGGTATAAATTGCTAAATAGGAAGCAAGATATTAAGATCAGAAGTGGAGTGCAAATTGCTAAAGAAATGGATAGGAGCAAATACTCTGTCCTGTAGAAGAGAGGAATCTGAGAACCCTGAGAGAAGAATGCTATGAACTGATATTTAGGAACAAATAGGATTTCAGCAGATAAGTGGGAGAGGTTGTATGCAAGAGGGAGAAGAAACAGAGCAAAGGCTGGGGGTCAGGAAAGAGCTGAGTGTGTGTTGGGGTATTGCATGCAGTCTGGTTTGGCAGGAAAACGGTACCCAAGAGGGACCTAGAGGGCAGTGAGGCTGCAGAGATGATCTGGTGTTGGCCATGCTTGTGTCCTTGGGAGGGCCTGACACAAGATAAACATGAACTCATATTGAATTTTAGGGCAGCAGGAAAGTGGTCAAGAGCATGAACTTTAGAATCAGCAGCCCCAGGTTATCATTTTGGCTCTAGTACTTAAAAGCAGTGAGACCTTGTATAGATTTCTTAATCCACCTGAACAACTTCTTCCTCTGTAATGTGGGGATAATTACAATAGCTATTGTGAGGATTAAATGAGAGACTGGTACTGAATGAGAGGAATCTGTGTAAATGTTACCTGGTATTTCATGATAATTTTATGGATTCATTTAAGAAGTTTAACTCTTCACTCAAACAGCATGTGTTTCTTCAGTACCATTGTTGACTCATTTGTTCCAGAGCATGAATCACCAAGAATATCAAAAGAACAGATTGTTCAGAATATTACTTGTACCTGTTTAGTTTTACAGATGTTATTGTATATTAATGTAGCTTCTTGTCTTAGTTTGGGCTGCTATAACAAAAATACCACAGGCTGGTGGCTTAAACAACAGACATTTATTTCTCACACTTCCAGACGCTGCGAAGTCCAAGATCAAGGGGTTGGATATTGGGTGTCTGGTGAGGGCCACTTCCTGGTTTATAGAGGGCCTCCTTCTCACTGTAACCTCATAAAATGGAAAGAGCTCTCTGGGGTCTTTTTTTTTTTTTTTTAAGATTTTACTTATTTATTTAAGAGAGAGAGAGCGCGCACGCATGCACAAGCCAGGGGGAGAGGCAGAGGGAGAAGCAGACTGACTCCCTGCTGAACAGGGAGCCCAATGTGGGGCTTGATCCCAGAACCCTGGAATCCTGACCTGAGCCGAAGGCAGACGCTTATCTGACTGAGCCACCCAGGCGCCCCTCTAGGGTCTGTTTTATAAAGGCACTTATCTCATTTGTGAGGGCACCACCTATTAGGGGTTAATCACCTTCGAAGATCCCAGCTCCAAATACCATCACATTGGGGACTAGGCTTCAATGTATGAATTTGGGGGGAACAAAACATTCAGTCCATAATATTCATTAATATTTACTGAGTGCCTGTCATGTGTTTAGTGCCAACCTAGGTTCTGTAGGAGAGTACAAGACACAATCTCTGTCTTCGAGAGGCTCATGATTTAGTTGGGGAGAAAAAGGTAGCATATCTTTCTTATAGACAAAACCACAATTTTATCTTAGGCTAAGGTGTGTTATTTCTTAGAGAAGTGTTAGGCCCTGAAAGGACTAGGCATACTATTTCTTAAGTGCACAGCACTGTTTGTGGAAGTTTGACTCTTTAAAACAGCAATATAAAATAGTAGATAAATAGGTACTATTTTTTTTTAGATTTTATTTATTTATTTTTGTGTGAGAGAGAGCCCTGTGTTTTATTTGATTAGTACAAAATACAGTCTAAATGGTATCTCTGAAAACAGCATTTTCTAAATATTCGATCTTTTCTTTTTCTCTCTTTTTAAATATCAGGTATCAAATTGTAGTAGAAATAATCCAAGCAACTACAATTAGCAGCTTTCCCCAGCTGAAGAGGCACAAGGGTAAGAACCAATTTGTTTTCTTCAGTTATACATTCTAAAGGTCCTCGGTCTACCCCGGTCTTCTCTTTTGTCAGAATGTTGGCAAGTATGAGCATTCTTCTGGCTTATATTTAAATATTTTCAATTTATTAAAATAATAGTATAACAGCAGCATTAGAGAAAGTAAATATAACTTCATGCTAACAAAACCCCCTATTTGTATTTCTGTGTTTCTTTAAACTTTATTCATCTGTTGTCATAATTTTTCAAAGGCTGAAATCATTGAGTATAGAGTGCTTCTGTTCTTAAAGTAAGCATGATTTTACAGTTTTTTCTCATTAAAATTTAATCTTAATATTCATTAATATTTCTAACTTGAAACATAATCTTGATAGTTATTTAAATGACTCCAGTGAGTTGATGTTTCATAATTTCCTCAACCTTTTCCTTTAGTTAAGATTTGTATTGTGAATAGCTTCTTTCCTCTTTCTACATTAAAAAAAAAAAAAAAGTTCTATTTTTTTCCCATTTGTTTCTCTTCAAGTGAGATTTTTACCCAGGCATGGTAGGAGTAATTAAGGTGTAAAGCTGGCTCTCAGTTCCCTTATAGTTGGCCTGGGGCCAGAATACCCCTGTCATGCATGAAGTTGAAGGTCATGTCACTGTTTAGAGTGCAGGTCTTGAGTTGTGGCTGAGAGGCAAGCAACCCTACCTTGTAGACCGGCCTTTCCGTGAAAACTTCCAGGCCCACTCAAGTCCCATCAGGGAGCAGAGTGTTAAAAGAAGGAAGAGTTGGGCCAGGGCCTTAAAATGTGCTCCCAGGTTTCTAAGTGGCTCAGAGGCAACAGGAAGCATGGCCTGGGGACTATTCCTTGTGTCTGAGTCACTGACCAAGATAGGAACTGGGTAAAAAGGAGATGAAGAACAGACTAGGAAGAGGCACTAATTCTTAATCTCCGCCCAGGAGGGAAGATTGTACAAATTTGTTCATTCAAAAAATGTTTACTCAACATCAGCGAGGCGATGATGATACAGTAGCAGACAAAACAAAATCTCTGCATTCATCAAGCCCCAAATTGAGACTGGGAGGCAATTAGACAATGAGCAAATCAAGTAAACAGTATTTTAGATGGTGATATGTACCCTGGAGAAAAACAAAGCTGTGAGGTGGGGTGTATAGAAGGGAATGCTGGCCCAGCTGGAGGGGGAGGAAGATATGCATTCAGATAGGGTCATCCGGGAAGACCTCACCTATAGGGTGACCTGGGAGCAAAGACCTGGGGGCCTGAGGGTGGAAGGACAGGTGAAAAACTCTGAGGCAGAAGCGTGCGGGGATTGTCTGAGTTGCCTAGGTGGCTGAAAACGGGTGCAATCCATTCCAAAGGGCCTTCCTGGTACTGCTGGGACGGTGGCTTTTAGTCGGCATGAGGAAGGAAGTCTCTGGAGGCTTTTGAGCAAGGCATGTGTGGTCTGATTGATTCCTGCAGGATTGTGGGCTCTGTTCCTCTCCTTTTTTCCTACTGTTCCTGCAGAGAAGATCCTACATCTGCAAAGACCCTATTTCCAAATAAGGTCACATTCACAGCTACCAAGGTTTATTCGCTTCATTTCGGACAGATATTTTTAAGAGGATGCGAGAGAAGGAATTCTAGTTGCCACCATTATCTTTCCTCATTGTTCCTCCTTGATACTTGAGTTTAGTCAGAGATACCTTTCCTTATTTTGTGGTGTTGTATTTGTTTACTAGGGCTGCTATAACAAAGTAGCACAGACCGAGTGCTTAGACAACAGAACGTTATTTTCTCACAGTTCTGGAGCCTGCAAGTCCGAGATCAAGGTGTCCAAGGGGTCGGCAGGGTTGGTCCCTCCTGAGGACTGTGACAGAAGGGTCTGTTTCAGCATCTCTTCTTGGCTTGTAGTTGGCTTTCTCCCTCTGTCTTCACATTGTCTTCCCTCTGCCCAGGTCTTTGTCTAAATTTCCTGTTCTTGCAACACTAGTCTTATTGGATGAGGGTCCACACTAATGGCCCCATTTTCGCTTAATCACCACTGTAAAGACCCTGTCTCCAAATACGGTCATTCTGAGGCCCTGGAGGTTAGGACTTAATGAATGTGAGGGTGGGAGGGGGGCACAGAAAAGCCCATACAATGTTATTAAACATTGTCAGTGATACTTTCATGCTTCTATTTGCCATTTGAGCTGCTCTCAACTTTCTCGGGTATCCTGGCCTCCCTCTACCAAGCATTGGGGAAAAGGCAGACAAGCTGAGCTCACTTGGGGCCTTGGAGCTATGTTGCCTTGGGACAGAAAATAGAGGAGACCGGTTTACTTCTCTGAGGTCACTGGTTAACAGTGATTATCATCATGTCCACAGAGTGTAATACTCAAATGGATTTTTTAGTCTTCTTGTTTTTTTGCAAAGATAAATTGTCAAGATTAGTCTTTTATTACGTACTTAGTATTTAACATGAACATTTAACATGAGAATGTAAGCACATTGTAGGTATATAAGGACAAATTAACTGCTAAGAATGTATTCTTAATTTGATGTATTCTAGTTGAATTTTGATTATAACTTAAGTATTCAGTTTATTATATGTATTAGTTTCCTAGAGCTGCCATAGCAAAGTACCACAAACTGGGTGGCTTAAATAAGAAAAATGCATTCTTTCGCAGTTCTGGGGGCTAGAAGTCCCAAGCCAAGGTGTCAGCAGGGCCATGCTCTCTCTGAATGCTCTAGGGAAGAATCTCTTCCACTCCGTTTTCTTAGCTCTTGGTATTGTGAGCAGTCCTTTGGCTTGAACACATGTCACTCCAGTCCCTGTCACTATCATTGCATGGCATTCTCCTTGTGTCAGTGTCTCTTTTTTCTTATAAAGATACCAGTCATATTGGATTAAGGCCCACCTTAATTAAAACGAGCTCATCTAAATTTAGTACATCTGCAAAGACTCTATTTCCAAATAAGGTCACATTCACAGGTACCAAGGTTTACAACTTCAACATATCTTTTTGGAGGACACAGTTCAACCCACAGCATTATAACTGATATGTTCAAGATAGCATTGGAGTGACTTTTTTTCTGAAAATGCTAGAAACATTTATTTTCAGTAAGCTCTCTGACCACATTAAGATGCGCTGCATTACTCTTCTTTTGGGTTAATTCTGGTACCAGCAGTTAGCTTTTCTAAATTAGTCCCTTGGGGCACCTGGGTGGCTCAGTCGGTTGGGCATCTGACTCTTGATTTCAGCTCAGGTCATGATCTCAGGATCCTGAGATTGAGCCCCGTGTCAGGTTCCACGGTGAGCAGGGAGTCTGCTTGAGATTTTCTCTCTCCCTCTGCCCTGCCCTTTCTTTTTGTCTCTCTAAGGTAAATAAATAAATCTTTGAAACAATAAAAATAAATTAGTCTCTTTTAAGTCTGTAATAGGGTTCAAAGTAAGAAATAAAATCTCAGCAAAAAGTAGGATAGCTGAAACCATTAGGTGATTTCAGCTACAGTGTGTCTTTATGTCCAGAACAAAGACAGTTTCCATGGAATCCGCACTCTGGCAAAATGTGTGGGTCTGTATAAGAATGAAGGGAAGCATAGCAGGGGGAGGAGGGAGGTAAAGTGGATTTCATTAGAAGTTAAAAACTTGTGTGTGTCACAAGAAAGTAAGAAAGACAATCCACAGAATGGGAGAATATATTTGCAAATCATATATCTGATTGTATCCAGAATATATAAGGAACTCCTACAACTCAATAATCAAAAGACAGTGTAATTGAAAAATGGGCCAAGGATTTGCATAGCCATTTCCCTAAAGAACCTATACAAATGGCTAATAAGCACATGAAAATATGCCCTACATCATTCCATACTAGGGAAAAGCAAATTAAAGCTAATGCGGGATACCTGTTACACTCACTAGAGTGTAAAAAAAAAAATTGGTAAGGATGTCGAGAAATTGGAACTTGTGTATGTTGCTGGAGGAGATGGAAGGTAGTCTGGCAGTTCTCCAAAATGTTAAACATAGAATTACCATGAGATCTAGAGTTTCCACCCCTAAGTACATACCTAAGAGAAATGAAAACATACATCCACAAAAAAACCTGTGCTTGAATGTTTGTAGTAGCATTGTTCATAATAGCCAGAGAGTAGGAACAACCAAAATGGCCATGAACAAAAGGTGGTATATCCGTACAATGGAATATCATTCAGCAATAAAAAGGAATTGATTCATAAAATACATAAGTAACTATTAATACATGCTACAGCATGGATGAACCTTGAAAACATGATGATAAGTGAAAGAAACCAGTTATAAAGGCCACATATTGTGTGATTCCCTTTATATGAAATGCCCAGAATAGGCAGATCTGTACTGACAGAAAGTAGATTATTGGTTACCTGGGGCCATCAGCAGAGAGTGAGATGAGTTGGCAGGGGAAGTGCGTACAAGTTTGAGTATGAGGGCTAGTGGGTACAAGCTTTCTTTTGGGGGGAATGCAAATGTTCTTCTACATTCAGATTATGGTGATGGTTGCACAACACTGAATATACTAAAAACCATTGAATTGTATGTGGCGAATGGATGAATTTATAGTATGTGAATTTTATCTCAGTAAAGCTGTTTAAAAAAAGGAATGAGAAGGTAGAGACTAAAAATTCAGCTCGTGGCAAAACTAATTTAAGTGTGTGGCTGCCACATTGGACGCTAAGGAAATAATCAGGAATTTCTAGCAGTTTTTAGCATTTATTAAGTTCTACTAAATGAAGTAGCATGTTCAAGTGTCTAGGCTGGTCTCTGGCAGGTAAATATGTAGTAAAGTTGAACTGGAATAATAAGTAAAGTCTTATTTTATAAGCGCTTTTTGATCAAATGTATTTCTGTTTTTAAGTTTATTCTAAATTCTAATTGGATCATTCTGGTTTATCTGGTTTGGCTTTGAGCCAGAGAATCTCTTTCTCAGAGTCTAGGACTCTGCTTCTTGTGTATGCAAAACTAGCTTGAAACAACCTTACAGGCTTAGAGTTTGGGAGAAGTGATCTCCATTTGCAGGGGACTTCGTGTGGGCCCAGAGGACAGAATGTGTGCTAGAGAACTTAGTGGGGAGAACCAGCTTTGGTGTTGCTTCATTCACAAAGCAGACTCTCACACTTAATGTAGCCACACGTAGCATTTAATAGTGGGGAGGTAACTGTGACCCAAACAAAGATTTTTATAATTACCTTCCCAGGTTAGTCTGTGTATCACCAGAATGTTTTGATAGAATATTCACATTATATTTTTATTGACTAATTCCATTTAAAAAGGGTGTTCAATACTTTTATAAGTTATTTGAGTTATTAGATTTTCTAAATCTTATAAAAATTAATTTTTGATAAATAATTAAAATTTTTCTCCCTAATTGTACTCAGGTTATGGTTAATGGCATGGTTAATAATTCAAGTCTATTTATGTTCATATTTTTATTTTTATTTTTATTTTTTTTAAAGATTTTATTTATTTATTTGACAGAGAGAGACACAGCGAGAGAGGGAACACAAGCACGGGGAGTGGGAGAGGGAGAAGCAGGCTCCCTGCAGAGCAGGGAGCCCGATGCGGACTTGATCCCAGGACCCTGGGATCATGACCTGAGCCAAAGGCAGTCGCTTAACCAACTGAGCCACCCAGGCGCCCTATGTTCATATTTTTATAGTAAAGAGAACATTTCAGTGTAGTGCCATTGGACATTATAGCCCTAACAAGGTTAGAGAAACCGTATAATGCATAATCACATATAAATGGAAATAGAAAATTTAAAGTTGATTATTTATGAAATCTTTTTTTTAAAGATTTTATTTATTTTGAGAGAGAGAGTGCAAGAGCGGGTAGGGGCAGAGGGAGAGAGAATTTCAAGCAAACTCCACCCTGAGCATGGAGCCTGAACTGGGGCTCAATCCCACGTCCCCACGACCCATAGATCATAACCCAAGCTGAAACCAGGAGCCAGATGCTCAACCAACTGAGCCATCCAGGAGCCCCTATTTATGAAATCTTTTAAAGTATTTTTGGAGTCTCCTGACTAGGAAGGTGATGCAATGTCTGGGAATGAGGTATTCCAGTCTGGGAATTTTAAATAATTTTAAATAATTAGGTTGTTATAAGTGCACATACTTTTTTATAGAAGAGGAAGATCAAATTTAGCATTCCCCATTGTCCTTACTTTTTCTTTTAATTGAATATTCAGTAACATCTTATAGGAAGTAGTTATTGTTTGTGAGATTTGGAGTTTTAATGTGTGGCTGGCAAATCAAAGGTTACTTTAAAAACCGGTTCTAGATAGCTACTGTATCATTCCTTAAACTGATCTTTTCAAACAAATTTGTGTGTTTATTTTCCTCCCTGTTAAAGTCATTAAGGAAAGTTAAATTTTTAGCATTAAAGGCTCCTCAAAACATAATTGTTGAGTTATTTTTAGTGATCTTTGAATTTTAAGGATAGTATGCTTTAGTGAAAATAGGGAAAGAATCAGGGAAAAACCTCAGGCAAAGAATCAGGGAAAAACCTCATTCTGTTACTCTCTTGCCACAAGCCCGGCTGGCCTGCATTGGTTTCCTTAAACCTGGAAAATCAGGCTGTGCTCGTTTATATCTCTGAGTGACCATGTAGCAATGCAACCAGGTTGTGTGTGCGATTGTAAGCACTTTCTTTTTTTTTTTTTTTTAAGATTTTTTATTTATTTATTTGAGAGAGAGAATGAGATAGAGCATGAGAAGGGGGAGGGTCAGAGGGAGAAGCAGACTCCCCGCTGAGCAGGGAGCCCGATGCGGAACTCGATCCCGGGACTCCGGGATCATGACCTGAGCAGAAGGCAGTCGCTTAACCAACTGAGCCACTCAGGCGCCCGTTGTAAGCACTTTCATTTCCAGTACTGTTTCTCCTTATTTCCATGTTATTTCTGTGAGTGGGAAACTGAAGTTTAAAAAAGAATGAACAGATGGAGGATCCTAAGAATATTTTAGGATTGAACCTAGAGATGGGAACTTTATTTATGACTGTAGTGATATATATGTACTATAAATATAGTTTTGTTTTTACATATAAAGATGTTTCTGGCAAGTCTTTTTCTTTTTTTTTTAAGATTTATTTATTTATTTTAGAGAGAGAGAGGGAACATGAGCAGGAGGGACATAGGAAGAGGGAGAGACAATCTCAAGCAGACTCTATGCTGAGGGTGGAGCCCAATGTGGGGCTCCATCTCTCGACCCTGAGATCATGACTTGAACTGAAATCAAGAGTTGGACGCCCAACTGACTGCACCCACCAGGCGCCCTCTCCTTTTTTAAAGATTTATTTACTTATTAGAGAGAGAGAGCATGTTCGCGCGAGAGAGCGCGCGTGCGTGCAAGCAGGGTGGAGGGGAAGGGCAGAGGGAGAGAGAATCCTGAAGTAGGACCGCCGTCCCCCCCCCCTCCCCTTGAACGCAGAGCCTGGTGCAGAGCTCCATCATGACCCTGAGCTGAAATCAAGAGTTGGCTGCTTGACCCAGGCACCGCAAGTCTTTTTCAGTCAAAATCACTGACAACTAAGAAATGTTATGCAATTGTGAAAATACCTTGAACATTTAAGGAAAAAGTGTCATATAACAGGTTGGGAGAAATTACTTGACTGCACGCTCTCTGAGACCTTAAGGAACCAGCCAGCTAACTCAGGATGACAGAGGAGGGCCTGGGGACTATTTTACTTTGTATATTCATGAAGGGTCAAAATAAGGCTTTTTTGAGGCTTCAACAAACTCCAGCAAATTCACATAAAACTCTGCATGTGTTTTAGATTCACTAATCACTTTTTTTTTAAGATTTAATTTATTTATTTGACAGAGAGATAGAAAACACAAGTAGGCAGAGAGGCAGGCAGAGAGAGAGGGAGAAGCAGACTCCGCACTGAGCAGGGAGCCTGACAGGCTCGATCCCAGGACCCTGGGATCATGACCTGAGCTGAAGGCAGACGCTTGACCGACTGAGCCACCCAGGCGCCCCTCACTAATCACTTTAGATTAGTACATCATAAATGAGGAACAAATTACTCTCCTTAACAAAGTAGGAATTTTAATTTGATTTTTAATGGCTTTTGGGGGGGAGATTTTTATCTTTTCAAGAAATAAGGTATCAGATGATTTTTGACATCTTTACAGAGCTTCATGGTTTAATTGCTGACATGATTCTAGGGAAAATAAGTCCTAGAAAAAAATCATATTATCAAACTCATTACGGGTAAGAAAATTTTATTAGGTATAATTAGGGGAAAAGGTCTTAGAGAAAACTTATAAACACTAAACAATTTGAAACAATTAGTCTCAGAAGATTTAGTTTGTTCACAGAATTTTCTTGCCTCTGACCTTATTTTATCATTCATCCTGGCCAAATGTACTGACTAAGGCCTGAGTTTTCCCCACTAATAACCTTAACTGCTTATTGGTCATGGAATTTAGGAAGTTTAGCCAAGTCCAGCTAGATAATTTCAGTGAACTTTTTCCAGTCTTCATCCTCTTTGACCGTTCGGTACATTTGACATTGTTGACTATCCTGGCTAGCACTCTGTCTCATTCTTCTTTGTTCTTCTGCTTGCTTATTCTCTGTTCAGCCTTTAAAGAGTTTCTTAGTATTTGTTTCTAACTCTCTCATTACTTTATACCTGCGTGGCCCAATATAAGAGCTATTAATTATTTATGGCTATTTAAATTTAAATTAATTAAAAGTAAATACAAATTTAAAACTCAGTTTTTTTATCATACCAGCCACATTTCAGTTGTTCAGTAACCATATGTGGCCACCATATTGGATAGCACAGAAAGAATATTTCCATCACCGTGGGAGTTCTGTTGGGCAGCACTGCCTCTACCCTTTCTTTGGCTAGTTTTCTCTTTCCCTTACCTATATGCTGGTAAGTCTCCAAATTTCTCTCTACAGAACTTCTGTGCTCTACTTTTCTACTTACTACTGCTTACTCAGTGTTTTTATTTGGATATCATAAAGGGACCTCCAAATGAAAATGTTCAAATTAAAGTACCACATAACTGGTCACTCCTGTTTCTGTGACCAGGGATCACCATCCATCCATATGTCACAAACGAGGAGTCATCTCTGTTCATTCCTTCTTTATCATGTACTATGTCGATTCCATTATTGTCACACAGATTGACCTCCTAAGTATATCTCAACTCTGTTCTCTTTCTCTACACAACCATCTTCCACGACCGGTCTCTCTTGACCTATGGTAATAACTTCTTAATTGGTCTCCTTCTATCTACTCCTGCCCCTGTTTAATACATTTTTTCATATAAAGTCACAATGATTAAAAAAATAATGCAGGTGCTGTCATGTTACCTCCATGCTTAAAACCCTTCATTGTCTTCCCATTGTCCTTAGACATGCAGCCCACAAGGTCCTGCTTGCTAGGGCCCGCGTTTCAGTCTTCAGCCTCATCTCTTGCCGTTCCTCTCCTTCTCGTTGTACTCCAGCCACACCAGTGTTTCTTTTTCCTCAACTCACCCTGATTCATCCTGCCTCATATTCCCTGCCCATTTTCTTGATTCTTCTTAGAATGCTACCCTCCTCCCAATCTCACTCTGTCTAGGTAATTCCTACTTACCTTTATAATTTATCTCAGATGTCTCTTCTCTGATCACAACCCCACTTCCCCTGATTCTGGGTAGGTAAGAAAACTCCTGAGTTTTTAGGACCCTCCTATCAGTAGAGAATAATGCACTCTGGAGGAAGTCTTAATCACTAGAAGTAGGTCTTTAGTCATTCAGCAAACATTTTTTTGAATGCCATTATGTGTTAGGCACCGCTGTGCAATGAGAAAAACTGTCTCTGACCTTAAGGAGATCATAGTCTAACAGGGAGACAGGGAGATACACATATAAAATTATAATACAATTTCATAATGTGGTGAGAGTTACATGTTCAGGATTTAGTAGTGGAATGGATGTGCGGGGCAGTCAGCTCTACCTGGAACAGAGGTCAAGAAAGACTTTTTCTTCAGAGTAGCAGCATTGAGTTGGAAAGATTGAATGGCCCTCATTTCTTTCTGGGCTTATCAGGTGGATATGGATAGATGGTACCACATGTCCACAGACAAAGAAGACAGTTATGGAATGGCCTCCTGTGTGTAAGTTATGTCAAGTGAGACACTGTGCTGGTGCTTGGCATGTAATGGAGAAGTAAGGCTTAATAGGAAGACAGGAGCTGAAACTAAAGGGACTTGTAAGCTATCCTAAGAAGTTTGGACTTAATCCTGTAGAGCCGTGGTTTTCAAACTATCGTGTGCATCAGGATCACCTGGAGGGCTTGTTACAATGCAGATTCCCAGGCCCTACTCCAAAGGTTCTGATTCTGGAGATCTGGAGTGGGCCCTAAGAGTTTGCAGTACTCACAGGTTCCCCAGTAATGCTGATGCTACTCATCCAGGAACCACACAGAGCCACTGCTGTAGATAATGAAGAGCCATTAATGTATTACTGTTTGTATTTTAGTAGCCAACTCTTTAGCTTTTTATTTACAATTAGAACAGCCAGACTAGTTGAGTAATAGTCTGTTGAAATAAGCTGACCGCTGTGGTCTGAATGTTTGTGTCTCCCAAAATTCTTACGTTGAAATCCTAACACCCAAACATGATGGTGGTAGGCGGTGAGGGCTTTGGGAGGTACTTACGTCATGAGCGTGGAGCCCTCATGGATGGGACTAGTGCTTTTATCAAAGAGGCTCCAGAGAGATCCCTAGCTGCTTCTACCATGTGGCAAAAAGGTGGCCAACTGCATCCTGGAAGAGGGCTGTCACCAGAACCTGCCCATGCTGGTACCCTAATCTTGGATTTCCAGTCTCCAGGACTGAGAAACAAATTTCTGTTGTTTATAGCCACCCAGTCTGTGGTTGTAGGTGCCTGAACGAACTAAGACATGGGTTAAGTATAGGAATTCTAAGTAGTACCAGGACATAAGCTAAATTGTCCCTGCAGCTTGGTGGGAATAAGTCCAGGATTACAGCTCCCTTTTTAAAGCCTTCTTTTCTGTTCTTCTGTTCTGAATCCTGAAATGTTATGAAAAATAGTTAAGGTGATTCAAGAGTAACATTTATTCAGCTGACTACACTAAAGGACATGATGTTGATTTGAGTCTGCTAGAAACTGCCAAGTATTAATAGTATACCCTGGGGAGTAATATGCTCATAGTATAGATGGGCTTTGGTCACGTTGTACATCTTCTTTAGAGTTTAAGTAAACCGTTTTAGAACTGCATATATCAAGTAGAACTATAGAAGACCTTCAGAAAATACTGCGTATGTATATGGACACAGATAGTTGCTGATAAGGACCATAATGATTTCCATTAGAAGTTACTTTAATAAAGATAATATGTACCTTCTTTGTCTGATCTTGCATTTAAAGGTGCCCCTGCCTGAAAGAAGGGAGCTAATCTGTAGACTCTAGTGGACTTCTCAGCGTCCTTCATTGTGCTTTGATATGATCTGATTTTCTAGCATTGTAGCAATCTGATACAAACAGTTCCTAATTTATGAATGACCTAAACTTAGAAGACACCTCAGCCCATGGCTACAGGGGCCCTTGCCAGGGTTTCTCCCTGCCCAGCCCTCCTGCTGTGAGTACTGCAGCCTCTGGCACCTGCTGTCCCTTCTCCAGCATCCCACCTAGCTCCCTGGTCCCTGTCCGTCCTCTGCCTGGAGGGTATAAGGGCTCAGGGCTCTTCCACTACTCTCTCTATAGTCCTATAACATTATAGCCAGTCCTCCTCCCACCTCTGTACCCCAAGAAAACTTTAATCATCATATATTCTAACACCTGCATTTATACAAATGAAGTTCAGGTCTAGAGATGGTAAATAATATACCTGGTGTAATTAGAACTAGTCACACACAGATCTTGAACTTGAACTTGAACCCAGGTCTCCTGATTTTTAGTCCTGGTCTCTTCCCACTACACTGCTTATTCACATGGGTAGATGTTATGAAAGTCTTGTTCAAAACTTACAAATTATTGGGCTGGATCTGTGTTCTAAGTGTATGTCTCATACCTGTTCAACTCATGGTTCCTGTTTGGGAGCAGGACTCTCGTAGCTATTGTGTGGATTTAGTTGATACGACATTATTACTTTAAAAATGTATTGCAGTCATGTTGGAGGGCTTTAAACCAAAGGAAGTGCAGGGAGTTTGAGTACTTGAGACATTTAAAGGAAGGAAGAAAAGGTGTACTGTAAGCATACCTGACCAGACTGGGCCAGGTCAGACTACCAGCTCTCTGTACTCTTCTCCATTATAACATGAGAGCTTCCGCCATCAGCTCCCGCCGTGTTCTGCTTATTCCTCAAGTATGCGTTCTGCTAAAGTGGAGTGACACTTTATACTGAAACTCAGGTGTTTGATGTGGTAAGAAAATCCCAGGTGTTCTTTTTGAAAAAGAACATACTGGCCTCAAGTTGAAAAGTAAGATAAATGTATATATATTTTAGTTCCTGGGCAACTTCTGAGGTGATTTTCAGATAATTTTGAAGAAATTTGTGATGATTAGTAACTACTGAGAATTGCTGTTAGTTTCGTGTTAAAAAGTGGAGCACCATTTTTCATTTTGAAAGTTGACTAGTCCCTAGGTAAATACATACCCGTTCCTTGACTCCTTCTCTCAAGAGGGTTTATTAAAACTTCTATTTACATGAACAAGAAAGATTCAAAGGATTGTTAGTTTGTCACTATGGACACGAGTTGAGGAATGGAGGCCCAATATTTTCCGGTGAGGAACTCCTTTAATTCCTTACCTCGAGGGCCTGGGTGGGGTGTGGAGGGGGTGGGGAGGTGGGGGACCGGGCAAGAACAGGCCTGTGCATCCTGGGGAGGAAAGCCACATGTTGGGGAGTCAGGGGAAGGGGGCAAGTGTGCATGCAGCCCTGTCTCCTTAACTGTCACAGAGTTTGTACTTCTCGGTGGGGTGGGAGTGCAGGGCACAGTTTGGCCCCCCCAGGGTGCTTGGGGCATTTGACAGTGTCCAGAGACCTTTTTGGGTGTCCCATCTGGGGGAAAGTATGCTGCTGGCATCTAGTGGTAGAGGCCAGGAATGCTGCTCAGCATCCCGCAATGCACAGGACGGCCCCCACGAGAAAAATTTGTCCAGCCCAAAACGTCAGTAGTGTTGCTGATGAGAACCCCTGCTCTGTTACCCATCGACTCCCCCAGTCAGCCTGCCGAGAGTGTTGCCGTCAGGAGATGTCTTGGGATTTGGTAGCTATGAGAAAAGAAAAAATACTCTGCTTGTGACATTTTCTAGGACCTGAAAAAGAAAGTAGTGCCATGTTAATCCACTTACACTTGTGCTGTTTCTGGAGTCCTTAGTTTACACTGTAAGTGACTTCACTCTCCTTTGCTTCATTAGAAGTCGTACCTAACAGTTCTCCCTGGTGTTTGTACTTTACTGATAGACACTTCACTTGCTTGAAGAAGAACTGTATTGTGGGCAGAAAGTTTAAAGCAAAAAGCAGTGCCCGATGTTGTCCATAGGTCTCCTGCAAGGTCATCATAGCCAAAAGCATTCACCCAATGTCTAATCTGAATTTCTTTTTTCAGCAGAGGAACCCAATGCACCCATTTCCTTTTGTTGTGGCCTCGGTAGAATCTGGACTATTCAGAAGGAAGAACAGTAAATATTTATAATTCATTGCTTTAGAATATTCTATCACTTGTGTGTTCATCTTGGCACCAGTTTCAAGAGCCACTGCCATTCAGTGTTTCACCTGCCACTGTTTATCTTCTTGGCTTCTTTTTAAAGCTAGGTCAAACAGTTGTGTGATTCACCGGCTTGTAACAATGCAGTGTTCCCTAACGCTCGACAGAGAGCCAGCCATGTGAATCTGGCTTGAGCTGGGCCACAGTGTGTTGTCACATGCCCACTGGCCTATACTTTTCGTGGCATGAATACTTCCTGACTGAATGGGTTTTCAGGTCACAGAGCATATTCATCTACATCGCTGGATTTACAAGGATTTTGGCACGACACACACACGGGCTGCATGAGTTCCATGTTACTCATTTAGCACTGAACGTGGTATTAGTTTTCTGAGGCAAAAATAAACAGAATTGCCTAAGCAACAAGCTGCTGTCAGATTCGTTAGCAACAAGCTTTGTGATCAGACAATGGCATTGTATTCACGTGAGCAGGCGACATTCAAGTAGAACACGAGAATATTCTTCTCAGCCCTGCAGCTGGGTTTTAGATGAAGGTTTATTCTCTTTCTTCCTTCCTTTTGGAATTTGCTTCTAGTTTTTGTGCTTTTAGAAAGGTTTTTATGCTTTCTTAAGAGAAGAATTTGGTTGTTGATAAATGTGTGTCAATTTCTTCCTATATATGTCTCTTTACTAGCCTATTTTAACCCCAAATTAAAACTGTGGCCTAGATTTATTTTATAAAAGGCAATTATTTTGTTCCCAAACTTTAGGGTATTTTAAATATGCGTAAAATAGGGATGCCTGGGTGGCTCAGTCGTTAAGCGTCTGCCTTCAGCTCAGGTCATGGTCCCAGGGTCCTGGGATCAAGCTCCACATCGGGCTCCTTGGGAGAGCCTGCTTCTCTGCCTGCCGCTCCCCCTGCTTGTGCTCTGTCAAATAAATAAATAAAATCTTTAGAAAAAAATGTGTAAAATTTAGATTTTAAAGATGTACGTTTTAAAAATGAAAATATTTTTTCTGAAAAATTAGCTGTTCCAAACGTGTGTTTGTTTTGGTACACACAGAAAGCATCCTAGTTTGTGCTAGACTGATTTGGAAGCAGACTTACATTTACCTTTATCTCCCACTAAGGGGTCTCTGAATTACTATTTTTTCCTTTTGAGATTATCCTCATTATTATTATTAACATTGAGTTAATGAGCTCCTTGGTCTGGGCCTATCAGCCAAGCATAGGACAAGTTGAAAGTCAAATGAAAGCATCTCTTCAGCGCACATACAGAAAAGTCATCCTGTAATATCTGACAGACCCTCTGGAACAAAGCCATCTGTTGACCTGAAGTCTACCTATTACCCTTGTGCTATGTACAGAAAAGAGCTGCTTCTGAAAGATCAAATGTTTTGTGGTACTCACCGAAGTTGTCTCAGTAGTTTGTTCAGCTTGCATAGGTACTGTTTTAGGCATCTGCACAAACTGACTAAGTGGGTCGAGAGAGGTAATGACCATCCTAGGGACTGGAGGTCTCCGGCAGAGTTCTGTAAAACATTACAAAGTGTTCTATAAAACAGTTGGAGGGGTACCAAGAAGCAGAACCCAGACTCCCTTCTTTAATATGGGTAGTTCCGGGGCGCCTGGGTGGCTCAGTTGGTTAAGCGACTGCCTTCGGCTCAGGTCATGATCCTGGAGTCCCGGGATCGAGTCCCGCATCGGGCTCCCTGCTCGGCAGGGAGTCTGCTTCTCCCTCTGACCCTCCTCCCTCTCATGCTCTCTGTCTCTCATTCTCTCTGTCTCAAATAAATAAATAAAATCTTTAAAAAAAAAAAAATATGGGTAGTTCCGATCTAAGCTGAGCACATTAGAACTCACCTTCAGAAGGTGTGATCTACCTGCCTAGGAATATTTATATTTTTCTAGTGGTCACCTAGTCCCTGAACATTGCCTGAAACAATCTCATTGTTTCTGAAGTGAACCTGCTCTTCTGCGTTCCATAGAGGATTTCCCACTTTCCCACTTTCTGCAGGCCTCTGAACAATTGCCCTTTTTACTTATCTCCCTGTAAGCAGATAACCTTACTCACTACTTCAAGGAAACGGAGACCATATGAGGGGAACCGCCCCAGCTTCCAAGCAC
Organism: Mirounga leonina; assembly: GCF_011800145.1. Lineage (NCBI taxonomy): Eukaryota > Metazoa > Chordata > Mammalia > Carnivora > Phocidae > Mirounga > Mirounga leonina. Next base: position 25,286,180 of record NW_023270320.1, on the reverse strand, counting down.
CAGTCTTCAAACTTGCTTTGTATGTATCCCCTCTCTTCTGCCTTCTGTGTTACTGTGGTGGAGGAGGTGGCCTTTTTCCAAAGCTGGTCCATTTACCTGTCTTCTGGATGCCTCTCCCCATCTGTCACTTCTCTTTCTATCTTAACTGATTCCTTCTCATCAGCATTAAAACCAGCTCATCTCTCTCCCATTAAAAAAAAAAAAAAAGCCTTTCCCTCAATTCCAATCCTGCCTCCATGTTGTGTATGCAAAGTGTGTCCATTCTCCACAAGGAAATGACTAAATATTTAGTCATTTTTAGAAATTAATATTGTGTAAGTTTTTTGTTTTTACTTGAAATTGTATAATGCTAACATAAGGAAACATACCATTATAAATGTTTTTGAATTAAATCTTAAAAAAAAAAATTCTTGCTAAGACCATATAACTCCTAAGTGGCACAGCCAGAATTCAAATTTAAGTCGGATTCCAGACGCTACTGAAAACTCTCCGCTGTATTTAACATGGATGTCGCTAGTGATTGGCAATGGCAGATTCGGTGGGGAGAAGGGATAGAAACCATATTGTTGCCGTAGAGTGAAGAATGGGAGGTAAGGATACTGTTTTTCTCCTTCAGAGCCCAAGTTTAGAGAAGCACAATACCTGAAACATAATAAGCACTTAGCGAAATGTTCGCTCTATGGTTGTTACCGCTCAGGAATACTTGACACAGCTCATTCATCCATTTCAACAAATATTTAATGAGTTTCCGCTGTGTTGCCAGGCACTGTTAAAGGTGCTGGAGATACAAGAGTGTATAAATAAGCAAAATGCCGACCTTGATGAGGACCTACTTACAGGATAAGTAAGTCGAATATAAGTGTGGTTATAGGTGGAGAAAGTAAAGCAGAGAGGGAGAAAGGCAGTGTTGTAGGCTGGGGGTTGCAGTTAGAAATAGGGTACCTAGGGAGGGCTCCCCCGAGACCTGAACTGAGGATCTGAGGGAGGTGAGGAAGTGAGCCCTGCAGATCCAGGGGTGGATGAAAGGGCCTCACTGAGGGAAGGCATGAAAAAGCCCTGAGCAGGGAACCACCCAGTGTGTTCAGGAAGCTCGTCACCAAAGACCACGTATTATATGAAATGTCCAGAATAGGCAAATCCATAGAGAAAGCCCCATAAAAATGCCCAGGGCTGAGAGGGTTGGGTGACTGCTAATGGGTACCTGGCTTCTTCCGAGGGTGATGAAAATTTTCTAAATAAGTGATTGTGGTGACGGCTGCACAGTCTGTAAATATACTAAAAGAAGTTAAATTGTACACTTTAAATAAGGAGAATTGTATAGTCTGTGAAGTGTATCTCAATAAAGCTGTTATTTAAAAAAGGCAAGAGGGGCGCCTAGGTGGCTCAGTCGTTAAGCGTCTGCCTTCGGCTCAGGTCATGATCCCAGGGTCCTGGGATTGAGCCCCGCATCGGGCTCCCTGCTCCGCGGGAAGCCTGCTTCTCCCTCTCCCGCTCCCCCTGCTTGTGTTCCTGCTCTCGCTGTGTCTCTCTCTGTCAAATAGATACATAAAATCTTAAAAAAAAAAAAAAAAAAAAAAAAGCAAGAGCCCATAAGGAAACCGGTGTGGTTACGTGTGTGCGGAGTCAGAGAGGATGAGTCTGGAGTGTGTAGGGCCTCTGTCCCCCTGAAAGAGCCTTGCCTTTCACTGCGGGAGAAATGGGGGCATGGGGAAGGGTTCTGAGCAGAGGAATGATGTGATCGGGTTGATAGGCTAAACAGGTTAGCCTTGGCTGCCGTGCTCACAAAGACTGAAGGGGAGACAAAGGGGACAGCATGGGACCAGCTGGGAGGCTGTGCATAGCACACACGAGATACTGTTTTTCCCGTGTTGCTGAAATTCCTTCTTTGGCTTCTCTGTAAACCACACACTCACATTCTCCTTCTGTCTCTCCTTCACCATCTCCTTTGCTAGCTCTGCTTCTTCTTTCTATTAAATGTAGGGTTTACTTAGATTCTGTACTGGGACCATTTTATCTCCTCCTGGGTTGTCTCACCTACTCCTGTGACTTGAGTTACCATCGACTGCTGAATACTTCTCAACTCCACACCTTGTATCTCTGCTCAGGTAGCCAAATGCCCTTAAACTCAGTTTGCCTGTTCTTTTGCTGTGTAACAAAACCACCCCAAAATGCAGTGTCTTAAACAATAGTCCTTTCTTTTGTACACAAATTGACAGTCTGAGCAGGTTTGGCAGGGATGACTCTTCTCTCCTTGACCGTGGCTGGATGCCTCACCTTCAAGATGGTGTATGTTCATGGTGCCAAGTTGGTGCTGGATGTGAGCTGAGGTCCAGCCAGGGCTGTGGTCTGGGGGACCTCTCCATGTAGATCTCTCCAATGACTGCTTTGGCCTCCTCAAAGCACAGAGGCCTCCTGGCTGGTGGACGATTTACCAGGTGGCTGGCTCAGGGCTCCAAGTGTGTGGCCTTTTACGATCTAGCTTTAGAAGTCATGGGTTCATGGGGCGCCTGGGTGGCTCAGTTGGTTAAGCGACTGCCTTCGGCTCAGGTCATGATCCTGGAGTCCCGGGATCGAGTCCCGCATCGGGCTCCCTGCTCGGCGGGGAGTCTGCTTCTCCCTCTCCCACTCCCCGTTTGTGTTCCCTCTCTCGCTGTGTCTCTCTCTGTCAAATAAATAAAAATAAAATCTTAAAAAAAAAAGAAGTCATGGGTTCACTTCCTCTGTAATCACAAACCCACCTGTGTTTGGGAAAACGGAACACATACCCTCCTTCTCAGAGGGAGATTGTCACAGTAACATTGACAAAAAGAGCAGGTGAGATGAGAGATCTTGTGAGCACCTTTGGCAAATATCATCTGTCACATTGTCCACAGTTGAATTTAAGATCTTTCATAAACCTGTTTTTTCTATAATGTTCCCTGGTTCATAATTGGCCCCACCACCTCCATGGCTGCTCATGGCAGAAACTTGGGAGCATCTTTGATACCTCTGTTTTCTTTACATTCTTCAGCCACCTACCCTCTCCCCTGTCTGGTCAATCACAGGGTCCTGTTAGTTCTCTTTATAAATCACTCTCAGATCCTTCTAGTCCCCTCTCCTGCCCTTGCTGTGACCCTGGTTTAGGCATCTGCCTCCTGGGTTACTGCAGTGGTCTTCAACTGGTTTCTCTTCTTGCAGTCTTTGCCTTCCAGTTTTTTTTTTTTTTTTACCATTCCTGTATAATCTTTAAAAACACAAACCCATTTATGACATACTCCTGCTTAAAACCCATTAGAAACTGCCCAGTGCTGTTGAGCTAAAGACCGAAGTTGTTCCTATGGACTAAACGGCTTTGTGTCTCTTGGCTCCTGCCTCCTCCATATTTACTTTGGATCACTATCTCCCCCTTGCATCTGCTGCACTGGTTCTTCCAGGTCCTCCCAGGCTCTCTCCTTCCTGCCTCACAGCTTTCACTTTCACACTTGCTGCTCTCTCTGGGTGCCACATTCCACTCCTTCATTTCATTTGAGTGTAATTTGCTCAGGGAAACCTGGATCAGAAACACTGGTCAAGCAGCTCAAGGATACCTGCGCATTTTCTTTGTAGCCCATATATGCTCATAATTGCTCCTGTTGTCTTTGGATTTCTGCCTTGCTAGGCTTTAAGTTCCATGAGATTTAACAATTGGTCTTGAGTCCCAAATGCCTACTAGCCAGTGCCTGACACACAGTGAGCACTCACTGCATGCTTAGGAATGACTCTGCACACATGATACATACATATATTTAAATACACATTTACACATGCACATCGATTGTGAGTTTATGTGTACAGATGAGGTTTTTTAAAAAAATGTTTTATACCCGAGTAGGATTTTTCAGTGGTGTATTTAGAAATTAATGGTACTTCTATTTGAGGGTATATATATGTGTATGTGTGTGTGTTTAGCATGAATTCTCTTCTTTAGTACCCACTGTTCAAAATGTACCATGTCAGACACCAGTCTTGTTCAGAGTTGTTAACGTTCCCCTTTTTGTACCTTGTCCTCTGACTGGGTCCTGTCCATCCATCCCATTCAAGGTAAAGAAACTGCTGCAATGAAAGCTGATCTCCTAAGGGCCAGGAATATGAAAAGGTACATTAACCAACTGACTGTGGCAAAGAAGCAGTGTGAGAAGAGAATCCGAATCCTGGGAGGCCCTGCCTATGACCAGCAAGACGAGGGGGCCTTGGATGAGGGAGAAGGGCCTCAAAGCCAGAAGGTAGAACTTTGTGGTTTCTTGTTTTGACCATTTCGTGTTAGTTATAAACACTCATGTAATCTCCCATCCAATCTTTTAACTTTTTGGTATTTAACATAAGACATATGTTCCAGAACAGAGACTCACGTGTTTGCTCACAAAGAGCTGTATTACTTGGTGTCCTTGACTTCTGTGAATGGTAATAGGTAAGATAGGTAGGCACGGAGTATATGTGTGTGTATGTGCCCATGTGTTTTTTCCTAATCCACAAACCCTGAGGCACACACTTACACTTACAATGGCCCAATCGAGTTACCCACTACCAGGTGGATAGAACTAACCACCTATGGAATAGAAGGTATCTTGTAAGTTATTTTACTTAGCTCTTATCACAATTCAGTGAAATTTGAATTTCTCGATCTTTCCCATTTTACAGGTGAAGAAACAAAGTTGGTTTAAGTAAATTACCTAAGCCCAGGTGGGAAGAGGCAGAACTAGATAAAAACCCAGATCTAGTTGCTTCACAATCTGAGTGCTTTCTCACTGAGCCATAATATGTCAGCAACTGTTTTTACAACAAAACTTTGGACTGTCTGATATGGGGTCCTCAAATCATGGAGCTTAGGAAAGTGTCCTAGCCCTACCTCAGTATCTGTTCTTACTCTCAAGGACCCAAGCTTGTCTTCCAAGACCCAGGGAATGCTAGGATTGAAGGAAACAGCAGAAGGATTGAGGAGCTTGTTTGTACCACTTGGGAACAGGACTTCAAGGCAGTCTCCAAACTTCTCTTTTTTAAGATGGCACTTAGCCACAAAGAGGCTACCATTAGTATAATTTGACTTTGGCTACAGCCTCTAACCTCGCTTGTTTGGATTTTTAGTCTCTTGATCTTTTCTCATTCAGTTCTTGGTTTGACTTCAGATGCCTATCTGTAACTTTTCCCTTCCTCCTCATTCCAGAGATGAACTTTGACCTTTTTTCTTATTTGTGGCCCAGTCTCCATTAGAGCCTCTTCAGGATAGTTTATGCTTGACCTTGGACCAACTCTAACACAAGCCAGAGTTGTTCTTCTGCAACATCTTGGACAAGTGGCATGAATGCAGCCCCAAGGAGCTCTTGTTTTATAGAAGGGTCTCTCCTTACCACTGGAGATCTGTTTATTTTGCTCTTAGCAAATACACCTTTCTGCAATTTTGGCTTTGTGGTCCAAAGTGAAAAATTTTACCTTTTGGTGAATGTTGGAGAGAGAGTGGATTTGGCAGGTCGAATATTGTCCTTCTTCCCCTTTCTCCTCAGCCTCTGGACTCTTAAATAGATTTCCAGCCACATTTGTCACAGAAAAAGTTCTCTTCCTGTGTCCCATGTATTCATTCATTCATTCATTCAACAGACATTTATTGAGGGTCTACAATCTCTCAGTTACAGTGCAAGGTACTAGAATACAAAAGGAATAAGATGGAGTCCCTGCTCTTAAAGAGTCCTATGTAATTATAAAATAGAAAGGTAAGTGATCCAATAGAGATGAGAGATATATACCTAGAAGACGCATCTGATGGCTTGCTACCTAGTCAAAAGATGATGTGGTTTTAGATCTTATGGTAGAAGAAAACCTTGAGAAACATAAAAGAAGATCATTTCAGAACTGAATGTGAATTCAGTACATGTTATCTGGCAGTATTTACTAGAAGTAGACTTAATCTGGTTTTAGCTCCCTTTTGACTTATTTCTTCACGTATTTAGGAAAGGAGCATCCTATTGCTGTTGCAACAGTGTAACCTCAGTAAAATTATTTCCGTTAGGCTTCAGGCTGAAAGCCTCAGATAATATTACAGAATTCTAATGTTTATGATGGTTTGCTAGTCGAAAGATAAGATTTTGGTTAGTTTGGGGCCATAAATGGGTAGAGGAGTTTTGCTATAACCTAATCATATTTGATCCAGAAAAATCACCACCCAACTTTATTTCAGAATTAGGTGAATCCCCCAATTTAAAGAAAAGAGATTAAGTAAATAAAAAGAAGGAATTATATGCTCTCTATAAGAAACTAAATATTAAGGAACAGATTGGTTGTAAGTGAAAGGAGGGGAAAAGGCATGCTTATGTAAACACGAAGTATAAGAAATCTAAAGTAGTTAATATTAACATCGGATGAAATAGACACCAGAACAAGGAATATAACCAGGGATGAAGAACATTTCATTATGATGAAGGGGTAAATTCATCAAGAAGGCATGATAATCCTAAATATGTATGCAATCAATGAGATCTTTAAAATACATGAAGCAGGGCACCTGGGTGGCTCAGTCGGTTAAGCGTCTGACTCTTGATTTCAGCTCAGGTCATGATCTCAGGGTCGTGAGAGTGAGCCCTGAGTTGGATTCCATGCTGGGCGTGGAGCCTGCTTAAGATTCTCTTCTCCCCTCTGTACCCCCTCCCCACTCACTGTGCTCTCTCTCTCTCAAAAAAACAAAACAAAACATGAAGCAAAAACTGACAGAACTGAAAGGAGAAAAAAAGATCCACAATTATAATTGGAAATGTTAACACCTCTCTCTCAGTAATTGATAGAAGAAATAAACAAAAAATCAGGATACAGAAGATGTGAACAACAGTAATAACCAATGGGAACGGACATTTCTAGAACATTCCACCTAGTACCAACAGAATACACGTTCTTCTCAAGTGTACATTGAACATTCACCAAGAAAGACTATATTGCTGGGCAATAAGACAAATCCCAACACATTTAAAAGGTTTAAAATTATACAGATTATGTTCTCTGACCAAATGGAATTGGAACTCAACAGTAGATCTGGAAAATTCTCAAATATTTTTAAATTAAACAGTATATCTAAATAAGGCTTGAGTCAAGAAATTATAAGGGAAATTAGAAACTAGTTTGAAGGGAATGAAAATGAATGTACAACATCTTAATATTTGTGGGATACAGCAAAGACTACTTAGAAGGAAACACTTTTTTTTTTAAGATTTTTTATTTGAGAGAGAGAGAGACAGAGCAAGCATGAGTGGGGGGAGAGGGGAAGGGCAGAGGGAGAGGGAGAAGCAGGCTGACCACTGAGTGAGGAGCCTGATGCCGGGGCTCGATCCCAGGAGCCTGGGATCCTGATCTGAGCTGAAGGCAGACGTTTGACTGAACCACCCAGGCGTCTCAGAAGGAACCACTTTTTAATGCTTATGTTAAAAAAGAAGTAAGGTTTAAAATCAGGGATCTTCCTCCTTAAGAACCTACAAATGAAAACTAAAATAACTAGAAGGGAGGAAATAGTATAACAACAGAAATCAATGAAATAGAGAACAGAAAAACAGAGAAAAATCAATGAAAGCAAAAGATAGTTCTTTGAAAAGATCTATTATACAGTCTAGTTAGACTGACAAAAGGAGGAGAGAAGGCACAAATTACCATTATTAGGAATGAGAGAGGGGGCATCACTATAGATCCTCCATGCATTAGAAGGAGAACAAAGGAGTATTATGAACAATTTGAAGTCAATAAATTTCACAATTTAAATAAAACAGACAGATTCCTTTGGAAATACAAATTACCAAAACTGACTCAAAAAGAAATAGAAAATCTGAGTAGCCTTAGATGTATTAAATAAAATGAATTTATAATTTAAAACCGTCCCACAAAGAGAACTTCAGGCTCAGATTATTTCACTGGTGAAATCTGTTAAACATTCAAGACATAGATAAGATCAATCTTTTTTTTTTTAATGTTAATTGCCATACATTACATCATTAGTTTTTGATGTAGTGTTCCATGATTCATTGTTTGCATATAACACCCAGTGCTCCATTGAATACGTGCACTCTTTAATACCCATCACCAGGCTAACCCATCTCCCCAACCCCCTCCCCTCTAGAACCCTCAGTTTGTTTCTCAGGGTCCATAGTCTCTCATGGTTCATCTCCCCCTCCAATTTCCCCCCCTTTATTTTTCCCCTTAACCACATATAAGTTTTTATTTTAATTCCAGTTAATTAACATATAGTGTTATATTAGTTTCAGGTGCACAATATAGTGATTCAATGATTCCACACATCACCCAGTGCTCATCAACTATTTAACCCATTCCTGCATCTCCTTTCCCTCTGGTAGCCGTCAGTTTTCTGTTTCTTGGTTTCTCTCTCTCTCTTTTTTTCCTTCCCATTGCTCACTTGTTTTCCACATAGGAATAAAATCGTATGATATTTGTCTTTCTCTGACTGACATTTCATTTAGCATAATACTCTCTAGTACCATCCACGTCCTTGCAAATGGCAAGATTTCACTTTTTTTTATGGCTGAATAATATTCCATTATACACTCCAGCATGTGTGTGTGCACTCATGCGACACACACACACGTGCGCGCGTGCTACTTCTTTACCCATTCATCAGTCAGTGGCTACTTGGGCTGCTTCCATATGTTGGCTATTGTAAATAATGCTGCTATAAACATCGGGGTGCATGTATCCCTTTGAATTAGTGTTCTTGTATTCTTTGGGTAAATACCCAGTAGTGCAATTATTGGATTCTAAGGTAATTCTGTTTTTAACTTTCTGAGCAACCTCCAAACTGTTTTCCACAGTTAGCTCTCCTACCAGCAGTGCACTAGGCTTCCTTTTTCTCCACATCCTCACGAACACCTGTTGTTTCTTGTGTTTTTGTTTTTAGCCAATTTGACAGGTGTGAGGTGATGTAGTAGTTTTGATTTGCATTTCCCTGATGATAAGTGATAAGCATCTTTTCATGTGTCTGTTGGCCATCTGGATGTCTTCTTTGGAGAAATGTCTCTCCATGTCTTCTGTCCATTTTTTAATTAGATTATTTGTTTTTTGGGTGTTGGGTGTTTTTTGGGTGAATATTGAACCACCCTTGCAACCCAGGAAGAAATCCCATTTGATCGTGGTGGATGATTTTTTTTTAATGTATTGTTGAATTCATTTAGCTAGAATTTTGTTGAGCATTTTTCCATCTGTGTTCATCAGGGATATTGGCCTATGGCTCTCCTTTTTAGTGGTGTCTTTATCTGATTTTGGTGTCAGAATAATGCTGTCCTCATAGAATGAATTTGGAAGTTTTCCTTCCTTTTCTATTTTTTTGGAATAGTTTGAGAAGAATAGGTATTAACTCTTCTTTAAATGTTTGGTAGAATTCACCTGTGAAACCATCAGGCCTTGGACTTTTGTTTTTTTGGGAGTTTTTTGATTACTGATTCAGTCTCTTTGCTGGTGTTCAAATTTTCTAATTCTTCCTGTTTCAGTTTTGGTAGTTTATATGTTTCTAGGAATTTATCCATTTCTTCTATGTTGTCCAATTTGTTGGCACATATTTTTTCATAATATTCCTTGTAATTATTTGTATTTCTGTGGTATTGGCTGTTATTTCTCCTCTCTCATTTGTGATTTTGAGTCCTTTCTCTTTTTTTCTTGTTAAATCTAGCTAGAGATTTGTCAATTTTGTTAATTTTTTTTCAAAGAACCAGGTCCTGGTTTTATTAATCTATTCCATTGGTTTTGTTTGTTATTTGGTGTTTATTTTGTTTTTGTTTTAGATTCTATATCATTTATTTCTGCTCTAGTCTTATTTCCTTCTTCTGGGTTTAGGTTTCATTTGTTGTTCTTTTTCTAGGTTCTTTAGGTGTAAGGTTACGTTGTTTATTTGAGATTTTTCTTGCTTTTTGAGGTAGGCCTGTATTGCTATATATTTCCTCTTAGAACTGCTTTTGCTGCATCCCAAGGTTTTGAGCTGTTGTGTTTTATTTTCATTTATTTCTATATATTTTTCTTATTTCTTCTTTGACTTCCTGGTTGACTCATCCATTGTTTAGTAGCATGTTATTTAACCTCCATGTAATTTTGGTCTTTACAGATTTTTTCTTTGGTTGATTTCTAGTTTTAGCAGTAGCGTTTAGCATAGCATTGTAGTCAGAAAAGATGCAGGATATAACTTGGATCTTTTTTTGAATTTATTGAGACTTGTTTTGAGGCCTAATATCTGATCTGTTCTGGAGAATGTTCTATGTGCTCCTGGAAAGAATGTGTATTCTGCTGGTTTAGGATGAAATGTTCTGAATATATCTATTAAATCCACCTGGTCCAATGTATCATCAAAGCCATTGTTTCCCTGTTGATTTTATGATTGGATGACCTGTCCATTGATATAAAGAGGGAGTTAAAGTCCCCTACTATTACTGTATTATCATCAATTAGTCCTTTATGTTTGTTATTAACTGTTTTATATATTTGGGTGCTTCCATTTGGGTGCATTAAATATTTACAATTGTTGTATCTTCTTGTTGGGTTGTCCCCTTTATCATTTATTATATAGTGTCCTTCTTTGTCTCTTGTTACAGTCTTTGTTTTAAAGTCTAGTTTGTCTGATATAAGTATTGCTACTCCAGATTTCTTTTGACATCTGTCTTCATGATAGATATTCTCTGTCTCCTCACTTTCAATCTGCACGTGTCATTTTTTTTTTTTTTTTTTTAAGTAGGCTCCATGTGCAGTGTGGATCCCATTGTGGGGCTTGAACTCATGACCCTGAGATCAAGGCCTGAGCTGAAATCAAGAGTTGGATGTTCAACTGGCTGAGCCACCCAAGCACCCCTCAATCTGCAGGTGTCTTTAGGTCTAAAATGAGTCTCATGTAGGCAGCATATGGATGGGTCTTGTTTTTTTATCCATTCTGTCACAGTATGTCTTTTGATTGGAGTGTGTAGTCCATTTACATTCAAAGTAATTATTGATATACATATTTGTTGTCATTTTATTTCTTTTGTGGTTGTTTCTGAAGATTTTCTCTGGTCTTGTCTTTCTCTCTTTCATGTTTCTCATTTTCCTTAGTGATATATTTGGATTTCTTTCCTTTATTCTTTGCATATTTATTAGTGGGTTTTGATATATGGTTACCATTAGGTTTGTATATAACCTCTTCTGCATATAGTAGTCTGTATTAAATTCATGGTCATTTAAGTTGTACCCATTCTTTATTTCTCTCCTCCTCATGTTCTTTATCATGTTTTACATCCTTTTGTGAGTTCCTTGACTGATTTTATACTGAAATACTCATTTTTACTGCTGTGGTGTTTCCTACCTATCTACTGTCATTTTTGGTCTCTCCTTTCTATTCAAAGTTTGCCTTTTAATATTTCTTGCAGAGCTGGCTTAGTGGTCATGAACTCCTTTAGTTTTTGTTTGTCTGGGAAACTCATCTCTCCTATTCTGAATGATAGCCTTGCTGGATAGAGTATTCTTGGCTGCAGATTTTTCCTGTTCAGCACTTTGAATATATCATGCCATGCCTTTCTGGCTTGGAAAGTTTCTGCTGAAAAATCCCAATAGCCTCATGGGGTTATTGGTCTTCTTTTGTCTTACTGCTTTTAAACTTTGTTCATTATCATGTGTTTTGCCAATTTAATTACAATATGTCTTGGTGTGGATCTGCTTTTGTTGATTTTGTTGGAGGTTCTCTGTGCCTCCTCGATCTGGATATCTGTTTCCTTCCCCACATTCAGGAAGTTTTCAGGTATTATTTCTTCACATAAATTTTCTGCCCCTTTTTCTCTTTCTTCTTCTTCTGGGACTCCTGTAATACAAATGTTACTACATTTGATGGAGTCACTGAGTTCCCTATTCTCTTTTTGCATATTCTTTTTTCTCTCTTTTGTTCACCTTGATTACTTTCCATTACTCTGTCTTCTAGGTCATTAATTTGTTCCTCTGCTTCTTCCAGCCTGCTGTTCATTCTTTCAAGCATGTTTCTCATTTTGTTTTTTGAGCCCTTTATCTCTGCTTATTATTCCTTATCTCTGTGTAAGACATATAAGACACTCATGTCTTCCACCTTTTCTCAAGTCCAGTGAGTATCCTTATGATCATTGCTTTAAATACTCCATAAAACATGTTACTGATACCTGTTTCACTTAGCTCTCTGGCTGTGACCTTGTCCTGTTCCTGTTCTTTCATTTGGGATAAATTTCTTTTTTTTTTTTTTTTAAAGATTTTATTTATTTAGAGAGAGAGAGAGTGCATGTGAGTGAGTGCCAGGGGAGGGGCAGAAGGAGAGAGCAGACTCCCTGCTGAGCAGGGAGCCTGATGTGGTGCTCAATCCCAGGACCCTGAGATCATGACCTGAGCTGAAGGTAGATGCTTAACTGACTGAGCCACCCAGGCGCCCTCTTTGGGATAAATTTCTGTCTTCTCATTTTGTCTACATCTCTGCCTGTTTCTCTCTTTTAGGAAAGTCAGCTATATCTCCTGTTCTTGAGGGTAATGGCCTTCTGAAGAAGAGGTCCTATAGTGCCCTGCCATGTAGTCTCCCTTGTTCCCCAAGATCTGGTGCTTCTGGGAGTGTCTCCAGTGTGTGGTGTATGTGTTCTGCTGTTTTGTCCTGGCTGCTTTATCCTTCAGGCCAGTTATCTGGAGAGGCTCTCTTTGCCTGTTGTGGGCAGTGTTTGGTCCCTGCCCTGAATGTGGTACCTTTTAACCAGGTGTGCTCAGACCGCTTGTGAAGTGAGACCTGTCACCACTGCCAACAGAACTACAAAACTGTTGAGTCGGGGCACATGGTGTGAGCAGGGGTTTGGGCTGGTCTTCTGGGGAAGGGGCCCTGCCATGCTGGGACTGAGGCAAGCATGACTGGGAGGGGCAGTTCCGCTGCAGCACAGGGTTGAGGGGTGCTTGGTACAAGCAGGTTAGGTAGTGAGTGTGGGAATAGTGCTGGTTCCTGCAGGTGGCCCTGCACTTATGCTGAGGGGTGGGGGAGGGAGATGCATATATATGGCCAGTTCCTTTGTTCCCAGAGTGGTCTCTCCATGAACACTGCCTCTCTGGGATACACTCCGAAATGAGTGAATAACCTCCCCACTGTGTGCCCCGGGTGCTCTTCAGATCTGTGTTTCCATTCTGTATGTCTGCAGGTTGTTTGCTGGCCTTCTCTCTGAGAGCAGCACAGCCCCCTCCAGGCTCTATCCCAGCCCAGTCCACTGACCTTTAGAATTACAGGCTTCAAGCCCCACTGGTTGCCAGAAGTCACGAAATTTGGCCCCTCTTACTTTCTAAGCCAGTTACTGTGGGGATTTGTTTTCCCCCACTCTCCCCTGTCATTCATCCTTGTCTGTGACCCTGGCTTCTTCCTCATCACAGCACAGGGATCCATTTCTCTCCCAAGCCGCATGTCCACACTTCCTACCTTCTGGGTGACTTATTCTCTACCTTTAGTTATGAAGTTTGTTCTGCCAGCCTTCAGGTCAGTTTCTGGGGCATTTAGGATGATTTGAAAGTTATCTAGTTTTGTATGTGGGACAAGGTGAGCCTGTGATCCTCCTACTCCACCACCCCCATCTTCCAACCCACTGTCTAAGATCAGTTTTCATATCAATTTATATTTGATCCAAGACCCGTCCAGAGTGAACACCATCGAGTGTAGCTCAGGCAGGACTCTGCACTTGAATATGAAGATTCTCTGAGTTTCTGTTTCTGCTGGAATTCTTGGAGAGCATCTTTCCTAAATTCGTCTTTCCTTCTTGAATTCCATACTATTTGTAGTTTGCTACACACACAAATCAGGTAATTTCTTAAGGAGAGGAACTGTTTAATTATGGTTAAGAAGCTGTGCTAGAGTCAGAAAGCCTGGCTCTCAATCCTATATCTACTGAGATTGACTTTGGACAAGTGCGCTTCTTTGTACTCCATTTGTAAAATCAGGATAATTGTATGTATCCTTTGGGTGGCGACCATTAAATAATGCACATAATGGGATACGTACACCACATGGTATATGAGCACTCACTAAATATTATTACTGGCATTGATTATTATGGGAGTGTGTTTAGTGATGATATAGATGTAGGAAAAATCCAATTGTAATCTCTTCTTTTAGGATAAAAACATCATTCCCAAGATCCTAATTCTACATATTCTCATTAGTATACTGGAGATAGCCTCATGAGTAAATTGTGGATGTTTTGAAACTAGAGAATCCTGGTCCTATGTCACTCTTGGTAACATGTTGGGTACATTAGGAACATGTTCATTCCTCTAAGGCCCTGAGGTACTTCTGAGTGCTTTTCCTGGAGAAAAATTAACTAGCTGGTAAGAGGTAGCAACCCACACAAAACACAGAACTTAAGTTCACAAAATATGCATGATGAAACCAGATCAGGTTGGACTGGGAGAGACTGAAAAATCGTAAATAAAACTTCCTGAAGAGGAATAGATAATGATCTGCCTTCCTGCCCGAAATGCTGTATGGCCTTTAGTAATGTAACGTCTACCAGGACAGTATTTTGTCTGCTACCTAGAGACCATTGACTATGGTAGCATCCCTCCCAGAATTACCAGGGATCTTCAGACAGAAAGAAAAGGGCTGAACTAACAAATGAATTAAGAGCACAATGTGTGCTGTGTGGAAGCCCTTAGTGAATGTTAATTATATCATCTATAGTTTACAAAAATGATTTCGGTAGTGGTGTCAAGTTTGACCTCCCCACCCTTCTCTTTGTACTTCTGCACAAAAATCTCAGAGTTACTGAAATTAAGTAATCTCGAATGACTTGAGATTGAGTTAATCTCAGATGAATGCGTTTGACTCTGAAGTATACGATCTACTCATCCTGTTCACCCCGATCCACACTCTTAGTGTAGGTGTTACACAGTGAGATGCTCTTCTCTCCTTCAAGAGGAGAGAAAAAAGCCAAATGGAGCAGAGAATTTGGTTAATCCACCAGCCAAGGTAAGAGATATATCAGGTGTTTAATTATTCTTGAGATATATTTGCTACCATTTATATATATATATTTGTACTTTCGGAACTGAGCATAGACTATTCATAAGATACAATAAAAATCTAAAAATGGCTAATATTTTAGAAGACGTTTTGAACTTGGTTTTGCAAATATATGAATTTGTATCTAACTTGGAATTCATTTTGATCCAAGGAAGACTTCCTTAGATTTCGTTGAATGCTCTTTCTGCTCGGCTTCTCCCTATACTAAAAATCAGTAGCTCTCTGAGTGATGTGTTATCCCTAGCCAAAGTTGATACGGTTCCTAGAAACCTCTGTGGACCATGTACAGTTAGAGTTTGTACTTCAAAATGCTTTACTGGTAGGGTTTACATAAAGATACATGCTGTGATCTTCCAAAGTTAGGAAACTAACTAAATACTAACTGAAATATTTATGGACTCTAATTGTTAGTGATCTGTAGCAGAAGATGGCTGTCTCTTTTAATTAGTCACCAGAAGTTGTTAGAAAAATGCCTGAGCCTTTCTGTTCACAAAACCTCTTGAGGGCTCACTGTTGGCAGAAGAGTTAAATCCGTATTGATCATATGCACTTGATTGTAGAAAGATCTTACTAGTAACATTTCCAAAAAAATTCTAATTGCCACAATTTAAATTTTAAGAATCTTAAAACATAAATGTTTGTTTTATTGCATTTGAGTTATACTTACGTGTCTTTTTTTTTTTTTTTTTAAACCTAACTAAGAGCTAAGGATATGGGGCTTCAGTTCCTTCTAAATTAATTTGAGGCATTTCTCGTAACGAATTGAGTTATGAATAATTATAAAGGTGATCTGCTTTCTCCTATTGTGGCAGCCTATGCTCAAGATTTTGCACGCTGTGTCTCCAGATGTGGTTTTTCTTTTTCTGTAAGCATGCAAAATGGTAAACAAAGGAGTAATTTTGGTACATGCATAACAGTGTAATATTATGAACCAATTAAAATGCTTACAAAAGATTTTTTAAATAAATCTGAGCAAGGCTGACAGATTAGCTAATAGTACTGTGTTGATGTTTATTTCCTTATTTTGATCATCATACATTGTTTATGTAAGAAAATATTCTTGTTTTTAGGAATGTGGGCTTTATCCAATGGTAAAAGGCTGATCTTGTCTGCAGCTTCCTATTTTTTTTTTTAGTATGGTGGTGGTGGTGGTGTGCACCCATGTGTGTATGTGTATGTATGTGTAGCAGGGAGAGAATGTGATTTTAAAGTTTAGGTGGTAAAATTTGGGGAATCGGGGTAATAAGTAAAGTTATTTGTAAAAAAAAAAAAGATACTGTACACAAAAGAACAAGATATAAAATCATTTTCCTCAGCTGTATAAAAATAGGATGGAAGGCAAAAATGCCAAACTATTAGATTCTAGCCTCCTGGGTTTTTTTAGACATTTCTCTTCAATTTTTCTATTATGAGCATCTGTTAGCAGTATATCCCACAGGGCAAGGATTTTTGTCTGTTTCATTTTCTAGAAATGTGCCTGATCCAGAGTAAATGTCAGATAGATCTTTTGCTGAATGTGTGGATGATTAATTTGAAAATTGGTATTTGTTGAATATGTACATTTTGAATCTTTAATAAACTTTTTCCATTTAAAATTTAGGAAGTAGAGAGAAATACCATATTACACTGACTATGACCTTAAAAAATGAGGTCCCCCTCCCGAATTAGAGACTAATCCATTGGAAGTTAAAGTAAACTGATAATAAAAATTTTTTTTCTTAAATTTCCTTAATAGATTCTTCAGTTTGAAGATATCTTGGCTAGTACTTTCTACCGAGAGCACTTTCGAGTATACATGGAAAGGATGGACAAGAGAGCTCTGATTAGTTTTTGGGAGTCTGTGGAGTATTTAAAGAGTGCTAACAAGGTAGTACATACAGCATCAAAGGAATATGAATCACTAGCTGATGAAAACGTGCATGTTAGACACTGTGTCTGTTTCTCAATGAAGCTGTAAGATAAGTATACATTAAAGACTATTTAAAACCAAATATAATAATGGAATTATGTTCTAGCCGCTAACAGTAAATGAAATTAGATTTTATTTACAAAAAAGATGCTTTTGAATGTGTAGTCAGGGAAAAAAAGTGACTTATAAATGTACCAAAATATTGAATTTATTTTCAGGCAGTTATTTTTTTAACACATTATAAAAAGACTTATATATATATATTCACATCGCTGTTATAATGAATTGATCTTGTCATCTGCACCTCCATCTCATAACCTTGTTATTTTAATATCATCGTGCATATTTTACACAACTGTTCTCCTTTTATTTCATTTAAAATATGATTGAATTAATGGGGCTTAGGTGGTCCAGTTGGTTTAGTGGCTGACTCTTGGTTTTGGCTCAGGTCATGATCTCAGGGTCCTGGGATCGAGCCCCACGCTGGGCTCTGCGCTCAGTGGGGGAGTCTGCTTGTGGATTCTCTCTCTCTCTCAAATAAATAAGTAAGTAAATCTTTTTTTTTTTTAAGATTTTTATTTATTTATTTGAGAGAGAGAGAAAGAGAGAGAGCATGAGCGGGGATAGGGTCAGAGGGAGAAGCAGACTCCCTGCTGAGCAGGGACCCTGATGTGGGTCTCCATTCTGGGACTCTAGGTTTATGACCTGAGCTGAAGGCAGTTGCTTAACGGACTGAGCCACCCAGGCGCCCCACAAATTACATTGGTTAAGGAATTAAATTCACTCTCATAGTATTTTTAAATCTTCTTAGAAATGCTTTTCATTGTTAATTTGTAAGCCACAAATTACCTCATTTTACCAAATACTGTTTTTGCCTACTTTATTATATATTTTATTTACTAGACTTGATTCCAAATGACTTCTGGCTGCGCTCAAAGGAATATTGCAAACAGCAATCTAAAGAACTTTTCTAAACTACTGAAAACAATTTGAAAGATTTCAGTGGAATAGGAGCATATAGCTTTGTCAAATGCAACACTATTTGACCTGGCAGCACTGATTTGGATGTAAAAGTTCTGGGATGTTTGTTGAATTCACAATCTTCATTTGTTAAATTGTCTTCATTTTTTAAAAAAAGATTTTATTTATTTTTTTTAGAGAGAGAGTGTGAGCAGGGGGAGGAGCAAAGGGGGAGAGAGAGGGAGAGGGAGAGGGAGATAATCTCCAGCAGACTCTGCACTGAGCGGCAGAGCCCTAAGACCCAGAGATCATGATCTGAGCTGAAACCAAGAGTTGACGCTCAGCCACCCAGGCGCCCCTGTCTTCATTTTTCACTTCTGTTGAAGACTTTGTGTAACATTCCTGGAGTTAATGAGATGTGTCTAGAGGAAATATAAATATTATGTTAACCAGAAGAGATACTGAATTTGCGAAGCAGGCTGACTGTGACCTAAGTGTAACGTTTAAGACTAAGCCGTCTAATATAAGCTTGATTATAATGCAATAAATCATCATTCTGAAAGAACATTTTTCTTGTTTTCTTAAATTATACAATACTGACTTTTTTTTTTTTTTTGGAGTGAGAAATGGCACTTCCAATTATTTATATTAGATTTTAAAAAGCCAAATTGAATTTAGCTGATATTTGAGCTGTGGAATTCAGATTTACGAGGAGGAGTCCATTGCAAGAAGAGAACTGTTGTCATTTTTCTCCTTCCAGCATTTCAAAGAAATTGCATTTGTTAACTGTTCAACTGAAGTGTTCATTTTAAGGAGCCAGTTGTCTTTTGAGGGTCTCACTCTTACCCCTCGGTTCTGAATGTGCACACGGAAGCCAGAGAGCCACCTGGTACCAGTGTACGTTCCACGCCTTCCTCCCAGCTTTGAAATGTAGAGAATTCTGAAGATACTCCGTTTTGTCAGGGATGAAATTTCTTACCTTTCTTGTTCTTCATCCTTCTGTTTTTCAGAATGAAATCCCTCAATTAGTTGGCGAAATTTACCAGAATTTCTTTGTGGAAAGCAAAGAAATATCTGTGGAAAAATCGCTTTACAAAGAAATCCAGCAGTGTCTTGTAGGAAATAAAGGTATTGAAGTGTTCTGCAAAATCCAGGGAGATGTTTATGAGACCCTAAAGGATAGGTATTACCCTTCATTCATTGTCAGTGACCTATATGAGAAACTGATGGTAAAAGAGGACGAGAAACATGCCTCACAGTTGGTTTCCAGCAAGGATGAACTGGTGAGTCACCTTTCACTTTCTCCTCCCTTCTCAGTGGTTAAGCTTCGAATATGATCTGATGGGCTCATACTGTATAAGCCGAATTTGGTGCGCCCCTTCACCTTTTAATGTACAGGACCCTAAGTGGAGCTTACATACGCCTCCCCTTGTTCTTGTCAACAGCTGACTACCACCACCTGCTGTTGAGTCACAGACCTCACTGCCCCCTCCCTACCTGAGACACACCCCGAAAACGCGAAGGCAGAAAGCCTATGGGGTGGGACATTTGTGACTTAGGCCAGGTAAGAGAATCCATAGAACTTAGTGCGGCCTGAGAATAGTCGAAGAGTGGGGAAATGAGGAGAGAAAGAGAATGTGGGAGGAGTTACAGGAAATATTTTGGAGTTTAAAAAATCAGATGTAAGTAAGATGTTCCAAAGAAAACCTTGCTCAGCCACACCTGAAGTCTAATTTTCTTAAGTGTACTGTCATTTAATGGGAGAACCCCAGTTGCCACCTGTCATGTACTATTAATGATTTATGTGAGTTTTAAGATTTATGAAGATGCAAAGAAAAACAAAATGTTTTAAGTCACCCTGTATGGAAAGATGATAATTTATCTTGGGTTTTTTTCTGCCCAGTGATTTCTCAAGCCTTGAGGAATCAAGTGCTTGCTCTTGATGGTATTTGAAGTCAGTATCTGAACTGTTTTTAAATTCATTCCTTCAGAGTTTTTAAAAGATTTATTACTTAGTTCTTTATATTTTCAGTGTATAACACCACCGAACTGGTCCAAAAATCATTACTCATTGCATCTTATTTTTTAAGATAGGTCAGTTTGTTTAATTTTAATTATTTATTTATTTATCTATTTATTTACTTAGTTATTGGTCAGTTTGTTTTAACTGTGTTATCTCTCCCTCAAAAGTTAAAATGGTTAATTTGCAAATGCCTTAAAAGAGGTTATTCAAATTGATTAAAAATGTCAGTACCCAACAGATAAATTGAATAAGGTCTTGAACTGACAGTTGATATGAAAGGTAAACAAACATGAAAAATTATCCAACTTCACCTGGGACTCAAGAGTAATACGTATCACTGAGCTTTTGAAAGCTCCTACTCTTTTGTAACAATAATCCTACTTCTAGAAATTTATCTTAAGACAGTAAGTAGAAAAGTTTATGTATCACGGAGTTTGTTTTAGTACATTTGGGATAGCAAACCAGCAGAATCAACCCAGAGCACGAGCAGCAGTAGGAATATGTCTTAGTGTACTATCCATTGCTAGGATACTATACAGCCATAAAAATTATAATTTTGAAGTCTGTAATTAATACCTTCAAAATAAGCAGCATTGTAAATTCTATGGAAAAGACAGAATACATGTCTATGTATACAAGGTGTAGAATTATGTCATGATATGTACATTCATGGACAAGGATTTGAAAGAGCTGACAAAAATAAAAACAGCTTGTTTTTCTAGGATTATTAATACTTCATTTTTGTTTGAAAAAATTACTGTTACAATTACTAAAAATTAGAAGAAAAAATTCTGGAAGAACATTAAGGAGTATAAACAAAGCAGAAGACTGTTCTCAGCCATTCTTTCCAGTGCCCCGCACAAATCTGTTTTATATGCAGTCTGTTGGTAATCTATCCAGATTTTTGAAAGTTACACAGTTCTTTATGAATCTTAAGTCACTTTGAAATGCTAACCATTTTACTTGTAAAATGATCTACCTGTTGATTTGTAAAATACATCTTCAAGAGAAGAACTGAACAAAGGGTATACCAAAAATACTTTCACTAATAGGAATTTGGAAATTTTATTTTAAAGGGACTCTCATGAGTTTTCTGTAATATTCTTTGGAGCCCGAAAGGAAGCCAAATGTATCTCAGTGTCTTTGTCCAATATTAGGCACAGATCATTCGGGTTGAGCTGGGTGCAGAACTCAGTTGCCTTCCCTTGTTCCAAGCAGATTCCCTTGGGTGTACCATTTGGAAGATAATGGTATGGAATCCACCCCATGACCTCATCTCCACCTTCCACCCGCTTTTTCCGGCTATTAAATGTTTCTTTTTTCACTGCAATCCTGAACACCAGTTACTTTGGTTCCAAATAACTTTGACTTGTTACTTTGCTGAGGCAAAGCAGCCTGCTCCTGGGTTGTTACCAGAGTCTTTCCTTAGTGGAATCTAGTCCTTGGGCACAGTGTAATGATAGAGAACCTATGCACTCGGTAATAATGGCTGACCAGTCCAGCATCAGAAGATAGTGTGGTTCTCCCATCCAAGTACTAACCAGGCCTGACCCAGTACCTGCCACCCCAGTCTTAATCAGTGGTGGAAGAACGGTCTCAGAACTGTTTGTGTCAATTGGCCATTTAAGTTTAATAGTAAAAGATTGGTTAATGATAATGCATCGTAAAACCTTCAGAAGGAAAGGAGAATGTTTTGTGGACCATTTGTTTTGTGTGTGTGTGTGTGAGTTTTAAGTTTTTAGTTTTTAAAATCAGTACTTTTTAATGGAAACAACTTGACCAAAAATCTGTCACAGAATTTTGAGACCCATTAAAACAAAAGTTTAATGAGAAAAAAAAAGAAGAAGATAGTGTGGTTCATGTGACTTTCTCCCCCAGGGCCCGGGAGTCGAGGCTGGTGAGGAAGCTATAGATGAAGGCACCAGCCGGATTAATGAACAAGCCAGCTTTGCTGTAAACAAACTACGAGAACTAAATGAGAAACTTGAATATAAAAGGCAAGCTCTAAGTTCTATTCAAAATGCACCAAAACCTGACAAGAAGGTAACTCTTTTGCTTTCAAGGTTGTCTTTGAAAGTTTCCATTTTTCCAATTTGATAAATAGTTTTCAGTTTATGTTGCAAAGCATCACAGTTTCCTTAAAAAGAATTTTATCAGTAAGTTCCATTGTTACATTTTTGCTTCTAGTATAGAATGAGAAAAGCACTTGTTTTTAGCCTTCAGTGGTCTGGGGTTCTCCCCCCCACCCCCGTCATCAGCGGTGAGTAGCTCTGTTCTCTCACCTGGCTTGCCTATAGTACCTTTGCAGAACAGAGCAAAACATTTCCTTGTGTCAGATTCCTTTCTGGAAGTAAATTAACTCCACGAGGACAGTCTTTTCAATTTCATTTTTCTTTCAAATGCTGTGAGTCACAGTTTAGAGAACCTCAGAGAATTACGCAAGAAGTAGATGGTTTTGCTAAAAGCCAACAGAATTGGAAAGTTTAAAAAGGTGAACAGCATCTCCCTAACTGGCATTTTGCGAACCCCAGCAGTGGTGTGGCTTTTTGCTTTGTGGTTATGCCTTTTCAGAGTCCAACAGGGAGGCATTTCTAGTATAGCCTTGGCCGATGCTCTTCGGTCTGCCAAATTGATCTCCTCTGGCAATTTCTGAGTGCGTGTTCAGCAACATAAGTGATGAGTAAATGCACGAGGCTGTGCCGGTCCCTGTGGGGAATCAGTGATATACAGAGCCTGACATGTGCCCTTTGGGAGCAAACATGGTGACAGTGGGACCAAAACATACCCACATGAACATGAAGCAGAGAGTCTCAGCCCTGACTGATGATAAAGTGCAGGACAAGGTTTAGGCTGGGAGTGCTTCCTGTATGCTTTTTGAGCAAGGAAAGAGTCCTTGTAGCCTTCATGTTCAGGAGACTTTCGGAGCAAAACTTCTGCCCTCAAACCACAGAGTTACATATCCTTATAGGATTTCTCATGAAAGAGATCCATAGCCTTTTTTTTTTTTTTTAAATAAAATTACTTATTTTTTAAAAATTGTTGCAAAATATACATAAAATTTATTACTACTTCAACCATTTTAGGTTGTCAGGTCAGTGTCTGTGTATTCACACTGTTTTGCAACCATCACTACTATCCATCTGCAGGACTCATATGGCAAAACTGAAACCCTGTGCCCATTAAATAATACTTACCATTCCCCGCTCCCCATCCCCTCGCAACCACCGTTCTACTTTCTATCTCTTACAGATTTAGCTACTCTGAAATACGTCATGAGTGGAGTCATACAGTATTCATCCTTTTGTGACTAGCTTATTTCACTTAGTATAATGTCTTCAAGGTTCATTCATATTATACTGTGTGTCAGAACTTCCTTCCTTTTTAAGGCTGAGTGATTTTCCATTGTGTATATATATAGCATTTTGTTTATCCATTCACCCATCAGTGGACATTTGGTTTGCTTCCACCTTTTGAGTATTGTGAATAATGCTGCCATGGACATGGGTGTACAAATATCTTTTCAAGATCTTGCTTTCACCTCTTTTGAGCATGTACCCAGATGTGGAATTGCTGTTTTTAATTCTTGGAGGAACCTCCATACTATTTTCCATAATGGTGGCACCATTTTATGCCTTCTCACCAACAGTGCATGTAGTTTCCAATGTCTGTAGATCCTCACCAATAATTGTTTTTCAGTTTTTTGATAGTAACCATCCTAATGGGTGTGAGGTGGTTTGAATTTGCATCTCACTAATGATTAGTTATGTTGAGTATCTTTTCATGTACTCTTTGGCCATTTATATATTTTTTTTGAGAAATGTCTATTCAAGTCCTTTGCCCATTTTTGAACCAGACTGTTTGATTTTTGTTTTTAAGTTTTAAGAATTCTCTATATATTGGGGCGCCTGGATGGCTCAGTCGTTAAGCATCTGCCTTTGGCTCAGGTCATGATCCCGGGGTCCTGGGATCGAGCCCCGCATTGGGCTCCCTGCGCTGCGGGAAGCCTGCTTCTCCCTCTCCCACTCCCCCTGCTTGTGTTCCTTCTCTCGCTATGTCTCTCTGTCAAATAAATAAATCTTAAAAAAAAAAAAAAAAGAATTCTCTATATATTTTGGATGTTAATATCCTATCAGATATGTGATTTGCAGATATTTTCTCCAATTCTGTGGGTTGCCTTTTTACTGTGCCAATAGTATTCTTTGCACAAAAGTTTAAAATTTTTACGAAGTCTAGTTTTCCGATATTTTCTTTTGCTGCCTGAGCCTTTGGTGTCATAGCCAACAAGTCATTGCTAGCCCAGTGTTATGAAGCTTTTACCCTATGTTTTCTTCTAAGAATTTATAGTTTTAGCTCTTATGTTTAGGTCTTTTATCCATTTTGAGTTAATTGTTATATAGGATGTTAGGTAAGGGTCCAACTTCATTATTTAGCATGCCGATATCCAGTTTTCTCAGCACTATTTGTTGAGGAAATTGTTCTTTTCCCATTGAGCGGTGTTGACACCCCAGTCAAAATTCTTTGACCATATATACAAACGTTTATTTCTTGGCTGTCTATTCTAGTGCATTGGTCTACATGTCTGTCTTTATGTCAGTACCATACATTTTGATTAGTATAGCTTTTTTTTTTTAAAGATTATTTATTTATTTATTTGAGAGAGAGAGAATGAGAGAGAGCACATGAGAGTGGGGAGGGTCAGAGGGAGAAGCAGACCCCCCGCTGAGCAGGGAGCCCGATGCGGGACTCGATCCAGGGACTCCAGGATCATGACCTGAGCCGGAGGCAGTCGCTTAACCAACTGAGCCACCCAGGCGCCCCTTGATTAGTATAGCTTTGTAGTAAGTATTGAAATCAGGAAGTGGGAATCCTCCAACTTTGTTCTTTTTCAAGATTACTTTGGCTATTCAGTCTCCCTTGAGATTCCATATGAATTTTACAATGGATTTTTCTATTTTTGCAAAATACATTGGAATTTTTATAGGTATTGCGCTCAATCTGTAGATCACTTTGGGTAGCACTGACATCTTAGCAATGTTTAGTCTTCTAATCCATGAACATTGGAGATCATTCCATATATTTCTGTCTTCTTTAATTTCTTTCATCAGTGTTTTGTAGTTTTCTATGTAGAAGTCTTTCACTACCTTATTTAATTCCTAAGTATTTTTTTAATTTTTATGCTATTGTAAATGGAATTTACATTTCCTTTTTGGATTGTCCATTGTTAGTGTAAAGAAATGTAGCTGATTTTTGCCTGTTGATTTTATATCCTACTATTTTGCTGAATTATGCAGCATTTCAAGTGGTTTTATAACTCTCATGATGTTTTCCCTTTGGCAGATTGTTTTCAAGTTGAAGGAAGAGATAATTCTAATCGAGAAAGAACGCACGGACCTACAGCTGCACATGGCAAGAACAGATTGGTGGTGTGAGAACCTCGGAATGTGGAAGGCCTCCATCACCAGTGGAGAGGTAGGTCTGACTGCTTTTCCTCCCAGTTTATTTTAAGAGTATGACTTTATACGAGAAGACTTTGTCCTAGAGAACTATGTTTGAGGGTAGAAAACCTATGTTTGTTCTTGTAGACTGCATTTGTCCTTCCTTCTCCACTGTTTTCACTCTGTCTCACCCATGACTGCAAGCTGTAGGAGGGCTGCCTGGTATAGAACTGATCTCACTCCACTTCAGGTTGTCCTTATTCACTGGAATTGTAAGCAACTTTCAGATAAGGACAGTTAATGTCTCCGAATTGCCATTTTATTTTTCCATTGAGGATTGAAATAAAATGGAAGGCACTATTTGAAATTTGGTGGTGAGAAATTAAAAATTTAAGTGTTTCTGATTGCTTCATTCTGCTGACTTCACTTATTTAAATCTCAGTTGCTCTAAGATCTTTAATAATGAATATTTTTTCCTTTGAATTAAAAAATATTTTGCTGTTCTTTGAGGGATATGGGTAACAGTTTTCAGAATATGCTGTATCCCTTTTGTCTTTGAAAATAATTTCTTTTCAAAGAGAGATGCATATGGGCATTTACATTGTTAATGTGGGCAACTTCTTCATTCCCACCTGCCCTACTATCAGTCCTGTGGAAATCTGGAGATAAAGGTCAGGTCCACACAGATAACGAGATCGTGAGTAACATTAGGGTTAATGTTCACACTCTTACTGTGGTGTGGGGCGGGCTTGAAATTCACAATCTTAAGTTCACCTCTAGATTACATAGCAGACAAAGCGTGTTCTCCAAGAGCTACTGTGAAAGCACACACATTACATGAGTGCTTAACCAAGTGCCTCACCAGGTCTGTGGTACTTGGTAGCACTCCCATTAAGGTAAGTTGTAGGAGTTTGCTGTGGCACCTTGGTCACAGAAAAGATAAGTGGACATGGACACTGAGGAGTCCCCTGACCACCAGAGTTCACAAGGCAGTCCCACAGGGAACGTGTGGAAGATGTGTCTGCTTCATGCCAGATTCTCCTGAGTTCTGATCTGGGCTGACTCCCTTACTAGACGTGTGATCCTATGACAACCCGGGGACCCTGTGCGTGCCCTCACCTCCTGCATCCTCACAGTGGGATAATGGTCCTACCTCACGGGCCCCATGCATGCTCTGGGAGTCTTGTGTCTCTTTCCTTTGCCTTTCTTATTGACTCTTTGTCTCTAATTCGATTTGTGATACTAATTCAAGCTTAAATTCAGTGTGTTTTCTTTTTGTTTTTTCTCTTAATCTATTTATGTTAAGTATAATAATGGCCTGTTCTGAATTGTGATATTGTATGTATATGTGTCTGTGTTAAGGAATTATCTAAGTCGGGAGATAGAGGAAATTACGTGTTTCAATGTAAAATTTCATAAAAATTGAAATCATGGTTTGTTGAATCCAGAAATTGAACCGGGGAAGTCTTTACCCTTTCCTGAGACAGGTTTTGGCATATCTTACACTTGTTTGCTTGCTGTTCATTTGTTTTTTCAAAGAAACACGCTTAAGATGTTAAGTTTGCTGTATTAGTTTTCTTTTGATGTGTAACAAATTCCCACAAATTTCATGGCTTAAAACAATACCCATTTATTAGCTCACAATTCTGTAGGTTGAAAGTCCAACCCTGCGTGACTCTCTCATTCTCTACTCATTGTGTCATAAGGCTGAAATGAACATACTGGCCAGACTGAGTTCTTGTCTGGAGACTGGGGAAGAAATCCTCTTCCAGGCTCATTCAGGTTGTTGGCAGAACTCAGTTCCATGTGGTTGTGGACCTGTCTCTGCTCTCTTGCCGTCAGTGGAAGCACCGCCACGCACCCCTCTCCTTCATGCTAGCACCGCGTGTGCGATCTTTCTTGCACTTCCAGGCTTTCCCACGTCCTCTCCTGCCACCAGCCCGAGGAATCTCTCTGCTCTTAAAGGGCTTGTGTGATTAGGTTAGGCACACCCAGGTAATCCCACTGTGTTAAGGTCAGCGGTTAAACATAACATAACCTAATTGCAGGAATAGATTCCATGGTATTCACAGTCCCAGGGATGACGCAGGGCATGTACACTAGGGAGTGGGAGATCTTGGGAGATATTTAAAAATCGTGCCTACCATATCTGCTCACCACCCTTTTTGTTGTGTTTGTTTGTCCCAAGGTTACAGAAGAGAATGGTGAGCAGATGCCCTGTTACTTTGTCATGGTAAGCTTACAAGAAGTTGGAGGAGTTGAAACTAAGAACTGGACCGTCCCCAGAAGGCTCAGCGAGTTCCAGAATTTACACCGGAAACTTAGTGAGGTATGAATACTCATGAACACAAGGTGTAGAATTACTAAGCAAGAAGATACATAAGAGCTCATTTCAGTTTTTTACATATAAGGAAACTAATTAACCTTTCTCCTTTGCTGTGGATACTGGCAAAGTGGCATTTTCAGCATGACATTTGGAAATTAACCCATAGACAAACCATTTAGTGTAAATCCTTCAGGACGAAGCATTGTCTGATCTCCATTGAGCCTCATAGAACCCCAGAGCTGAAAGAGGGCTAGGGATCATCTAGGGCCACTGGTGTTTGAAGCTACTAGTTGTGACCTTTTAGTGGGAAGCGAAATCAGTGAATGATTGCAGCAACAGGAAGACCGTGGAACATACTGGATTTCGGCACAAAGAGTAAGGGTCATAAAGTGTCGTGGTTGAGAACACAGACTCGGGAGCCCAGACTGCTTGAGTTCGGATCCTAGCTGTACTGTTTAGTAGCCATATGACCTGGGACTTGTCACTGTGTCTCTTTGTCTCTCTTCTTCATCAGTAAAATACAAATACTGATAGCGCCTGTGTCTCCTATCTCAGAGTTGTTGTGAGAATTAAGGGGATAAATGCATACACAGCACTGAGAAGAAGGTGTGGCACATAATAAACGTTATGGTGGTGGTGGTGGTGGTAGCAATGAGCACTGTTTCCTAGAACCCCTTAGTTTTATAGGTGCGTTCTATTTTATATGTGGGTATGCACGTATGCGTGTGCGGGTTGCAACACAGCATGTATTTCCTACTGTAGGTTTTAGGTAGAAATGTCAGAAACCTTCTAATCTAGGTCAGTTCTTTTATTTTAAGAGGAGAGGAGCTGACCCCAGAGAGTTTGATCGATTTATCACAGGGCGTGTTCCTAGTGGCCCAACCTGGACTGGAGTCCGGGCCACCTTATTTTCCATTCCTTATTCTTCCATCTTTCTCAGGAGCTGCGTCCTCTCTAGCTCCTCCTCCTAGAGATGACAGCCCTCCTCCCTGGCAACTGAGACTCTCTTTGGTCACTTCTCCTCTTGTTTCTGTTTATTGTCGTCTGGCTCAGAATGAATTGATGCTGGTAAAATCCTGCGGTCACCTATCAGACTGCTCTTCTGCCAGTGAAATGCATCTGTTTCCTTTAACATTTTCTCCTAAGGGGATTTTTTTAAAATCCCTTTAATCACCAGCTTATAAATTCTATACCTTCTTCAAGTGATTTTAAAAGGATGGTGGGGGCGCCTGGGTGGCTAAGTTGGTTAAGCGTCTGTCTTCAGCTCAGGTCATGATCCCAGCGTCCTGGGATGGAGCCCCGCATCGGGCTCCCTGCTCAGCAGGGAGCCGGCTTCTCCCTCTGCCTCTCCCTCTGCCTGCCGCTCTGCCTACTTGTGCTCTCTATCTCTCTGACAAATAAATAAATGAAATCTTTAAAAGGATGGTGGCCAAAACCAAGTGTCCTACTCCAATACTTCTCAAAGGGACTGTGGTCACCCTGGCAGTGTGGAAGGCGAAATCTCTCTCTAAATAGAAGATTACATTTTCCCCAAAATGTGTGAGTAAAATAGACACTACGGAAAAGTGTGTCGTTTGCCCTGTGACAAACCATTGTGAAGCCGAAGTTTAGTATCCATCCAGTTGCTGATAAAAACAGGAGGAAGGAGAAAAAGGAATTTAGAGGAGATTTTGAAATAAAATGTATGTGGAAAATGTTCTTTGAAAATAAAAAAAACAAGTAGACTGAAGCCTTAGAGGAAGTAAACCTTATAAAATTCCATGTCTGTCTCATTTTCCTTATCTGTAGCTGATCCTGGTGTTCTTTCCTTACCGTTAGAATTTACTGTCCTGTGACTTTTCGTTTTTGTGTGTAAACCCTTCCTGCTGACAGCTGGGACAGGAGGCACCTTTTCAGGTCCCTGGTGAATTTTATTCTTCCCTTCTGACTCTCACTGCCTGTTTCATTTCTTGAAAATTATACCCCAAATTTGAGCCCTGATTTATATGTTTCCTTGGGCACATGCCATTGTACCCCTGGTTCTTCAGTGGGCTGTGTGGGAAGGGCTAGTTTTTCCTTTCCCAGCACCCGAAGCACCTGCATGCCCTTGTTACAAGCGACTTAGCCCATGCCATCTCATGCTGTGGACGGGCCAGCAGGCACTCCTGTGACCCTCCTGTGCACGGAGGGTGATGCCAGCAGTTAGAGCGGTCGCAGGCAAAGGCTGTGCTCGCTGACTTTTCAATGCCGGTTGGTTTTATTAAGCGTATTCATGTGACCCCAGTGCCTTCTTGAAGGGCCAGTGTTTGGAAGTGGGGCCAGAGTCCAGAGCATTTGGAACCCACTGCCCTCCTAGGATCTGAGAGGCAGACTGGCAGAGTCCTGTGGGAATTGTCATAAAGAACACAGACTTTGTGGTCAGATGGATCTGGGTTTTAATCCTGATCTTTAATTGTCTCATATGTGAAATAGGAATAATAACAATTGCCAACTCTTCGAGCTGTTACTTCATGTGCCGAGCTTCTAGCACAGTGTCTGACAGAACGTAGGACTCGATCCACAAAGGATCTGTTATTATTTATTAATACATTATTATTAATGTATTTCCATTGTGCAGTTTGCCACTGAAGAGCAGTAATAAAGCGGCAAGCTAAGTTACTCCTTCTTTCCATTGTTTTATCAACTGGGATAACTTTTTCACAGAGATGTTATAAACAAAGCACATTCTAATAGGAAGATTTTCTTCCTGTGAGCCAGGTATCCACACCTAGAGCCTTGTGCTTTGTGCGTGTTGTGCGAACCCACCTGATCAGCCTGGCCTCTGCATTGCCCAGCTCTCAGGCATTCAGGGGCCTAGGGATGAGCTTTAGCTTTTTCATCAAATGTCCCGTTCCTCTCGATTCCATGAGCCTGATTAGAACAGGCAGGTTTTCAAGGTCTTAAACCTCAGAGGAACAAGTACAGGAGGAAGATACTTGGTTTGTTCTAATTATAATTCTAAACTTTTTTTTTAACATGAAAATGTGATTCGAAATGCTAACATTTAATGTTTTCCTCCACAGTGTTTCCCTTCTTTAAAAAAAGTCCAGTTGCCTTCTCTTAGCAAGCTGCCTTTCAAATCTATAGATCACAAGTTCATGGAAAAGTCAAAGAATCAATTAAATAAGTTTTTACAGGTAAGCAATTGAAAACTTTTTGGATACGAGAGGAAAAATTAGTTATTTGGGGTTAAACTGTCATCATACTAAGAGCTTGCTTGTTTGCTTCCTGGTCTTAAAGGTCATGCCAGGTCCTCAAAATGTCTTTGGTTTGTTGGTTTCTTTGTTTATAATTAAAGTATACTATACACACAAAAAATAAAATATAAGAAGTACAAAATATGTACAATACAGATACCATGTGTGCAGCTTTGTCCTTTTCCACACACTGAGCCCGCCCTGTAAATAGCACCCAGGCCAGTACGCTCCGGCTTCTTTCCCGTCACAGCCCCTGGCCCAGGGTGGTCACGATCCTGACTGACGACTAGCCACACAGATACAGTTGTTTCTGAACTTCCTATAAATAGAATCATGCAGTATGGACTCCTTTGTGTCTGACCTCTTTCACTCAACAACTGTGTCCAGGGGATCCACCCACAGTGCTGTTCTAGTTGCAGATCATTTGTTTTCACTACCACGTAGATTTTTCATTGTGAGAATACACTACAGTCTATTCATCCCATTGTTGACGAGCATTTGGGCCATTTCCAGTGGAGGCTATCATGAAGAAGGCTTCTATAAACTTGTAGTACTTGACTTGTGGTGAATCTGTGTTGCGTCTGGGTTTCTTCATTTGTCCAAGTGGTTGTGGCAGTTTTTACAGTCACCACAGTGTGTCGGGTTCTGATGGCCGCCCCCCGCCCCCGCACCTCCTCTTCTCTGCCTGTTTCTCTTTAGTCCTGGTGGGTGTGTGCTGGGGTCTCCCCATGGTTTCAGTTTGCATTTCCCTGATGGCGAATGAAATGGAGCACTTCATTACTGGCCACTGGGATAGCTTCTGTGGTGAAGTGTCTGGTCAAGTTGAGTCTGCTCTTCTGTCGTGTTGCCCATCTTTTCCACACTGCTTTATGGGAGTTCTGCATGGGATTTGGATGTGAGTCTCTTGTCAGACCATTTATGTTGCAGATATCTTCTCCCTTTCTGTGGAGGGCCTTTCCACTCTCTTAATGATTTCTTTTCATGAACAGAAGTTCTCAATTTTAATTCAGTCCAGTGTATCAATTTTGTCTTTTATGCTTATGTCTCTGTGCCTGTTAAGAAATCTTTGCCTCGGGGCACCTGAGTGGCTCAGTCGTTAAGCGTCTGCCTTCGGCTCGGGTCATGGTCCCAGGGTCCTGGGATCGAGCCCCGCATCGGGCTCCCTGCTCGGCGGGAAGCCTGCTTCTCCCTCTCCCACTCCCCCTGCTTGTGTTCCTCTCTCGCTGTGTCTCTCTCTGTCAAATAAATGAATAAAATCTTTAAAAAAAAAAAAAAAGAAGTATGGGTCATTGTAAAAATAGATTTGTTTAAGTCAGAGTTGCTTTGAAAGTGTTAGTCTCTTTTTTCCACCTATTCCTATCTCCCCCCTCATATATATATGTTTGTATGTGTATATGTATCCTAAAGTTTTTCTAAGATGCAAATTATTTTATTTCCTGAGGGAAACTTCTATTTTATAATATAATAATACATAAATATGTGTGTGTATGTAATATATAATATAGTGTAATATGATGTAAATTTCCCTTAGGAAATAAAACAATTTACACCTTGAAAAACTCTGAATTTAATTATGGCAGAACTGGATTAGAGAATCGTCAGTGTTTAAATGCTCTTACAAGAGAATTTGAAACTGAAATACTACCATTTTGTTGCTGATTCAAAATGTCAAGGAAATGATTAAACCCACTCCAACACAGTACCTGCTTAAATCATCCGGATGAACTAAAGATCTCATTTGTGAAACAGATGTGTATTGCTCAAAATCCAGGATTTTTAAACTTCAGGTGTGGAGGTTTGGAACCCTGCAGCCGACTCTCGTTTCCTTCCAGTCCTCTGCTACTGGGGCGGCGGGGGGAGGTCTCCGTTTATTTGGCCTTTCCTGTTGCCTCAGATACCACACTCTGGGCCTGGGCTTTTGGGGGTGCAGAGAGGGTGCACATGTGCCTTTATCGGATTGTTGGTTGTGGAAGTGGGTTAGTGAATTCTGCTGTTGTGCGAAGAGAAACCGCACTCCGAGACTCTGCCAGTAGGTCATGTGGACATAGCCGAGAGCGAGAATAATCTGCAGCTTAGCCAGATGAAACCGTGTGTCTAGTGACCTTTTGTCTTTTTAGTCAAGAGGATTTCAAGTCAGGAAGTAATGGTTTGGATTGTTTTTCATTTCCTCAAGGACTGTTTGATAAAGCCATAACCATTGAATGTAGTTAGGTAGGTTATACAGCAGACTGTTGTTTGAAAGTATTGTCCCACCAACCACAAACAGGAAGAAGGTGCAGAATGCTTAGTCTTTTATTGGGTCCACAGGACCTTCCAGAAAAAGGGATTCCACTGAGTGTATGTTTACTTGAATGTTTATTTATAACAAATAGTTCCCTAGTGAAACATACTGATTGTACAGATATTTAATAATCTAGCTACTCATTCCTAGCCATACTGTTGCTTATGTCTTTCTTCATTCGTGCTTACCACATTCCCCATTCCTGCTCCCATACTTAACACCACCTACCCCAGCTATTCCCCTCCGGTGGCGCTCTGTCCTGCTTCTGGGTATGCATGTGCTGTGTACTCTTCTTGGAATGCCTTACCCCTTTCTCCATCACCCACTGAATAGTCATCTGAGATCTTTACCAGAATAGAATAACATGCTGTAAGTGTTTGGAGGGGAGGAGCTAGGAATGGGATGCCATCCCCAGAGAGCTTAAAAATGATAAAAACCCCAATTATATCTTGCCCCACAGACAGCTGAGAGAATTTCTAACTTATTGTATGTACTTAATTTGATTATTTTCCTTCATAATAGAATATAATTTAGGCCAGAGTCTTATCACCCTTAATGATCACTTTATTTATGTTGATTGTAATAAGTTTGAGACTTATCATTAGTTATCATTTCCTACTATTTTATAAAATAATGCTGGAGTATAGATTAGCTAAAGGAAATCAAGTTGGGAGGATATCTCCTGCCTTCTAATCCATCTGCACGTATGCCTGAACATTTGATTCTCTGCAGAAGGAACGAAGGCCTATCTGTTGGGCTCCGGGGCTGGGGAAGGCAGTAGTGACATCAGCTGCCCACCCCCTTCATCTCCTTCCCTCCACCTGAGGCAGGACTTGCCCATGTTCAGTCCAGTCTTCTGCGGGACAGAGGAAGCTAACAACCCCCAGAACGTTGGTCGTCCCCTCGGATCCCCTGTCCCCAGGGTGCCAGTCCTGGGTGTTCTCACGGGAGCTTGTGCTCCCGTCCGGTCATAGAGTTCATTGGGTTTCTGCCTTCGCCTGAACAGATGTAATGTGACTGTCATGGGCCAAGTCCTCTGAGACTAGATCTTAACCTCTTCTGCCACCCCAGGCTCTGACATGAGAAGCACGATGTACTCCCAGTGTCCCTCTCCCCCAGGGGATTACATCATCAATGGGGCACTGTTTCCCACTGGTCTCGTTATTCCTAAAGCCTGTATCTTTTTTTGTTTGTTTGTTTCAAGGCTTTATTTAAATTCCAGTAGGTAACATACAGTGTTATATTAGTTTCTGGTGGACAGTGTAGTGATCCAACGCTTCCATACAACACCCGGTGCTCATCACGACAGGTGCCCTCCTCAATCCCCATCACCTCTCTCACCCCCCCCCCCCAGCCCCCTCCCCTCTGGTCACCATCAGTTCTCTAGACTTAAGAGTCAGTTCTTTGGTTTGCCTCTCTCTCCTTTTTCTCCCTTTGCTCGTTTGTTTTGTTTCTTAAGTTCCACATATGAGTGAAATCCTATTAAACCCTGTATCTTTTAATGCTAGACATTTAGACATTCTTGTGGTCATGTTGTTAATCTTACTGTCCTACCGTAGCACTTGCCTGGACATAAACTTAATTTATGTTCTTCTTTCCTATCTCCGGAGGCCAGGTAAGTACCTAAAGAACTTGAGGACATTTCCAGTTCAAGGGCTCATAAAAATAGTTCTGTAATGATGTAAGCAAGCTTGGAAGGTGGGAGCATGGGGAGAAAACTCCTGCCTGGTGTGGACAGTGCCGTGTGACAGCTCAAAGTGCCTTTTTCCAGCTGATGTGCAGAGTCTGAACACAGCCATAAAAGGGTGGTTGAGTGGTCTCCTTGTGCAGTGTGCAAATGTGTAAGTTCCAGCACCGCTGGATGGAGGTGAAGTTGACATTCCAAGGCCGTGGTCCCTGGGTCTGTAGGCCATGTGCAAAGCCGGGGATTCTGTTGCGCTGAGCAGCTGTCCACACAGCTTCTTCCACAAGCAGGACGACTAGGGTGCTCCAGTTAACCTGCAGGGGGTTGCTTGCGATTAAAATCATTGGAATTCATCTAGTGTGTTCTGTTTCAGGGGGAGAGGAGAATGGTTTGGGGTTCAGAATTATGAAAGTAAATCCCCAACACAGTCCTTTGCGCCTTGCTTGCCCCTATTTGTGGTGGTTTCCGGCAGCACAGACTTATTCCTCCATAACAGTAATGCACCCTCTTCCCTCCCCAGAATCTGCTGTCAGATGAAAGACTGTGTCAGAGTGAAGCACTTTATGCCTTTTTGAGCCCTTCTCCTGACTACCTCAAGGTTATTGATGTGCCGGGGAAAAAATCCACTTTTTCATTATCCTCATTTTTGGAAAGACTTCCTCGAGACTTCTTCTCCCATCAAGAGGTGAGCTGTTGAAAGGTCATGCCATTTTTGCAACAGATATAGGGGAATGTCTTTTTGAAGGTTTCTTGAAGTTCCAGGTATTTGTTGAAAGCATGCTACTAGTTGGGGGGGGGGAAGTGAATACATCTATTTTCAGCTACTATCACTGTCATATTTTTGGGACACCTGCTTGTGCTCCCCTACAAGCCACTTGCAAGAGTTAAGATACAGAACAGAGTGATAACAAGGTTGGTAAGTGAAATGTGGGTGGAAAGTTATATGGGAGCCCTGGTAAAAGTGGTGGACAGGCAGTGCCCCGAGATGGGGAGTCATCATTAGGGGGAGCTGGAGCTCACTTTGAAGGTTGGGATGGGAGGGACAGTCAGTAGGTCATTGGACTGGAGAGGAGAGCTTCAGGAGTGGGCTAATGGAAGGTTAGGCAAAGAGGGGAAGTGGGGGACGAGGTCATGCCAGGCTGAGGAGCTCAGCATTAATTCTCAGGGAGTAGAAGGTCATGGGATATTCTGAAGCAAGACGAATCTAGGAGCTACATTTATGGGTAAAGAAGCAAATAGAGATTGCAGACATTGTGATTTCATATTCTGGACCTCAGGCCTTCCTGCAGAGTGAGAAGCCCCTTCTTTGGCTCTTCAGCAAATTGCACAAGACTCTCTCTGAAAATGGGCGTCTCCTTATGGAGATGTTCACTGCCTCCTTGGCATTCATTGTTAAAGGCCCCTGGCTCTTCAGTAGGATCGGTTGAAGGAGTTTGGACAGAAGGAGCTGATGATGAAAAGGGGCATCCTGAGCTGGGAGAAATCTGTGCACAGCACAGAGCACATCCATGCCAGTGCTCGGGGCTCTGTGTAAGCCTGCTTCCCCCACAAGGGTCTCTCCCCGCTCTGCCCTGCAGGCCCGTATTTGTAATGTCTGGCCATGTTCAGTTAGCTTGCCTCCATGAGCTCTCATTTATCCCTGAACCTCTGGGAGTTTCCATTATGGCTCAGTCACTCTGTGAGATCGTTCTCTGAAGGTGAGTGCTGGTGGCCAGACCCAGTGGCTTCCTGTCCGTGTTCAGCTCTGTCACCTCTTTTGCAGCATCTGACGTTGCTGTGAGGTTTTGGGAACTCCTGCCTCTGTGACTTCTCAGCCCTTTCCTCTGCTCCTCCAGTCCCCCGCAGTGCTGTCATTACCCTATGCTTGGGCGTCGGCCTTAGCTGTTGCCTGTCTGGCCCGTAGAAGGAGCCTGCTCGGCCGGCCTGCTGCTGCCTCTGTTTGGACCTCTGGCAGCGCTTCACCCGCTTGCGGAAACAGCCACGCGCCTGTTTGTCAGCCTCCCCAGATCGCTGTGGGCCGCTGAGAGTCTGGATCCACGTCACACCTGTTTGCACTAGCCTGGCGCCTGGCACAGAATGAGTTTTGACCTGAAACTTGCTGATACGCTGATGAGGAAGTGAGAGGGGCTGAAGCACAGAACCAAAGCTTGAGTCAGAGCTTTAACATAATGATGTTATTTTGAAATGTACATGTTTTTAAAAAACAGAGCATTTTATTTTATTTATTTTATTTATTTGTTTCTATTTATTTGAGAGAGAGAGAGTGAGAGAGCACGAGCAGGATGAGGGGCAGAGGGAGAAGCAGACACCCTCCTCAGGGAGCCCGACGCGGGGCTCGATCCCACAACTCCAGGATCATGACCTGAGCCGAAGGCAGACACTTAACCGACTGAGCCACCCAGGGGTCCCAAAAAACAGTGCATTTAAAATCA
Organism: Mirounga leonina; assembly: GCF_011800145.1. Lineage (NCBI taxonomy): Eukaryota > Metazoa > Chordata > Mammalia > Carnivora > Phocidae > Mirounga > Mirounga leonina. Next base: position 25,248,905 of record NW_023270320.1, on the reverse strand, counting down.
TTTAAGTTAAAAAACCCCTTACTTGGGGCACCTGGGTGGCTCAGTAGGCTAAGCCTCGGACTCTTGATTTCAGCTCAGGTTGTGATCTCAGGCTTGTGAGATCGAGCCCTGTGTTGGGCTCCAAGCTCAGCGGGGAGTCATCTTGGGGATTCTCTCTCTCCCAAGCCCTCTCTCTGTCTGCCCCGCCCCCCACGCACTTATGTACTCGCACTGGCTTTCTCTCTCAAATAAATCTTAAAAAAAAAAAGTTAAAAAGCCTTACCTTTAAAATTCAAAATGGCTAGAAAACTATTCTGTTACCTACTAATTTACTCCTTATTAATACAGTGATAGAGGTTTTTCACAATTATTTTAAACCTTGAATAAGGCTTTAACATCAAGCTTTTCCCTGAGGTTAGACACACATTTTGCCCTCTGTTGAGAATGCATTGATCTCTGCATGCAGGAAAGTTGAAAGAGTATTTAAGGTTGAAATGTGAGCACATAGTTTGGAATTTACACTTGAAAGAAAAGGATAACTCTACCAACTTCCTTGGATAAGTGATCTGCTTCCTTTGACCTTTCTGTACCCCCAGGAGGAGACAGAAGAGGACAGTGACCTGTCAGATTATGGTGATGATGTGGATGGGAGGAAAGACGCCTTGGCTGAACCGTGTTTCATGTTGATTGGGGAGATCTTTGAACTTCGAGGAAGTAAGCTTCTTTGTTATTATTTAATGGTAGTTGCTGTTAAGTGTTTACACACACACACACACATACACTCATAATATCCCTTTATTCCTGAGTCAGATGTGTATTTATGTCCATTCACTCAACAGCAAATACTTTTAAAAGCCAACCAGACGGGCGCCTGGGTGGCTCAGTTGGTTAAGCGACTGCCTTCGGCTCAGGTCATGATCCTGGAGTCCCGGGATCGAGTCCCGCATCGGGCTCCCTGCTCGGCGGGGAGCCTGCTTCTCCCTCCCCCACTCCCCCTGCTTGTGTTCCCTCTCTCGCTGTGTCTTTCTCTGTCAAATAAATAAATAAAATCTTTAAAAAAAAAAAAAAAAACCAACCAGACACCATGGTAGAATCTGAGGCCACGACCTTAAGACAGATAATCATCTCTGGGTCCTGGGTTACCCTGTACCATGTTCCTCTGAATACAGATAGAATGCTTTGAATTTCTTTTATGTGATCTAGCATAGCCTCATTGCTTTATCAGCAAAAGGTATACACAAAATAATTTCGCATAGCCATGTTGTTCAGGCTGAGGTTTTGGTGCTGTTAGGGTGCACTGTGGTCAGACACACGCATGCCTCGACCTTGCCTTTCAGCTACACCTTTGTTCCCATAGACGAGCGGTTATCACTGGAAGGGCAGGGAATTTTGTCCCTCAGGGGACATTTGGTGACATCGGGAAACATTTTTGGTTGTTACAACTTGGGGGATGGTGCGACTGGCATCTTGTGCGTAGAGGCCAGGGATGCTGCTGAACTTCCTACGATGCGCAGGTCAGCCTCCTACAACAGAGAGCTGTCCTGTCCAAAAGAGTTAGCGCCAAGGTTGAGGAATACTACCCTAGTAGTACTTGAGGAAGATGTACTTAGATGAAACAAGAGCACACACAGGATTAAAATACTCTTGTTAAGACCCACACAGGTGCTTCTCTCCCAAAGTGGTCCTTGGGTGAAAGGTCAAACGGTAATGCTTGGCCAAGTCTTGAGTACTAAATAGGACCCTCTGCCCACACACACCTGGCAGAGCCTCAGGACTAGCTAGAGCTAGGACAGGTGCCTCAAGGCACACCTCACCACCTAGAAGAGGAGGCGCATGAGGGCGTCAGGGTTGGCAGAAGCACAGTCATGCCACCAACCACTGTAAATGTTGCCCTGTGACTGACTGTCCGGTGCTCTGTCTGCTCAGATTAGCATCTCTTCCCTTGGGGTGAGGAAGGTGGGCTAGGACTCGTTTTAGGTGCCAGAATTAATTATTTTGGTCATCAGTAAGCCACAGCTAAAACAATCAGCAAACACTTTGGGAGCCTTTGTTTTAGATATCACTCTGTAGGAGAAACAAAAGTATATCAGATGTAGATTCTTCCTTCAGTGAATTTACAACACAGGGGTTCCAAAAATGTAATTCACGTTAAGCAGTAGACCCAATTCTAAACTACAGGCAGAGATTATACACAAGGGTGTTCACTTTAGCATGATTTCAGAAACGAAAAGTTGGAACTCAGCTGAACTTTAGAACTGAGGGATAGTTAAATTAAGAAATAACCATGAGAGAATATCATCCAAATGCTAGAGAGGCTTTCAGATGAAAAAGCTGTCCCTGTTCCGTATTTTAGACTAAGATATAGACTGATGTTTGCCTTGGTTCAATGTAGGCAGAAACAACTAGTTCTTCGCCCAAAGTCTGACTCTTCCTCAGTGAAATCTGGCCCATTAAATCATGAATCCTCCCTGTTTCCCATAGAGTTGATAAGAATGAGGAAGCAGCATTTTAGCCTTTTGGCAGTGTGCTCTTCGTGATACAGAGATTGAAAGACAAAGTCTTGTCTTTGCAGCGTGGATTTCCTCCACCATGTGCCTGCTCAGAAGCATATTTGGTTTTGCCAGTGACATTTCAGAGGGGAATAAATAGAACATCATTTATAATGAGATGTGATAGAGTTGCCGTCAGCAAAAATCCTAGTGTTGCTGCAGCTGCTTCTGTCTCTGAACAAATGAGTCTTTGGAATAAATACTAGGGCTGTTTCCTGTGTGGTTTGGGGACTGGGGACCGGGAGAGGCTAGGAAGAAAGTAGTAAAGGCATATATCAGTGACGAGAGAGAATTTGCCCCAAAGACATTTTTTGGTTCCTGCTCTAGTTCAGTGTACAGAAGGGCATCAGTAAGACAGCCTTTAAAAAATTAACTTTCACTTGTCTGTCAGGCATTCTTCTGATAGCTGTCTATGTCGTCAGACCCTCTGCATGTGAGCTGCCTCACTCCTCCCTAGAAAGCCAGAGTGAAGTTATCAACACTGGCAGGCATGCTCCTCCCAGCCTAAATGCCCGCCTAAAATGAACACGTCTGCATGCTACCAGCATGCTCTGAATTCCATAAAAAATTAAAGGCACTTTTGAAGCATGGTTCTGATTCTAAGACTTGACTCTTACTTGAAAGATTAACCACACTACTTTAACTGGACACTTAGGTCCATCTAAAAAGGTAGAAATGACTTTAGAATGTTTTCAAGTCTGGTGCCAAGTCGGTGTTAATTGTTGATTTTGTTTGGGTGGTTTCCTTTGTACAGAAGGGTTTGTGAATTTAGTCCTTTTAGGTTTTCCTACTGGACAGGAGCCCTGAACTCAGCCAAGCCTGAATTTCTCATTTGCTTATGTGTGAGTAGCTAAACATTTCAATGAATGGATGTGAATTTATATAGGTGGAAAATTTGGTTTAGATTCCAATTTGCAGACCTGAAATATCCTCATAGCATTTCTTTGCCTTCTTTTGGTGTATGTTCACATTCTGGACCTGTAAAGAAGATACCTCTCCATGTTAATAATAACAGATCTGTAGAACCTTTCACAACACTCACATAAAATATCGACAAGATCCATAAAGCAGAAAAGCACATGGTACTCTTGTCTTTGAACAGATGAGGAGACTGAGGCTCAGAGAAGGTGGTTTGTGCCAGGCTGCTCTGCAAGGTGGCCCAAGAGAGCACTGAACCCACCTCTCACTCAGGGTCCTGGCTCTTCGCAGTTCACCTTTCTCCCAAAAGCATAAAATATATAAAAATATGCAGTGATCTGCAACCTACTATCCAAATGGGAACTTAGACCCACACATTCATTTTAATATTTCAAAATATTTGTCAATATTGGACCACAGATGTTTCTCATTCAGAGCAGTGTGTGAGAAAATTGGGTTCCACAAGCCAGACAGAAATCTAAAATAGGCATTGCATTGTCTGCTAACAGAAAACAGACATGTAAGTCGCCCGGGGATATGTGAAATAAAGTATTATTTCCACTTGCTAGCTCAGCTGTTGTTGAGGCATTGAAAAGCTATAAAAACTCTTAGGTTTTATCTTCTCAGTTGCTATGTAGAAAATGAAAGCTTAGGAGAAATTTTGGGGGCAGAAGTTTGCGAACCTAGACCCAGATTCTGCAGATATCATAGTCATGACTTGGTGTCAGGACTTGGATTGAGTCAAATGGTAAGATTAATGCTTTTTGCAGCTGTGAAAATGTCATAATTGTGATATACTGTGCTAATTCTTTTCCTCTGATTTCTATTTCAGTGTTTAAATGGGTGAGAAGAACATTAATTGCTCTCGTTCAGGTCACTTTTGGAAGAACCATCAACAAGTGAGCTACGTGACATTAGTTTTTGAATTTTTGCCTTACTCTTTGCCTTAGTAGTCAAATTACTATACTCGTGGTATAGTAGCCGGTGATCTCCCTAGCTGAAGGTTTTGTATTTTCTCATGTTGTTTCTGCGATGATTCTACGATTGGATAGGGAGACAGGTTTCTGAAATAATTTCTCCCATAGAATGCATGGTGAACTAGATGATCAAAGCTTGAGCTAGCTTCAGCATTCTGGCTGAAAGGGTCAGAAAATGCTGTTCTGTAGGGGCACCGGGCTGCCTCATTTGGTGGAGCATGAGACTCTTGTGGTTGTGAGTTTGAGCCCCATGTTGAGTGTGTAGAGATTACTTAAAAACATAAAATTAAAAAAACAAAAGGAAAACCCAAAAAGTTCTGTAAAGTTCTCTTGATCACGATGACCAGTTTGAGTATCTTGGGCACAGTTTTTATGTTGTATGATGGGCATCAGTTTTAGGCTTAGACTCTAACCCAGAATGAAAGTAGGATGAACATCACGTGACAGGTATTTATTTGGAGGGAAATGCAAACCATAGGTTTTTTTTCCAAGTTGGGGTAACATTAAAATGGTAATTGCTCTAATTAGCTAACATCTTAATATCCATCCATTGAGATATATGTGTGTTTCATATAACAGTATTGTAAGCCATATATATATTTGAAGCTATAGTCCATTATCCATATACATAAGAGTTTAACTATCCAGTACTCTTCGAGAGATAAGCATTATGACTTCCTGCACAATAAAAACATGAGTCATTTATGCTAAAAGAAAAGGGGGAAGAAATCACTTTTTTGTACAGCAAAATATTTTTCAAGATGAAATTATCAGATTTTCCCAAGTGAAAGATTAGTTGTTAAAACCATCATAATAACCTTGTACGTATGTTTATCATATAGATCATAAATTTTTAAGGGAAACATAGTGAAGAACAGGTTATTTTCTTACTCGTTCACAAATAGAATATACTGTCCTTGTGGTCATAAGCAAAAGTTTACTTCAATTTCTAAGATCTTATTAGGGGCTTATTTAGTTGACTTAGTATCCTAGGCTTGTGTTTTAATCAGAAATATGGCCTGTATGACTTACCATTTCAGTCTAACACAAACCTCTTAACTGTTACATGTAGACAGGCCTTAGATAAAGAAAATTCCACAATGGCCCTATATTTCTCAGTACTCCAGACTTGCTAATTTATTTTCCTTTTCGGTTTCAGCAAATCATGCATACTTTCCTTGCTCCTATCTACGATAGGGGCTCTTACTTATAAAATGAGCAGCTGTGGTTTGTGAGCAGTGAATCCATTTGGCAGATACTTTCATGGGACTTGGAGGAGAGGCATCACGTAGAGGGTTTTCAGGCTGTTCATTTCAATGGGCTTTTTATGAGGTAGAGAAATGATGGAGCACCTGGCCCTTTGCTATTTTTGCCTTTAGCAGAGAGGACACATCATAAAATTAAGCAGCAGTACAATATGTGCCTCTTGCCTTGTACCAACTATAATTTCACATGCCAGAATTGATTCAAAAGCTTCCTATGGTTTTGGCTAATTGAGAATCAGACTTAAATTGGTAGAAAATACTTAGGTGATGGCCTTTTGTAAGAGTCACTTACGTAATTTTAAATTGCAAATTGAATACTTAATTTCTTACTTAATTTCTTGATGTAGTGCCAGTGAGTAACTCAAAGCAAGAGTACAGAAAAAAACCAGGTGTCCACATTTTTTTTTAAGATTTTATTTATTTGACACAGAGAGAGACAGCCAGAGAGGGAACACAAGCAGGGGCAGAGCGAGAGGGAGAGAAGCAGGCTCCCCGCTGAGCAGGGAGCCCGATGTGGGGCTGGATCCCAGGACCCCTGGATCGTGACCTGAGCCAAAGGCAGACGCTTAACTGAGCCACCCACTGAATTGCCCAGTTCTAAGCAGTATAGGGAAGTATCTTAGGAGACATGCAGGTACAAACAGAATTAACATAGTTTTGATTCACGGTGGAATCAATAGTAACTGATTCCTGTGCAAAGTACTAGGGCTTGAAATCTCTATTTCAGATACTATTTCTGAAAACCTTACATTGTCTCTTTAAATGGTTGGGAAGTCAGATTTTTGAAGGGCTTTTTGATTTATTATTCATGAATTGAGCTTGAAATTTCAAATCTTTCTAGCACTGTCAAGATGATTCTTTCCCCCTTACCCTCCCCCCCGCCAGCCTCACCACTGCTGTTGGGCTTTTTGAGCTGTGTTGTCTCTTGACAGCAGAAATCCTAGAATGGGTTAGCATTTTACTAATGACTAATGAGATAGGGTTATGTGAAGAGCTGAATAACCAGATAAAAGCCATTTATTTGTAACTGTGCAAGTCAAATGTCTGCCCAACTTTCATTCCCAGAGAAACGTGGAATACTCTAGATAGCAATGTATCTTTTCAAAGGTCTTCACTTTAAGGTGAAAGGTAGTATCTTGGGGCACGTGGATGGCTCAGTCGGTTAAGCCTTTGCCTTCATGATCTTAGGGTCCTGGGATCCAGCCCTGCATGGGGTTTCCTGCTCAGTGGGGAGTGTGCTTCTCCCTCTGCCTCTGCACCGCACCCCTCCCCGCCCCGCTTGTGCTCTCTCTTGCTCACTCTCAAATAAATAAATAAATAAATAAAATCTTTAAAAAAGAAGAGAAAGATAGTATCTTTTTTCCCCTTGCCTAGTGAGCGTGTGAAAAGCTTACTCTGGGTCAGAGCACTCTGCCCAGCATGATCTGCCATAGCAACACCAAGAGACAGCTAGTGAAAGAGCCAGGTTCTTCCCCCAAGACTTGAGGAGCTCAGGGAAGCTTCCCAGACCACTTTTAACAGTCTTAAAATGCATTTATGTTTTCAGTTTGTACCACTTCATGGAGAAGTTAGTGTACTAAGTACCGTGCCCAGTTAGAGTAGCTGCAAGCTTCAAACCAGTCAGTCTGCTCTAGGTTCTTGTCCTTGCATATTGCAGGGTACTACATGGCAGGCAGACATTTGGAGAGGTTGGTACCAACGGAAATGTGAGCTCACGCAATGAATGGTCATCCAATACTGCCAAAATGAAAACTACCTTTCGGACCCAGAGTTTAAAAATCCAATTCCTAGTTTATTCATCAAACATTTAGATCAGGCTGTATCTTCACCTACCCATTGATAAATGCCTTTTGAGAACAGAGTATACAACTTCTAAAACCCTCATCCAAGAAATATTTTTCTCTTAAAAGACAAATCCGGGACACAGTGAACTGGATTTTCAGTGAGCAAATGTTGGTTTACTACATCAATGTTTTCCGGGATGCTTTTTGGCCAAATGGGAGATTGGCGCCAGCGACCACAGTCCGAAGCCAAGAACAAAGTCAGGCAGCAAAACAGAGGGCACAGCAGAAGCTGCTTGAAAACATTCCAGGTGAGGCTGGCTTCCGATCCTGAAAAGTAGAGATAAAGAGCAAATGTTAACCCTGTTAAGGCGTTTTTCACTTATAACTCTCAGGAGACTTTATTTACAACAAGAAAAATGATCACACTTTTTTTCTTTTAAAACATGTCCTTTGCTAAGAAATTATTACTGAGAATCTTAAGAACAGTAGTGGTTATAAAATGCTTTAACTAGAAAAATGTTTTAGGGCAGATAATAAATTTTGTACTTTAAAAATCCTGCTGAAGTATACTGTTTAGAGAGGTTAATTTTTAATTGGGTAGCAATGTATTAAAATTGTAGTTTGTATAAATGCCTTCTGTTGAAAAATTCTAAATAAACTTATTTTCTCTTTAAATGTTTGAAAGAACTAATCGTTCATGTTCCTCATGCCCCAGTGCCCTTTATCTGTTGCGTACATATCATGTACTGTCTCCTTCACTGGATATGCATGGATTGTGCACTTTATCAGTAACAGCATACAATGTAAACTTAATCTTCCAGATATGCTTCAGAGCCTTGTTGGACAGCAAAACGCCCGTCATGGTATAATAAAAATATTCAATGCACTGCAAGAAACAAGAGCCAATAAGCATCTTTTATATGTGAGTAATTTAAAGCCAACCAGAGGATCAGCTATTAATTCAGTTTTACGTTTCTGTTCACATATGGGGGTTGATTTAAACCTTTGCATAGTTAATCATTCTTGTTACTTGTAATTCTGAACCCATTTATTTACTCTGCTTCATCTTTGTCTGTCAGTTTTTCAGTTTGGTAAAAGAAAAAGAGAAAGAGTGCTTCCAGCGTGTGCAACTTTCTCATTCTCTCATGTGAGAGATGCATGTGACATTTTTGCATGACTGCTTAATTTTCTTATTTCAGGAAAGCAGACTGTTTCCCGGCCATCTGTCTGATTATAATTAGCAATATTAACTATTGATGATGTAATAATGGCAAAGAGACCATGAAATGAATCAATCTGATATTAAATGGAGTTTATATAATATTAGTTCCATTCATTCGAGAATAGCTTGTTCTTGGATAATCATCTCAGACCTAAAATGAGACTTTTCTCTTAGACATAAATATTTTGAGTAAATCCTTAGAGGAAAAAAAAAACACACACACACATTTTCCTACTTTTTTTCTTCTTCCTTGGTTCAGGTGCTGATGGAACTGCTGCTAATTGAGTTGTGTCCTGAGCTGAGAAGTCATTTAGATCAACTAAAAGCTGGTCAAGTTTGAGACTGCACAAATAAACCACCAGAGAAATGTCTGTGTAACAATAGACATGAAATACTTCCCTCTTTTCCACAGAGGGCTTGATTGAGAACCATATTGATTTCTATGTTAGTTACCTCCCTCTAGTTTTGTGTGACGTGAGCAGAATTGGTTGGAGGGGGGTACTTAATGCTGTCATAGGCAACAGAAAAACACACTTCTGTTCTTATTGTTTTTATTTTAATAATATAAATAAAGTTCAACATACTGATTGAAATACAAATGTTAATATGTGATAAGAACCTAGGAACTATTTTAAATATTTATGAAAACAGTTTTGTTTTAAAATGAAGAACTATGACTATTGTACAGTTACTTTCCTCACTGAGGACTCTGAACATTCCTGTATTATTTCATGTGTATTGAAGAACATTGTTGTGCAATGCTTTGTGGAAAGTTATCGTGAACATTTTATTGTCTTTATTTTTACCAAAGATTTCCCATAGTTTGAAGCATTTGAAGCAATAAAATATAAAAAATGAATCACTGAGGTGCTTACATCTCAAAAACAAGGTTGGAACACTTTGGGCAGTTCAAATATTTATCAAATACCATTTTTTTTTTGGTAAAAAGCACTATGTACATAAACACTTCTGCAAGGAAGTACAAAGCTGGCTGCCTTTCCCCAGACACAGAATGAATATGTGAAAAATACGATTTTTAGTGTGAATGAGAAGAGCCAAATTCGTGCTTGAAATGATGTGTTGGGAGAGTGGGAAAGGAGCTGAACTTTGAAGGATGGGCAGCAGTGAGATAGGGAAACACAGGTGGGAAGTTACTTCAGGGACACGAGGGACTTGATTTATCATCAAGTCTTGTGGACTCCTTGGGGTGTTGGGTGAGATCCAGGCTACAGGTGTCGTTTTGTTATTAATAGTGGGGCCATGAACAAGTCAATCAGTTTTCACCATCTATTATGCAGTGCTAATAAAACACTTTCCCTTCTGTAACTGCCCCGCCCCCCCAGGAACATTGAAAGCAAAACTAATAGGCAAAAATTCGGTCTGAAAGCCATGAAAGAACAATACTGTATCTGTACTAAAGTGGTATTGATTATGGCATTGCTAGATCTACCTGCCAAGTCCTTGATGTGGAATGTAAGTTCTGAAAGGTAAACGACTGAAAATTAGTAAACCAAATTTTATCTTTGGGCTTCTTTTAGTCACAGCTCTTTGATCCTTTTTTCAAACCAGGATGATATTTGACACGTCAGGAAAATAAAACAACAACAAAGTTGGCTGTTTATATGAATAAGAATCATCCTTCAAAGGGATGTCGAAAAGACACATTCAGATAAGAGAAGCAATGTGAGATCACCGAACCCTGGGAACTCATCCTAACACAGTTACTGGTAATGTCCACCTTACGCGCAATTAAACCACAGCTGTTAAAAGTTTATATTGCACATGAGAAAAATAACTATTTTGAGCCCTCAGTCTTTCTTTAAGATAAATTTTAACTTTTTCATGAGATAACAGCCACAAGTACCAGCTTTATGGTAACTACAGTAAACTGGAATTTTAAATTTTATGTTGGATTCACTGAAGACAGTTAAGCGTAGTGTATCAGCACATATGACACCTGTCAAATTCCTACATCTGGGATTTCTCAGACCTATGTTTTAATGGCAGTTACAACCGTGGGCTTGACTTTGGGATGAAGAAAGACATCTATTTAGTGTGCAGTTAAAGCCAACAAGCACCGCCTTATTACGTTCCTATTTTAGGATTCCTAAAAGCTTACGGGACTGGATTCAATGTGGAGAGAAGAATACTGGCTGGCAATTTAGATCGTCAGATGGTTGAAGGAATATTATATATGGATGGTATTAAGAGAACAAGAGTGAAGCAAGCGGGTTTATATTGTAGAAGGAGATTTAAGCTAGGTATTATGAAATCTTAGTCCTGGACTTGATATATCGAACCATTAAGTGGGGGAGAATAGTCTTGAGGAGAGGTTTTAAAAGAAAAGGATTAGTTTTCAGGGATGGTTTAAGTTTATATGTCTTAAGAGATTTAAGGGAGAAGTATGTGGTCCTTTGAGGGTATCACACAGATCTAAGCCTATGGAAACTGCTTTCCTTTATAATAGAGACAAAATGAAGTTCAAGTAATATAGAAAAACCAGAGCACAAAACAAGAACAAGTAATTTTCTGCCATACAAAAACTTCTTTAGGGACTGGTACATGCGTATTAATTATACTAAGATGAGATCTTGTTTAGATCCTCTTCTGGAAAGGATGATTGTGATTTATAAAATAAAGCCACATCAGCTTAGTTATGTCCACAGAGAAGGTGTTGTGAAGGTATCTTTAAGACATTGTTTCCAGTGTATCTGTTTGACAGAAGTACACTGCTATATTATCTTGTCCATCTGGATCCTATGATTTATATTATCAACTTTTATCTTCATAGGTCTCATTAATATAAGGAGCCGCTCGCTAATTAAATTTTTAGCACATTCAGTTATGGTTCTTATATTGATAGATGATTTAATTGAGATTTTTTTCACATTTTATCTTGCTTTGAAATGCATCTAAGGTTTTTTAAATCTAGAAAAGGAATCTAATCACAAAGAAACATCTTGCTTAGCTGATTATCTTATCAGGAATATAGCAGTGATTTTACTCATTAAGATCTCTAAGGGGAGATGTGGAGAGGCAAGATTCTAAGCAAATTCTTAAACCTACTTTTTTTGAAGTTTATAATAAGTTAACCAATTACCTATAAGAACTTCTCTTAAGAATACAAGATGTCCCAAAAGACTTAGTGCAGTCTTAGTTTTAATTTCTTCAGAAGTATAAATGCTACATGAATTTATTTAAAAACATTATTTGAAAGTTTATTTAAATTTTTTTATTTATTACTTTTGTGAACAAGTGAACACAACAAATAAAGGAACCACAAGGGCGCCTGGGTGGCTCAGTTGGTTAAGTGACTGCCTTCGGCTCAGGTCATGATCCTGGAGTCCTGGGATCGAGTCCCGCATCAGGCTCCCTGCTTGGTGGGGAGTCTGCTTCTCCCTCTCACCCTCCCCCCTCTCATGTGCTCTCTCTCACTCTCTCTCTCAAATAAATAAATCAAATCTTTTAAAAAATAAATAAATAAAATAAAGGAACCACAAAATGAAAGAAAAAATTAATAATCTATCCAAAATTCACAAAACTAAGGGTGAAAGAAATTTAAGGAATTAAACTTGCAAGTGGTGTTTTTTATGTTTGTAGCATTTCTATTTCTGAAGGAATTACAGCGAAGACTGCACTAAGTCTTTTAGACACTCTATTTAAAGAAAAGAAAAAGGTATTTGCTTTGTGGAATGGTTTTCTGTATTTGAGGTGATCTAGGCCGGTTTGTAAGCTAAGAGCTAGATCTTTAAGGGCTCTTTTTGCAATCTGATCCTATAGCTAGGTTTCAAGTTGCAAAATTAGAGATTTAAGAACGAAGGTAACATGTCGTCGGTAAAATACCCAGGATAATGTAACTTGGGATTCAGAAGATAACAAAACATAGCTCCTATAAAAATACACACATTCTGAGGTGGTAGGGTTGATGATCTTTGTTGAAATGCATTATGGTCTAAATTCTTTGACGAATAAGTAAACAGTGAAGTTCATCTGCCAATGCAGCATTCAGACGACAAGCCTGAAAGTCAAAGATAAAGAGTCCGTTATTTAGATACATTTTGAATTGTTAGGTCTTACTAAAACTTTAAAAAAAGGCTTTGGTTTGTTTTTAAGAACTACAATGAATTTCAAGGGAATGTCTTAGTTATGACACATTTCTATTTTGATCTCTTGATAAAGGAAGTTCAAATTAGCCTATGCAAAAAAGATCACACTGAAAATAACCATGTTACTGTCACATGAAAGAGAAAACTTTATCAGTGCCAAAGGATAAAGGGAATTTACACACTGATGATAGCGTTCTGGGTTATGAATTATTAAAATAAATAACATGGAAAACATTGGCATTTGGTCTCAAACTTGCTATTATCTTATTATATGAATAGCAGCAACTATGACAATTTTATTTTAAAATAACATTTTATTATGATAAAGTAAATAGCAAGAAGTAATAGTGAATATAACTGCCTAGAACGTCAAGAACTTGGAGGAGACATCGGAGGTTATCTCATCCACACCTGACTCCATGTAGTAGTTGTCCCTTCAAGACCCATGACAGTTGGTCACTAGATATTTGCTTGGTTGCTAAGTTGCCATCTTATAGGAAAAACTGTTGTTTTTGTTTATTTCCCGAGCAGTTGTATTAGAAGATTTTTCTTTATACTAAGCTAAAATTTCCCTCTGTGTACTTTACAATCAATGAAGGGGTCCTAGGAGAATATATGAAGCTGGTTTCGTGGAGACCCTGAGAGGCAAAGTAGTTGGCAGTCGCCTCATATGACAGGATTCCAGACCCTCCACTGGCGTGCTACTTTTGAATTCTCTACATTTTTAAAAGCATCCTCTGTAAAATACAATGGCCAAAATTGAGTAATGAGGATATTATCTCCTACAATGTGGAAGATAGTTTTAAGATTACAGTCTGTTTGTTTGGCTGTTTTATTTGGGATGAATATATGCCACATTTCAGAATATTTTTGACCCAGAATTTTCTTTGCTTATATTTATTTAGAAAGGCCATGATGGATGCACAGAATCTGAAATTGACTTGGATTGGAAATTGGTATAATATAGAGCATTTAGATTTTTTAAAAAGTTAGACAGCTGTTTTTCTTACTGGTAGAATGGTGTAGTGGTAAATCTCTCAAACATCAGTTGTATTTGTATACTGTGTTCCTATATTTATGTGTTGATATGGGCTTAATGCTCTGGAAATTTTAATTTTAAACAATTTAGGGTTTCCAAAGTTGCCCGCACATTGGAGTCCCCTGGAAAGCTCATGATTTGATTGTTCTGAAATAAGACCTGGGCTTTGGAATTTTTAAAAGATCCCCAGGTGATTTTATTTTATTTTATTATTTTTTTTAATTTTTAAAAGATTTTACTTTTTTTGAGAGAGAGAGCAAGAAAGAGCACCAGCAGGGGGTGGGGGGAAGAGGGAGAAGGAGGAGCAGACTCCCTACTGAGCAGGGAACCGGGGTGATCCCAGGACCCAGGATCATGATCTGAGGCGAAGGCAGATGCTTAACCCACCGAGCCACCCAGGCGCCCCTCCCCAGGTGAAATGTAGACAAGTTTGGGAACCACTTCGGTACTATGGTCAGATTCAGGCAAAGGACTTAGAAAACTGTACCTTCCCTTGTTCCCCTGCTCCAGCTAAACAGCTTGTGTACCCACGAATTGCTTTATAAATTTTAAGAAGACATAATTGTAGTTTGGACTTCATGGTGTCATGGACCTAAGGCATGCACAGTTTTTATTGTATTTATTTTTTAAAAAACTTGCAGTTACTATTCATAATGATTCCCCCTTTCCCCACTTTTTAAGTTGCGTGATTTTAGAAGTGAAATTCATTTGGAATCTAAAGCACATGAATTGAAACATGAAAAGTCTTACTTCAGCTGATTTCACCAAACTCATGAGTGAATATTCCTCCTAAGTGTGGTAGATGTCATACATAGTATTTTTAGAAAAACTATATTTCATTAAGGTACTAGAATGAGAATAGATTCAACACTTCTGGGTGGAAGAAGACATGGACATTCTGGCTTTAAGGTCTTGGTGCTGGGCCTTAGGCTGTAGAGTAGCAGAGTGAGAGGGAATAATTTGCATCAAAATGGGACTTTTATCATCTGAGTTTAATTATGCTAATAAGAATCTGGCAGAATAGGGGCACCTGGGTGGCTCACTTGGTTAAGCGTCTGCCTTCGGCTCATCATGATCCCAGGGTTCTGGGATTGAGTCCCTCGTTGGGCTCCCTGCTCAGTGGAGAGCCTGCTTCTCCCTCTCCCTCTGTGCTCTGCCTACTTATGCTCTCTCTCTCTGTGTCAAATAAATAAATAAAATCTTAAAATAAAAAGAATCTGGCAGAATTGTCTGCAAACAACCCATGTGTCTGACAACCTCTCCTAGACAGGTTATCTGCACAATAGTTAAGTAGGGGAAAAAAAGTACTAAAATCTATAAAGATGTTCAAGTCTTAACTAAAAGCTCAGAAATTTCTATTTGGGTCCATTTATATAGATTTTCAGACTTACTTACTTTAGAATAGTAGTGTTTAGCTGTTGCTTCATCCTTTGTGATACCCAAGCCAAGCTGAAGGCATCGGGCATGGTAGAAAGATGCCATGGCCATGCCCCTGATGATGAATTCCGGGAGACAGTCCGTGACCTGGGCTATCAGGGGGATGTCATGAACCTCATCGTAGTCAGCAATCCTGTTGTGATGTTTAATTGTTGAAATTAAAAAGGACATTGTTTTGGTTTACATATTTACAAATGACATGCTCACAGATTGTCCTTGTGCCCAAAGTGATCTCCTTATTTCTCCCCGTTTGAGGACTAAGTTGTTTGTTATATGGTGAAGGGTAAATATAACAGTTAAAAACCAGGAGAAGGCGAACTACCAGAGTGGTTACGTCACAGCTTCTCTGTGGTAGTACTTGTCAGGCTTAATAACCACTAGAAAACAAAAAGGTTTCTTTTTTTTCTTGTCATATTAATATTTTAAGCTTAATATCACTTTGCAGATTTAAACAATGGGGAAAAAAGCATTTTCTATTTCTTTGGATCATTTATTCAAACATTGACCTGAAATTTGCACTTAAGTCACATAGGATCAGAAAACATATTAAGTAACTAACACATCCATCTTTGTTAAAAAATGGGCGATACAAAGAAGTCCTCCTTTATCACCCCCACACAAGTATGGAGAGTTGTGTGAGAATGAGATCTACCCGTAAGATTATGGGGAACAGGAATGTGCATAATAATGGGAAGTCTGAAAGATCTTAAGAACTGTTTAAAGTCTTGGTGTTCACCAGATGGCTACTTGGAGATTTGGGTCTTTGGGGAATCACACTTTTAAGTGGCCATGACATTGGGGGACGGAGGGTGGAACCAGGCTCTTCCATCCTACGTTGTAGACGGCTGCCCCACCCTGGGCTAGCGAAGAAGAGGGGGGCCAGGAGGTGGCTCCATCATGCATTATTGGGAGGGAAACACGGTAGCATGGCCTTAGAGCCTCTCAAGAGGACATCCACATTTGTTTTTCCTGGTATGTTGCTTTTGTAAGTTATGAGCAAATAAATGTAGGAAAGTACATGGGCTCAGAGAAGAGAAATCTCCATATAATTTATAAGATGTTAATGTTCATGTCTTTTAACCATTATGCTCATTTTACAATCTTTATCAAGCTATCTTGCAATTGTGCAGTTATAGAACATGTGGCTGAAGAGTATAGGAAGAAATTAAAACATTTAATAAGCATTTCTGATATGCTAAACTATGTTAAGTACTTTATTTTTTTTTAAAGAATTTATTTATTTATTTGGCAGAGAGAGAGACATAGGGAGCCAGGGAACACAAGCAGGGGGAGTGGGAGAGGGAGAAGCAGGCTCCCCGCAGAGCAGGGAGCCCAATGTGGGGCTCGATCACGAGACTCCAGGATCATGACCTGAGCCGAAGGCAGACGCTTAACGACTGAGCCACCCAGGCGCCCCTGTTAAGTACTTTAGATACACTATTTTTATAATGCTGTGGAAGCATGTTGTTCTTTATGAAAAAGGAAATCGATGCCCCAAAAAGTTAAACTTGATTAAGATCACTCAGCTGGCATATAGAGCAAATAGAAATCCTGAACTGATGGCATAGAATTACACTATTCAATATGGTAGCCACTAGCTACAAATGGCTACTTAAATTAATGAAAATCCAATGAAGCATAACAGTTGGAGCCTCAGTGGCACGAGCCTCATTCCCAGTGCTCAGTCGCCATCCTTGTCAGTATTGCAGCAAGTTCTATCGAACAGACCTGGCATAGAACATCTAGTAGGAGGTGCTGTAAATACTTCCATCCGGCTTATTTACCTTTTGGAAAATGTAACACACTTAGTAAAAAATTTCATCTTATAGTAATACTCCACGAGATTCCCTTGAGCATAGACATTTCCACGTTCTGCTGCTTCCCGTAAGCACCGCAAGGCGGCTTCAGTATCCTGGCGGATGCCTTGTCCGTAAAAATACATTAGTCCAAGTGCACCCTGGGACTCCAGATTTCCATTGCCACATGCTTCCGAGTGCCAATAAAATGCCTAAGAAAAAACACAATTTCATCTTATTTATTATTCACCAGGCAGAATTATAAGGGAATACTGGAAAGAAAAAAAAATCTCTCATTACAAGATAGTACTATTAATTAATTAATCTCTAGGAAATAGTTCTAGCACCTTGAGTGTATTTCAGGTTAGCACCGATTTCACATACCTAGAAGAGAGTGCTAAGGTGAGCCCACCTGTTTTCTACCTACAATGTAGGTTAGGTCACAGTCTAGACAGTTCAGCTGTCTCAGGATTCAAGATTTTTACATTTTTCCAGAGGAAGGATCGGGAGGGTGGGAAGTAGGAGGAAAGCGTCTGCTAGGCTTTGAGACACACCAGCAATGAGGCATACCCGGAAGAGGAGAGCTGCTGATGCTGAGGGACAGTCAGCTCCAGGGGGATCTCAGAGATGGCGCCAATCGAGATCAGAGGCCACCAGGTTAAAAACTGCATGTGGTCACAAGCACATTTGCTCAATAGGCAACTACAATGAACTTGAATTAGTTAAAAAAATTATTTCCAAGTGGCTGCTCAGTTATCCGAAGAGGGTCTTGGTTGCTATGTGTTTCTTGTAAGTTTAATGCCTCCTACAAGTAGGACTTGGCTCTACATTTCCTTCTCCCTATAGGATTTCTTGGAAAATGCCTCAGTCATTGATGATTAAAGAGATTATATTTCTGTAAAAATCCTAAATGGATTTAATTTGTTGCTACGTTTGTGTGTGTGTGTGTGTGTTGTGTATTTTACTTATTAGGCATCGTTACTTTCTCAGAAAAAATTAATTTTAATTTATTCACATGTAAAAGGATTTGGGCTATATTTCAGGACTCTCAGTTTTCATGGTATAATAATATTTTGTATGTGTGGCTTTTTATAGCATTCAAAATGCTCTCACATCTGTGGACTCTTTTGGTAGAGATGGAGACGAATAAAGCATGAAATGAGCTCTGAGATCCTAAAATGTGAACTTCCTTTACATTTTAAAGAATTATAAGAGATCTTTAAAACTAAATACTCATTCTTCACCACCCTCCATTCAAAAAAGAAATAGTGAAATATTAATCTACATGTGGTGCTAACATTAAAAACAGATCAGTGTTACCTTTTCTAAGTCTTTAGGCTCTTTTGTTGAATAATACAATCCTAGGATACTTTGAGCCTTCACACTAGCTTTTGGATTTCCATTGTCTGCAGCAAAAAGCCACAGTCTAAAAAAGAAAGGCAAGGCAAGTTATTCTTTGTGTCAGCATTTGATTTAAAAAAAATCTTGTTCTCAGGTAACACTACCTTTCAGCTTCCTCATCTGATCGTTTGACGCCTTTCCCTTCATAATAAGCTCTTCCAAGGTTGTAGGCAGCTGCAAATTTTAAGTGTCTTGCTTTGGGACATGGAGAATCAACAACTTTCTTCATATATTCCACTCCTTTTTCCTTCCACAAAGGAAAAGAACAAACAAAAAACCCTAGTTTTTAGTTTTACCCGAACTAAATTCTTTCTCCCAATAATATTTTAAAGTGTTCACCCTCTGACATGACGTTTGATGTCAGGACTTTGTGCCCAGACAGGATGGTTGTGCTTTAGTCTGCAGAGCTGGAAAGGAAGGGGGTGGGGGGGATACATCTACTGAGGAGGCATTCCCAGAGCTCCAAGATATAAGGCATTTCCCTCATTTTATAGCTTCCAGAGTTGCATTATGTTTCAATATGGTTTCTTTTCTTCTCTCCTCCCTCTGACCTTATAGCCCTTATTCTGCATGGGCATAGTTTTTAGAACTTATCAAAATATTTGAATAGCTGTAACTTCTTCCACATTTATAATTAGAGTACATTTGTGAGCTGCAAACACTGTTTTCTCTCTTCAAGCACACCAAGTATGCTCAGTGATAATTTACACCCAATATGCTAATCTTCATAGGACATCTGCATAGTCACAAAGAGCACACGGAAGACATTGCCCCCTCCAAAAAATCCATCAGACACAAACTTTCAGACATCACTCCAAAGAAGAAAACGTTTGGCCATCAAACATTTTCTATATACTACATTCTAGCTTTTATCCTTCACTGCTCTCTCCCAAGTTCTGTTGCTGGCCGAACACCACAATAATAGAAGATAAAGGTGTTTGCCTTCTACTGAGTCCCAATTTATAAGGATTTATTTTTGTGAATGTGTGACATGGGTATCTGCCTTTTTTCCCCAAACCTAATAGTAAGAGGGAGCTTACTGGTAGTCAAGTGATGTGATTGTGTAAATCCTTCCACAGATAGCAATGTCTAAATCTGGAGCAAACATTAAAAAATAACCAACTTTTTAAAGTAGGTTCCCAAAAAAACCCCAACTTTTTAAAGACACTGGAAGTTTACCAGACCACACACAAGTTGGAGGAGAGATTCCTCTTAAAAACTGCAAATGGAAGGGATCCATGAAGTTCAGTGAACCCCAGGCTGGATAAACAAAGTAGCTTTCAGGCATATATCATAGTCAAACTGCTGAAAGCCAAAGAAATCTTGAAAGCAGCCAGAGAAAAATGACACATCATATACAGGAGAACAACTATATAATTAGTGCATCTTTTCTGACTACAAAAGAATGAAACTAGAAATAAATCACAAGAAAAAAAAGGGGGGGAACACATGGAGGTTAAACAACATGATACTGAAAAACCATGGGTCAAGAAAGCAAAGAAGAAATCAACAAAAGATGTGGAGACAAATGAAAATGAAAACACAACATTCCCAAATATTGGGATGCAGCAAAGGCAGTTCTAAGAGGAAAATATATAACAATGCAAGCCTACCTCAAGAAACAAGAAAAAGCTCAAATAAACAATCTAACCTTACACCTAAAGGAACTAGAAGAAGAACAAAGCCCAAGGTATGTAGAAGGAAGGGAATAATTAAGATCAGAGCAGAAATAAATGATGGACTGAGAAAAATGTCAATGAAACCAAGAGCTAGTTCTTTGAAAAGATAAACATATGGCAACAAATTGAACAACCTTGAAGAAATGGATTAATTCCTAGAAACATACAATCTTCTGAAACTGAATCAAGAAGAAATAAAAAATCTGAACAGATTGATTACTAGTAATGAAATTTAATCAGTAATCAACACTAACAAAAAAGTCCAGGAACAGATGGCTTTACAGGTAAATTCTACCGAACATTTAAAGAAGAGTTAACACCTATTCTCCTCAAACTATTCCAAAAAATAGAAGAGGAAGGAAAGGTTCCATATACATCTATGAAGCTAGCATTATCCTGATACCAAAACCAGACAAAGACACCACCAAAAAAGGAAACTGCAGGCTAATATTCCTGATGAACGTAGATGCAAAAATCCTCAACAAAATATTAGCAAACGGAATCCACCAATACATCAAATCAAGTGGGATTTATTTCAGGGATGGTTCAATATTCACAAATCAATGTAATACACCACATCAACAAAACAAGGGATACAAGTCATATGATCATCTCAATAGATGCAGAAAAAGCATCTGATAAAATTCAAAATCCATTCATGATAAAAACTCTCAACAAAGTAGGTTTAGAGGAAGCATACCTCACCACAATAAAGGCTGTATATGAAAAACCCACAGCTAACATCTTAACTCGCTGGTGAAAAACAGAACTTTTCCCCTAAGATCGGGAACAAGACAAGGATGTCCACTGTCACCACTTTTATTCAACATAATACTGGAAGTCCCAGCCACAGCAATCAGACAAGAGAAAGAAATATTCATTTTGTAAATATGTTAAACTCCCTATTTACAGATGACATGATACTATATGTAGAAAATCCTAAAGACTCCACAGAAAACTACTGGAAGTAATAAATGAAGTCAGTAAAGTTGCAGGATATAAAATTAATACTCAGAAATTAGTAGTATGTCTATACACTAACAACAAAACAGCAGAGAAATTAAGAAACTCCATTTACATGGGGTGCCTGGGTGGCTCAGTAGGTTAAGGTCATGATCCCAGGGTTCCTGCTCAGCGAGGAGTCTGCTCCTCCCTCTCCCTCTGCCCCTTATGCTTATGATGTCTCTTATGTGCTCTTTCTCTCTTTCAAATAAATAAATCTTAAAAAAAAAACAAACCCAAAAGACTAGTTCAGTTAGTATACTGAAGTGTGCAGAGATGGCTGAGGAAGTCGGGTCCAGGCTACCGAAGGACGTTTCCTAACGTTGCTCATGTTGTTACCTCCGTCGGAATGCCATTCCTGACCTTATATGCTGTTCTTGTCTCCTGAGTCAGCCCATGTCAGCTGTTCTGTGAAAACTCCCCCGTGCCCCCCTCCCCATTTGTGCCCAGTACGCGTATCTGTCTCAGTCCAGTACTCACAACAGCACTCATAGTTGTTCTCAGACTATGCGTTCCTTCTCATACTTACCTTTGCTTCCCCAGCATCTCAGACTGTTCCTGCCTCCTAAATGTTTGTGGAACAAAAGAGTGAGTGAATAATACAATGAATCCAACTAAACCAGAGCTGCATAAGTCACAGGAGTAAGCACGTACCTCGGGGATGGTAAGAGTAGGTGCTCATAGTGCAAAAAATAGAGACATATTTTTTTCGCTGCTTTTGTGTCCTTTAGGGCAATTCCAATGATGACAGTGACCCCGGTGAATGGTACCAGTGCACAAAGAAACTCTGCTGCCTTAAGTAGTAGGATCTGTGTGTGTTTTGAGCATTGGATTTGTAGGTGAACTAGATGTGGACTCAAAGGGACCAGGAGATGCTTACTAAACATCAAGGGAGAGATAGGCAGTTGGCGGTATGGATCTCAGCATGAGGTTCTGGGGTGAAGACAATTTGGAAGTCTTTTAAAAGTATAGGTAATGTTAGCTGTGGGGCTGGATGAGCTGAGAGAGTAAAGGGGGGCAGCAGGGGCCTAGGTTCTGACACACTTCAACATTTAGAAGAGAAGAACCTAGCAAAGGACAGAGGGGCAGCTATGAAGAGGTGAACAGGGAAAATTATATTCCAAACATAGAAGATTGGGGCGCCTGGGTGGCTCATCCAGTTAAGTGTCTGCCTTCGGCTTAGGTCATGATCCCAGGGTCCTGGGATCGAGCGCCGCATTGGGCTCCCTCCCTGCTCCACGGGAAGCCTGCTTCTCCCTCTGCCTGCCACTCCCCCAGCTTGTGCTCTGTCTCTCTGTCAAATAAATAAAATCTTAAACAACAACAACAACAAAACCCCCAAACAATAGAAGCTCATGGAAAGAGGCTTATAAAGCATGGGAGAGAATCTCAGACACCGAGAGGAAGATGTTTCAAGAAGGGTATGGTCAACTGTGTTCCATTCACGGTAAGGGCAGTGTAGTCCTGCATTCTACATGTTATTATGCTTTTAACAGGCTAAGCTATAAATAGGTTAAAATAAAATATCTTGTATTTAATGGAAATATTCATTTTTTCATCATTTATTTCATATGCTATGGTTATAAAAGAGTACAAATTAAGAATTTCAGGAATTAAAGTGTAGTCCCCATTGTTAACTTTATACAACATAAAGTCAGGAAGGAAGACACTGGATGCTAGTGCCTTCTGTTACTTTACATGTTGTTCAATCTCGTTGACAACCTGAGTTAGGTGAATGGGTTTCATTTTGTATGCTGCCTCCAGTGGATTGAATTGGTAAGGTCACCTTAAAGCTGTATATTGATTAAAATTCTGCTATGTCTGGATACAGCTAGAAAGGGGGCCGTGACCAATTATCCAGGATGGCCATGGCCAGGGGTGCAGGGAAATGGCAGATGTATCTCTAACTTAGGTTTATTTATCCTCATTTTACAAATGAGGAAACTAGAGCCCAGAAATAATTTCCCCAAGATCATACTGCTTGTAAGCAGTGAAGTGAAGATTTGAAAGCCTACGACTTTTCACAAATTGTTAATAGACCATTATGGATAGAGCAGCTTTGCTAGTGAACACAGAGAAACGAACTTCTGAACATCTTTGAAAAATTTAAAAGTAAATTCCCAATTCTTATTTGATAGTGTGTGAAATTTCCTTGTAAGATGAGACCAAAAAAAATAAATAAAATAAAAAATAAAGCCCCCGAGGAACAGAAAAAATTGTAATACTGATCTCCAAACCTCATAGCTTAGTTTATTCTTTCTTTTATCTTCAAACATGCACAGATAAATGAGGCCTAGAAATATTAATTATTATACTATTATATAAAAATTATGCAGCTATTAAAATGAAAATATAGATTATATTTATTGACAAGGAGAAGGACATTCAAAATACATTGTTAGGTGAAAAAGGATATTAAAAAACATAGTGTGGTCCTACATTGAAAAAATGTATACACACACATATATACATACACACACACATATATATATAGATATATATATAATTTTTTGCATGGAGCAGTACATGGAAGAATATACTTTAAAATAATAACCAGATTTATATCTGATAGCAGAATTTGGTGATCCTATTTTTGTTTATTTTCTAACTTTTTTCCATGTTCATGTAGCTTTGGAATAATTTTTTTTTATTATGTTAGTCACCATATATTACATCATATATTTTTGATGTAGTGTTCCATGATTCACTGTTTGCGTATAACACCCAGTGCTCCATTCAGTACATGCCCCCTTTAATACCCATCACCAGGCTAACCCATCCCCCCCTCCCCTCTTTGGAATAATTTTTAAAAATAAAGGAAAACATTTTAAAAGTGTTATTGACAGTCAATGGTAGCAAGGAGGGGGCAAAAAGAAATTTTGTTTTTCACATAAATGTAAAAATGACTACTGCTATCCTTTAAACGCTAAAAGGACAGATACTATTAAAATATAAGTATAGAAATATATTATTAAAATATAAATAATTTTAATTCTATTGAATAATCCATTAACAATGAGATCTTAAACACTGTGAACAAAACAGTAACTTACAGCGTCTGTAGGTGTCCCCAGCCCGTCATAATACATTACTCCTAGCTGGTAAGTTGCTTGATGGTCTTTTTCCTTGATTTCTTCAAACTGTTCTAATGCTTCTTCATACCATCCCTAAAAGCTCCCAGGAAATATTGAATTATTTTTATTATTACCTCAAAGTAATCCCAAATACTTAATTCCCACCTAAATCTAGCTAGGAGCACCAAATATAACAAGAGACAACAAATTTATGGAATTTGCAAGTATGGCATTGACAACAGTCAACATACTATAAAATCAATAAAATAGACCTGAATATGGCAACTGAAGGAAGTGACCAGGAAAAATATGGGTGAGACTCTCTTTTGCTTTCACTCGTACTTTTGGATATTGCCAAACTTCTCCTAAAATGATAGCCCAGCCTTCTGCTCAATCCATCCTGCTATATCCCCCAGCCACTCCTGGAGTTTGGGACACTTCAGAGTTGGGGCCAGAGCATCAGAGAAAATGTGGACATCAGGATATCCACTATTATTAAATATCCACTATTATGATGGCTCATGTCCTCCAGGGTTGCAGTTCTCCAGCTAGGGAGAAGACATGGAAAAACAAATGTGATTCTCTAAAATTATCTTTCTCCCCTACTTCCTATAGAAACCTACATATTTTAAGGCTCCTTAGCAGTTCTATGATCTGATGCTAAGGTGTGAAGGACTAATGGGGCTTATATCTTAATCCACCAGGGAAAATGCCTTGCACTGAAGACTGAATCCTTTGTAATCGTGGAAAGAAAGTCTGTTACTGAACTGGAAGGTTATTAGTTAGGAAGAGCAGACCAGAGAAAAACAACTTCTGGAAGACACAAAAGCACCCGAATTCCTTTTTTCATAAACTATAATGAATCAACAAATTGATAAAACTAATAAAAACTGCACCAAAATACTAAGAAATATTAATTTTAAAGAACACATAATAATGAGTTAATAACCTAGCTGTTAAGACTCATTCTCCTTTCTGGCTAATGTTTGGCTAGATGTGAGAGAGCTGGAAAAGTTAGAATACGCTGTAGGAAGGAAGAGAAAGGAGGTCCTGTTAGTTTTCATGATTTTCAATACAATCTACATGCTGGAAAATCTCAAATACATACTTTCAACCCAGACTTCTCTTTGGAGATCTAGACTCTTAACGGCTAAGTTTCTACTTTGAAACCTGTCTACTTGGATGACTAATGGACATCCGAAACACAATGTGTATAAAACCTGAACTCTTGATTGTCCTCTCAAAATTCACCCTCCCCACTCCTCTATTTTTCAGTCCACGATGCTCTCATTTGCGTCTCCAAAATAAATCCAGGACCAGCTTCCACTGCTGCCACTCTGGTCAACACCAGCAAGCATCCTCTCTTGCCTGAAGTAGTATGATTTCTCCCCTAAACTGGTCTTGGTTCCATGCTTGCCTTCTAATCTGTTCATCACGGACTCAAAACCCTTGAATGTCTTCTTACTACAATTTAAATAAAGCTCATCTAAAGCCATTCTCTGCCTTGCTTATTACCACATTGGTCTCAATTCCTAGAGCTCACAGAACTCCCCCTCATCTCTGAAACATTGCATTTTCTCCCCCTGCCTGGCATGCACTTACACCGGGCTGTGTGCCCTGCTCGTTGCCTTTTGAAGAAACTGAGACTCTAAGAGTTGAAGTCTTTGTGTCCAAGGCTACACAGTTAACAAGTCGTAGGAATCATACCTGACCCGATGCCCAAAGCTGAGAGATCATTCTCTTAACCTATGCTAGCCTCATGGTGACAGGTGCATGATGAGTCCTCAACAAATATTTGTTGCCAGAAGAAATGATGGCGCCATCAGATTTAAGAGCAAGTGGGATATAGGTTAATAGCTGCCCAAATAGTGAGTGGTGAAGGGATTGGGGACAGTTGGTCCATTTTCACATCTGCCCGTGGGGGTCAATGAAGGACTGCTGCTATATATATTATATGCTTTGCACAGTTTCTCCTACATCTGCCCCTCAGGATGCCTCAGCATAATGTGGAGAAAGAGGGAAGCTCCCTCCTACCTCTAGAGAGGAACATATAAAGCCTCTAAGTACTAGGTAAGAATCAGGGTCTTTAGTTGTTATTCATATGAAAAAATTTTATAAATGATATTATTTGGGGCAAAAATATAAAAATTATATTATATATATAAGTGTACATTATATTTTTAATTTCTAGTATGAGAATGGATTATATGCCAGAATGACTCCTATAAATGACTCCTTAGAACGACTTTTATGGAGGAAGGTCAAATATCTCCTTAATCTTGTACTTAAAGCCACAACCAAAGCCTAGGGAATTTACCAGAATTCCCTCTGCATAACAATGTAAGGAACTCTATGGGAAATTTTGCTATGAGAATCCAACAACAGCATTATATGATATGAAAAACAGGAAAAATGAAATAAGATAAAAACAGAGAGGGAGGCAAACCGAGACTCTTAACTCTAGGGAACAAACTGAGGGTTACTGGAGGGGAAGGGGGTAATTGAGTGATGGGCATTAAGGAGGGCACTTGATGTAATGAGTATTGGGTGTTCTATGCAACTGATGAATCACTAAATTGTACCCCTGAAACTAATAATACACTATATGTTAATTAAATTGAATTTAAATAAAAATTTTTAAAAGAAAACAAGCAGGAAATGATACCTCTTCAAAATATAGTTGGCCTCGGAGGAAATATGCCATAGCATCCCCTCTTCTTATTCTTTCCTTCAAGAACTGCAATGCCTTATCCACCAAATTCGCATGGCTGTAACGATCTGGTTTTTTAAAAGGTAAAGAATTCCATCTTTATTCATACGATACGAATTTCCTCTCTTGAAGTCATGAGTTATATAGAACTCATCTGGCTCTGTTTATACTAGTTTCCTTCCTAGTTCTCATTCATAAAACTGGCCTCCTTAGCTCAAGGGAAAAACATGATCACTGCACCTAACACCGTGCCTTGTATAATCATAAAATATATGTTGATTGGTTCCCAAACCAACCCTGTTTACTACGAGGCAGGAGCTCTAGCAATGCAGTCTGTGTGTAGTTCTTTATGCAAAGCTACCCTGTGGATTAGTGAAATTCTTAATTTGAGCTTTAATTAGAACTACTCCAACCAAATGAGCTAGTAACCATTCCCAATTTAGTATTAGTAAGTCTACAGAAACAAAAGGGTAGCTTTAAATGCCAATTTGAAGTAAAGTATGGCATTGTTTTCTTTAATAGAAATGACATCTGGCTTCTCTTTTCCAGAAGGGTGTCCTAAAGTCCTAAGAGTAAAACCAGGATTGGAATCTAATGATGAGACTTCTCCACTGATGATTTGCTACCAGACGAGCAGCAATTTCTCAGATTCTTACAGGAAAGCTAAAAAGGACTGTAAAGTTAACCACTTCCTCGACAGCAGTTCAGACTCCTATTTCTTGTCTTTTTTTCTCTGGTGTACAGAATTGACTTTTAGTGAGAATATTATCAGAATTTGTACCAGTCTTTTCCTTCCTCCATTGGAAGAATTTTGGGTTCTTAGCACCATACTGGAATAGAGAGGTATAAAAGGGGTTCTTGGGCAACTTCTCACTGGTCAACTTCATCCTGTTTCCGCAATGTGTATTCTGTAAACATGAATAAAAAACAAGATAGTAGAAATGTCTTCCTCCAGAAAAAATGCAAAAAGACTCCATTCTCCCTTGGCACTCGTTATAAAAAGCAACCTCCCCGCATTTGCCTAGGGATAGGGCAGCAAACTACCAGCTCTGGGATGTGCACATTCTTTCTGAGGAAACCAGGGCCATCCATAGCTACGAGAGGCACAGCATCCTCCGTGTCTGCTTCCACAGCATGGGATGAATGATGAGAGCCATTTGCAAGTCCTCTCTGGCTGTGAGTTCACATCTGCAGTGGCTTATGTCACCTACCACACCTGCCACTAGCAGGAATTGGGGACCCTGCTCATAGAGTTCTTGTGCACTGGTACTTTGCCTTGTAACTGAAGCTCATGACACTCATTCATTTCAGATTAAAGCATCTGTCTCTTTTACCTGCGAATACACTTTATTTTAGTTGTGTTGTTCAGTTTTATCTTCCCGTCTGTATTGTTTTGCCATGTTATAAGATGGATCACAGTTGAATGGGAAATCAAAGCCTTCATATAAAATGTAGAGGCCACCTCATTTGGGATGAAGGAGTCCAGGGTGGCCCAGGCTGAGAGTAGTGAGACAGCAAACTCAGTTGTTGCTATGCTTGTTTGTTTACTCCTTGGCATTCTACTGTTACAGCTGACTTTAACCAATCAGGAACAAGCTTCCAGTAAAGGTTCCTGATTGGTGGTGAGGAGAAGAACTCAGGAGTTCTTCAGTGTGATTGGAAAGCTGCACTTACACTATTATGTGAAACTATTTTGGACAATGGCTTCATTAAGAAGAATGAAGTGCAGAAAAGGGAAATAATTCAGTATATCAGGGAGAGAAAAAAGAAAAACAAACCACTGCAGTATCTTTGTCATTTTGGAAGAACCATTTAATCTTTTAAAAAGTCAGCTTCCTCATCTCTAGTTTGGACTTATTATAAGTAGTTTGAACTAGAGGATTTCCAATGTCTGTTGCTAGATATATAAAATTTTTTGATTAACATCCATTGCCTGCCATTTAATGTTTAAAAGGTACATTACCTTTAAGTCTCCAGTAGGCTCCTCATTTAGTCTTCCTCCTCCCCCCTCCCTTTCAGCTGCCCTACCCAAACACTCCCTATTCTCCCCGTAAGCTCCTTTTTCATGTTTCTTAGCTATTCATGTTTTCTCTTCTGTTAAGTATCTGCCTTTGTGACATTTGTCTTGTTGAGTTGTAGTCCTTCATATGTCAGGCGTGTCTCTTATAAATAGGCTTCATATAGATTTGTTGATTCTTTTTTTTTTTTTTTTAAAGATTTTATTTATTTATTTGACAGCGAGAGACACAGCAAGAGCAGGAACACAAGCAGGGGGAGTGGGAGAGGGAGAAGCAGGCTCCCCGCAGAGCAAGGAGCCCGATGCGGGGCTCGATCCCAGGACCCTGGGATCATGACCTGAGCCGAAGGCAGACGCTTAACGACTGAGCCACCCAGGTGCCCCCTGTTGATTCTTTTTTATACCCAGGCTGATAATCTTTGATTATTACTGGTACATTTAGCTGTTTTACATTTATTTTAATCACTATTGAATTGAAATTATTTTGTACTTTCAGTCCATTTGCTTTATTCATGCTACTTTTTCTCTTTTATTGCCTGCTGTTGGATTTATTGAATTGACTAGGTATTTATTTTGCTTTGGGGATGTTGAATTTCCTGAGTCGTGGGTTGGTGTTTTGCTGCTGTAATAAATTACCATGAACTTCGTGGCTTAAAACAACAAAAACGTAGTCTTTCATAGTTCTGGAGGCTAGAAGTCCAAAATCAAGGTGTTGTCAGAGCCACGGTCCCTCTGGTTCTAGGGAGGAAACCATCCCAGGTTTCTTTCCTAGCTTCTGGTGGTCGCTGGCAATCTTTGGGGATCCTAGGCTCGTAGGCTGTGTCACTCCAATCTCGGTCTCTGTCTTCACATGGCCTTCTTTCTGTGTATCCTCTATCCCTGTGTGTCCTCTGCTTATGAGGACACCAGCCCCTGGATTTGGGGCCCACCCTAATCCAGTATGACCTCAACTTCACCTGATTTTTTGTAAAGATCTTATTTTCAAATAAGGTTACATTCATAGGAATCAGGTTTTAGGACTTTGAATATATCTTTTTGGAGACCACAGTTGAGCCCACTACATTTTCAAGTACGGCTTCTGCCCCATTCTATCCCTCTTCTCTTTCTGGCATTCCAATTAGACCTTCCTCCTGTGTCTCTTATTCTGTTTTTCACATTTCCCATCTGTTTATCCCTTTTTGCCACATTCCAAGTAATCTCTTCAGCACTCTCTCCCATTTTATTAATCCTTTCTTTAGCCATGTCTGGTCTGCTGTTAATATCTAGAATTTTAATATTAAATATTTAAAAACTTTTTATTGAAGTGAATATAAATACAGAAATGTATATGTAAGTTTACAGCTTGATGAATTTTCACTCAGAACAAGAGAGAGAAAATTACCAGCAGCCCAGAAGCCTCCCTAGTACTCCCTACTAGTTACTACATAAACCTACATGTAAATACAATATAGCAGAAGTGATTTTTGCATGCCTTTGTATACCATATGAATGGAATCAGGCACTCTGTATTATTTTGTGTCTGGCTTCTCTTGTTCAACATTGTTTGGGGATTCATCCGTTTTGTTGTGTTGGTTGTAGCTTTCTACTTCTTGTTGCTGTATAGTATTACATTGTGTGAATATACCATAATCTATCTCTTGTAATTGATGGACATTTGGGTAGTTTCTGTCTTGGACTTTTGAGAACAGTTCTGCTATGAACATTCTTGTACCTGTTTTTTCCCTAAACATTTATATGCATTTCTCTGGGGTATAAACATAGGCGTAGTAATTCCTATGTCGATGGGTATGCACGTTCAGCTTTAGTAGATACTGCCAAAAAGTTTCCAAGTGCTTGTGTACAAATTACTTTTTAAAATTAAGTGCTTGTTTTGAATCTCTGGTAGTTTAGGTAATTTATGGTAAGATTGCTTGGTTCATTTGAGTTTTCAATTGAAATCACCCATTCGGTTAGGCCAATTTATCCGAAGTCCTGCTAGAAAGTTTTTAGTGGTCTTGACTCCGACAAGTATGAGACAGCCTTCAGTTCGGGACTTGTTCACCTTGTATAGCTGAAACTTTGTACCTCTGCCATTATCCCCACTCCAGCCCCTGGTAACTGCCATTCTACTTTCTGCTTCTGTGAGTTTGACTATTTTAGATCCCTTATGTAAGTGGGATCATGTTATGTTTGTCCTTCTGCATCTGGCTTATTCCACTTAGCATAATGTCCTCCACGTTCATCCATGTTGCACAATTGGCAGGATTTCCTCCTTTTCAAAGACTGAATGATATCCCACTATATGTAAGTACCACATTTTCTTTATTCATCTGTCAATGGACATTTAGTTTGCTTCAATGTCTTGGCTTTTGTGAGTAATGCTGCAGAGAACATGGAAATGCAAATCTTATTTTGAGATTCTAATTTCAATTCAAAATATTCAGAAGTAGGTTAGCTGGATTATATGGTAGTTCTGTTTTTAATTTTCTGAGGAACCTCCATAGTGTTTTCCATAGTGGCTGCACCAGCTTACATTCCCACCAACAGTGCACCACAGTTCCCTTTTTTCCACATCCTCACCAACACTTGTTGTCTTTTGTTTTTATGATAAAGACTGTTCTAATGGATATGAGGTTTTCTCATTGTGGTTTTGATTTGTCTTTCCCTGATGATGAGTGATGTTGAATACCTTTTGGCCATATGTATATCTTTCTGAGAAATGTATATTCAGGTCCTTTGCCCATTTGTATTTAATTATTTTTTACATTTTAATTCCAGTATAGCTAACATACAGTGTTATATTAGTTTCAGGTGTAATACAATGATTCAACAATTCTGCACATTCCTCAGTGCTCATCATGATTAAGTTGTACTCTTAATTCTCCTTTGCCCATTTTTAAATAGGGTTATTTTCTTATTTTTTGCTATTGAGTTATACAAATTGAAGTCCACTTTTTTTTTGTTTTGTTTTGTTTTCTTTTCTTGTTTGTGGTTTAGGTGTATTAGCTAAGATAAGAAAACCATTGCCTACGCCAAGGTCACAAAGATTTACCCCTTTGTCTTCTTCTAAAAGTTTTATTGTTTCAGCTATAGGTTTTTGCTCCATTTTGAGTTATTTTGGTATACAATGTGAGGAAGGGGTTCAAATTAAGTCTTTTGCATGTGGATATCCATTTATCCCAGTACCATTTGTTTAAAAGACTATTATCCCCCCAGCTTCTGTTTATACTTTTAACTAAGTAGTTCTCTTTTGAAGTATGTGTATTAAATCTTTTACAGGCAACTTGGCCTTTAAATTTTGTGTTCTAAACAATCTAGTTATTTTGAAAGGTAGAAACTTATTTAGAGATAGAGTTAGAAATGAATTTCTCCTTTAAGTGGAAAATCAAATGTATTAAATTAAGAGTGGAAACTTCTATTGGTATATGGAAAGTAGTTTCCATTTACAACTTCTATTTGTATATTGGCAGTAACAGGTAAAATAGGTAACTATTAAATTTGCAAATATTTTAACAATACAACTAAAATATTAAAAATTATTTTAATTTTGTTTAGGTGAAGGTGGCCTTTATATACTGAAATAGAGGGTATCTGCCATTATGTACATACCTCATCAAGCAAAAAGTGGTTTCATTTCATTTAGGAACTTGGCTTCAGAAATGGTAAAGAACATGGCGGCTATATTTCCCTCATCCTCTTTGTATGAAAGAAAATTAGAGAGCATGTTAAGTGGTTAATATCGATAAGTGGGAAAAATTTACTATCCAATATGGTCAGTAAGGTATCAGAAGATCTGGTGTGAGGAGCTTAGGAGAGGAACCAGGCTATTGGGGTTGCAGAGAATAAATGTGAGCCTCAGCCATGCTGGAGGTGTCCCCCATCTCTGATAATGCACAGCCTGGACTCCAACAAGCTGAAGGATACAATTAGAGAAAGAAGGACAAAGTCAGAGAAGGTCTTGTGAAATTGTTCCTGGGCTCAGGATGGGGAGGAAAAGAATGAAGTCTTCGATGAAAAACTGCCACAATGGAGGGTGGCTAAGCTCTGCAGTCCTTGGTGAAATTGAGAGTGAAGGCCAAATGCTGGAGGCACACAGAGCCTTCTGGCAGAACCTCTCTTGCCTGGAGACAGGTGCTACCTGGACATACAAAACAATATCCTCTCATCAGCTCCCATGTAAATGCAAAGTAGAAAGATCCTAGAATCACACATAGGGCCACTTCACCGCGTCACAGATATTATTTAAAAAAAAAAAAAAAATACTCCAACTGGGTCCAAAAAGCCCCTTTGGATTTTGGCAAAATCAGATTCCCTCCTTGGTGAATCTCGGGATCTCTTGCAGCAGGTAGCCCTTAAGAAAGTGCCTTTGCTTCCCTCTATGTTGATCATATACTCAACACGGTATGTACATCTGGGTTGGCCTGCTATTTTATTCATGGAAAAATTTGGATATTTGCAATCCTAAATAGCAGTTCCCACCAAAGTATCCCTCCCTCTTTAAAAAAAATTAGGTAAAAATGTACATCTTTGGGAATGTGATAAAATTGTCTAAAAATGGTTTGTAAATTTTTTATGGAATAACAAAAGGTAATTTAAAAGTAAAACTGCTGTGAAAATGAGTTTAAGAATGTTAGTGTCTTTTATGGGTTATTCGTGTGTTCCTGGGCAGAAAAGAGTGAGCACAGCTGGCCTGAGGCTGCCATCTTTAGAAGGACATGCTGACAAGGTTGGTCCTCGGTTGGCATTTGGGAACTTGACACTTGGGTTGTCCCCCAAATGACAAGATGAGTTTGCAGTGTTTACAGTTATATAAACAACATGATGATGTATGGCGGATTTGTTTCCTTCTGGAATTCTGTGATTTTAGTAGTTGGTAGGCAGAGGATGCCTACATGCGAGCCTCAAATATAAACGTTGGGTCCTGAGTCTGTAATTGGCTTCTTTAGGCAGAAACATTGCATACATGGTCCTGCGGAGCACACTTATTTAAAGTTCTTTTAAAATAGAGGTACAACACTGAAGTTCCTATCATAATAAACAATGTTACTGGTACCCATGAAAATAGAGTTAAATAAGTGTCCTGGGCAAAAATGCAAAGGCCTGGGTTTATTGTTATTGTTCATTGCTGTTGTCTAGTAGTCATTAAAAGAATAATAGTGTTCATATATTAACTGGAAGCATAACCTGTACACATATATGGAAACTTAGGAAAGAATATTATGGATATTACGGAGATCTCAAAAGACAATATTGAATCAGGCAGTGGACTTCTGGTTTTTTTTTTATTTTTTTCCCCCCTTCCAGTTAGGTCTATTTGTTTATTTAAAACAAAAGTGCTTTTTTTTTTCATGCTCTGAAATGAGAAAAAAAAAAAAAGTGTGGGAAAAGACAGGATGTCTTTTACTACCAGATAAGCACTGGGTGGAAGAGCCTGGTAGCTTTTTGATTTTTCTCCAATTTACCATGTTTTCTGTGAGCAAATAAACCACTCTAGGAAAGACTGATTTGTTAAAAATCTTCGTAATTACGTGGGATTCACATGCCTCACTTGTCTTGTTCCTGCTGTGTAGAAACCTTTTCTGGCCAGTTAGGTCTACCAGGGTCTTTCCTGAGGGGATTCACTCAACATCCAAAGGTAAATGAAGGCACTTGTTATGATGAGCACTGGGTGTTATATGTATGTGATGAATCACTAAATTCTACTCCTGAAACCAATACTAAATTACATGTTAGCTAAATGGAATTTAAATAAAAATTTGAAAAAAATATAATGCATTCTATTCAGCTACTCTCTTTATATTCCTTAAATGAAAGAAATACTGCATTTATTGTGGTTGGTCAGTTAAACAAGAATCGATACAGAAATTAATAAAGAGTATATGATCATACCATATACATTTTAACTTATAACATGTAAATATATGCTACCTTCCAATCTTTTCATCTAGGGTCAGAAGCTATTTCCTTAATAGAGGTTGACTGTGAGAGTTTAGAGTTGTCTTTCTTTCATAAACTATAGGCATATGAATTCCACTTTATGTTTCTTTCAAATGGAGTATGAGTTTAAAAATGCCCATCAAACAGTCTGAATGTAGAACTATTTCTCATCTTTTACGGTTGATTTATCCTCACCTACTTGGGAAACACTTTTCTTAGAGACTTGATGATTTTGAAAGCATTGAGTTTAGTTTTCTTAAAAATTATAGCTCTCACTGTTCCTATTTCACCAGTTATGTAATATTTAATTTATTAGACATTATTCTTTATAGATGTGGAAAAAAATTCAAAGTGATGTGAGCCCAAATAACTGAGCATTCTAGAAACAGCCTGGTAAGATCTCCCAGTGATCAATGCAATGGGCAGTGTGTTTTGCAGAGGAACTGAAGTATATTGGTCAATCAGAACAAAAAAACTAAGTAGTGACTGGTTTTGAAAACTTTGTGAAATTTTTTTGTTCTTTTGATTAAAACTAGCTTTATTCATAAGGTTTTAGGTATCTTCTGTCATTATTGTATTTGGGAAGAGGGTTACTTAAAGGTGAAACTAAATATTTGAATAAACAAAAACTGTGATAGCCATGGTCTTCAGAAAGAAAAAGAATATATAATGGTTTAATTTTAAGTTGCCTCAAGTCCTCTTTTTTAAAATAAACTTTATATTTTAGAATAATCTGAGATTTACAGAAAACTGCAAAGATAGTACACATAATTGCCCCTATTTCCTCTGTTGTTTTCTTTTTTCATTTGTTTTTGCCAAATACTCCTTAACATTTTTTTATTTGAATATAGTTGATGTTACATTAGTTTCAGGTGTACAACTTGATTCAACTTCACTATATGTTTCATTGAAAGAGTTGTTTTTCTATGGATTATAATAATAGTCTCTAAGGACTTTCTTTTGCTAATTTTAAGAAGTTAATCTTAGGGGCACCTCGGTGGCTCAGTCGGTTAAGCGTCTGCCTTCGGCTCAGGTCATGATCCCAGGTCCTGGGTCCTGCTCTGCTCAGCGGGGAGCCTGTTTCTCCCTCCATCTGCCTGCCGCTCTGCCTACTTGTGCTCTGTCAAATAAATGAATAAAATCTTAAAAAAAAAAGAGTCAATCTTAGTAACTTCAAATCTACCAACGATGACCAAAATTCTTTAAAATTTAGTTATAAGAATGTGGTCTCTGGAGTCAAACGGTCTGAGTTCAGCTCCACCCCTTAATAATGATAGGACCTTAGGTTAAGTTATTGAACCTCCCTAAGCCTCAATTTCCTTTCCTGTAAAATGGGACAGATAACAATACCTATCTGTATTAATCTTGGGGCATAGGAAGTGCTCAATGTCCATTTATTTTAATAAGTTGGAATAGACATTAGTGGCCATTTAATATAATTTCTTATTTGTAAATCTTTATTTTACATCACTGCTGTGTATCATATTCTGTAACTAGACTGAATTGCACATAGTTCTCTTAACACTGGAAGATATTTTATACTCCTTAGAAATACTCTTCCCTTCATGGACTACCTGGCAGATTCCTCCTACTCACCCTTCCTCAGTCTACATATCTTCATTCATTTGGTCACTTAGTCATCATCTAACATTTTTTAAAAACATTCACTCTAAATGGCATCCTCTTTCTGGAAACACATCTACCAGCAAATTAAACATAAATAGAATTAACACTGCTTAGAAGAGTGCCCGTTGAATATGCATCTTAGATCATTTTCCTCTTTAGAAAACTGATCCCACACGGTACATGTTCAGTAATAACTCCAGCTGCTTGCTGGTAAGATAGTATTTCTTCCCCAAATGTATTTCTTCTGTGTATTTTTGTGCTCCACCAGCTTTGTTCATTTTTAGAAAGCTTTTAGGCCCATTACTAACAGTAAACCAGATACTTAGCTGAGACATATTTTTTCTGAAACATTGTCAGCAATGGACAAGTAGGAAGTGATTAGAAGGAGAAAAGCTTTAACAACTATTCACAAAATTCCCTATCCTTGTGAAACTCACATATGTAATAAGAAGTTAACACTAATTGCTAGACTTAACACTTGCTGAATAGAATCTTGTTTTAAATAAAAAGGATGTAATATGGAGGCAGACTCATCACACCAATATCACATTGCACATGTTAACTGCAATTTCTGTTTAGAACTCTAAGAACTTCTCTGATAGTACCTTGTATCATTTAAGAATTCATTTTCATTTAAGAATTCATAATTCATAATTCATTTAAGAATTTAAGAATTCAGGGCGCCTGGGTGGCTCAGATGGTTAAGCGTCTGCCTTCGGCTCAGGTCGTGATCCCAGGGTCATGGATCAAGTCCCGCATCAGGCTTCCTACCCCTTGGGAGCCTGCTTCTCCCTCTGCCTCTCTCTCTCTGTCTCTCATGAATAAATAAATAAAATCTTTAAAAGAAAAAAAAAAGAATTTAAGAGTTCATTTTCATCTGTGTGAACCTGAAGCTTAATTATATTCTTTAAAAAACAGTGCTCACCTAACTGATAAACACGAGAAAAGGGAAACTGTCAGTGATCATGTGTTTTCACAGATCTGATATTCTTCAAATATCATAAAAAAGGTATTTTGAATAGTTTCAATATAAATACAGAACACAAGCATGATTCTATGTTTGAACATAAATATATATATACACATACACACACATTAATGTTCAGGTATACATATGAATAAGAATGTGGAAAACTACCCCTTGGGTCAGTGCATGATAAATTTATTATTGTAAAATTATTTTACGGCTCTTACTACAAAATAAGATCCTGCAACCAAAATTAGAACTAAAAGGCCACTCATTGAGCTTGTCCTCCAAAAGCATAGTAATTTCCTCATCAGTCCTGCTCTCAAAGGTATGAACAGGAAGGAGGAAATCACTGAGGATGTCAAGGAAAATGAATATACGGCTCCAGCTTTAGTTTCTGGCAAGACTGATCTGGAAAGAAGCGTTCAGGAAAAGACAGTCAAGAGATGACAGATGTGCGGACGGCTACAGCTCGAAGTCAGGAAGTCTGTTTCTCAAGTAGCACCGAAAGGAACGACTCAAGCAGGACGGTATGCAGACCCCCCCCCGCCCCCGCCCCCCCAGCCCCGTCCCCCTCCCGCGCTTTCCCCTCGGAGCGGCCGCGAGGCAGCGGCGGCTCCGCCCGGGCAGAGCCCCTCAGGTCACAAACGTTCTCGGTCTGGGTCCGACTTTCCTCGAACCCCCTCCGCCCCCCAGTGAGTGTTCGGGCTGACAGTGTCCTCGTCCTTTCTGCAAGCTCAAGGTTAACAGCCCGGGCTCTCAGCCTCTCCCCAGGCGACGAGCCCAGCGGTGCTTCACCCAGTCCCCAGGAGGGGACGCAGTACAATGGTTGGCTGGGTTTTACCGGATTTCCCAATACGGGCGTGGTGTCACCGACAGGGCCCCGCGTGAGAAATCGTTTAGCTTGGGGGGCGGGGGGTGGTCAGCGCAGTCCCTGTGGTGACACCTTAGTTCACGTTAGCCGCCCCGCCGCCCCCGCAGCTCCCGCTTTCCTCCCGAAAAGCCCAGGGCGTCCGTGACAGAGGCGAGCGGGGGGCGGTTTTGCACGTGACGCCAAAGGAACGCTCATCCTTCCTCCCGAGCTGGAGGGCGCAGGACGCGCGGCGCCAGCACCACGCACGGCGGCTTCCAGAGGTGGTGCTGCCAGAGTTCTCTCGTTTCCTGGTTACGTGCGTGCTAGCAGAGGCGAAAACCTTCGCTCGCGACTCCCGCTTCTCCATAGGGACCAAAGGGCCGGGCACGCTGGTGTGGGACGTGCCAAACTCAGCGCGCCTCATGGCTGCCGCCGGACCACCCCCCCACCCCGCCCAGCGCCCTCGGCGGCGCACGCGCACTGCGGCTCCGCCGGGGCTACTTAGGGCCCCGCCCCGAGGTGGGCGGGCCTGGCGCCTCCCGGCTGGCCAATCGGCTGGCAAACCCGCGCCTCGGTCCCCAGCCAGCCTCGCGGGGGCACGTGCCGGTGTTTGTGTACGTGCTGCTCCCGCAGGGCGGGGAAAGGGCCGGCAGCCCGCGGGGCGAGGCTGCGGGGGCGCGGCCAGGGCTGGGGCGCGGCGGCGGGGGGCCGGCCCCCTGGCCCGGGCAATCTAAATCCTCCCGCACTCCGGCCGGCTGTGCACTCTTACCTGCCGGTCCGCAGCGCCTGCCCCGCCGCTCTGCACTCCCAAGGCCTGCCGTCCTCTCTGTAGGCGGAAAATGCTGTTGCTTGATTGCAACCCGGAGGTGAGAAGCGGGCCCCTTTCGTCCTGCAGGCTTACTTCTCCGGGTGTCTGTCTGCTCGGGAGCACTGGCGAGGGGGACTGAGCACGGCGCGCTGCCGAGGCAGGCCTCTTCAGAGTTAGATTTGGGGCGTGGGGGAAGATTCTCGACCGCGGGAGAGCGCGGGACTGGATACAGGCAAGAGGGGTGCTCGAGCTGCTGTTCTCCCGCAGGTGGATAGTCTGAAGCATCTGCTGGAGGCCGGCGCCTCGGTCAACGCACCCCCGGATCCCTGCGAGCAGTCGCCTGTCCACTTGGCCGCAGGGGGCGGCCTTGCTTGCCTGCTTCTGTGGCAGCTGCAAACTGGCGCCGACCTCAACCAGCAGGTAACTAGGTTACTGACTGTCGCTGTGTACAACCCTCCCCTCCACCCGGATCCACACCAACGTTTCGCAGACGCCAAAATACGGTTTCCCTTGCTGTAAACGTGGCTCTCGCAGAGATGTCTGATCGAAATATAAAGGGAGACACTTAAGAAATGTAAAGCCTTCTAGTAGCCACATTAATAAGATGAAACATGAAATTTCATGATTTAACTCAATTTACCTCAATATTTCAGTATGTAATCAATTTAAGGCATTACTTATATTTTCCATTTTCTTTTCAGACTTCTCAGTCTGGTGTGTATTTTACATTTCCAGCCACATTTCAAGTGCTCTTTAGCCATCTGTATGGCTCCTGGCTAGGATATTGCTCAGCATACGTAGGTCTACAGTTTATTTCAAAAGCAACAGTTGCTACATTACCAAATTAAAAGTCGCAGTACGGTAATTAAATAACAGTTGTGAGGCCAACTTTCAACTATTACAGTTTTCTACAGAACTTTCTTATGGTAGTCTGCCTCGCCCACTGAACATTAAAGTAGGGTGAGTTTAAATTGTAAATCGTTTTACCTTTGTAATACTCTGCTTTTTATTCACCTGAGTGTTAATGTAGGTGGTTGTGGCTGCATGTGTTTTTACTGATGAAAACTTTGTATTTAATAGAGCACCAAGTGAACTTTATTGAAAAAAACCCTTGAATTAAAAAATTCAGTACAGTGTGGTTCTAACTGGCTTTCTTAAACAGTAATTAGACTTCCCCTACCAACTTCCACGGAAACTGTTTCGGGGAGAGACTAAAACGTGCTGTCTTCCCTTTAAGGATGTTTTTGGAGAGGCTCCACTACACAAGGCAGCAAGAGTGGGAAGTCTGGAGTGCCTTAGCCTGCTCGTAGCCAGGGATGCCCAAATTGAGTAAGTATAAAATCAGTGTCTTCAAATTTTGTATTTTCTTGGATTAAGCTAATCAAACTCCTGAAGCTGAATTACATGTGCTTTTACAAATGCTTGCCTACCTAATTGACAATTTAGAGTTGTCATTTAAATGTTAATTTAGGCTGTTAAAGATACCTAATACTATTAAATTTAAGTAAAAAAATGGATCCTTAGCAATCAGAGGTGCAGTTCTGTTCATCTCTTGTGGCAGTATTACATCTTAGCTTTGGTTTGGGATAATCCCTTCTATAAAAGTTCTCATTGACTTCCTTTGAGTATTACTTATTATATCGAGCACAGAACACTCATTCATTCAAAAATGGAATGTCCACTCTGTGCTGAACTCTGCGCCAGCCTCTTAGGGTGCAATAGCAGGGAATATTGGAATTTCTCTGATTCCTTTACTACTTCTGTTCTGAAACCAACATTTGTATGAGCCCAAAGCTCCTTTGTAGAAGGATATAATAAAAACTAAACTAAACAAGTACCAATTTTTATGTAACTCAGTTTTTGTCTTAAATTCAGTTTATGTAATAAGAATGGACAAACAGCTGAAGATCTTGCTTGGGCCTGTGGATTTCTAGAATGTGCCAAGTTTCTTACAACAATTAAATGTATGCAGACAATAAAATCAAGTGACCGATCCGATAGAGATCATTGTGTTCCAGTGCCCAGACAGAAACGAAGTTTTGTAAGTGTAGAAAATACAACTGGAAAAAGGAAGTGTTGGTAAGTAACTCAGTACTGTTTTCTTCCTCCCTCAGGGATTGCTTATTCAGCAGTTGTTTCATTTAAACATCGGCAGTCTTATTTCTAGTGTATCTTTTTATTTTTGTGAACACATTTTAATACTGGTTATGGTAAGTTCTGCTAGATTTTAGAGGCCAGAAATCATCCTGCACAATGGAAGGATGGGGAGGAAACCTTTTTTAAAAAGTTCTTAATGTCACTTACGTTTTTTAACCACAGATTCACGCTGGTCCTGAAAAGGTTTGAAGAAAGCCTTCACTCCGTGCAGATCCACTGCCCAGCCAGAAGCTATGGCTTTTGGCTCACCAGGTGTATCTCAGCTCCTTCTAGGAAGGAGGAAAACTTTCTTCTAAGTGAAGATAACATTTAAGAATACATGTTTTTACATGCCTGTAATATTTTGGTTGTGCCTGCTTTTTGTCTTTTAAGTTATTAAAGAATACTAAAGAATAAACTGTTTTCTTTGTGTAGTTATCTGCAGCCTTTGAAAAAAACTGTAGTTTAAACCATCAGACTACACCCAGGATTTAAAGCGAAGTTAAACTTAGTCTTTATTAACAAATTTATAATACAACTTTACTACAGCCTTTGAGTCTAAGATATTTTAAAAAATATTTGGTCGCTGAGGAAGACATAAATTATAGTAAGCATCTTTGTTCCAAAAGTCTGGGCCCTTCCATCCACACCAGCCCTAGATTTGGGAGAAGGGAAAGGAAAACCTTTTACTAGATTATAGGATTACATGATCAAAACTGTAACATTCTACAATCCCATTCTGTCAGCTGGATCCCAGAATAAGACTACTTATATAACTCAAAAGATTTGAACTCCTATAAAGCATAGGAAAGTAACATACTTGAGTCCATTTCAGATAGAGTTAAAAAAATTTTAATTTTACAGTATTTAATCATAGATAAAAAAGAAAAAGCTTCCTTATGGTAACTGTTACTCCAAATATCACATTTTTTTTAACATCTTTTTTTAAAAAAGATTTTATTTATTTATTTGACACAGAGAGTGAGAGAGCACAAGCAGGGGGAGCAGTAGAGGGAGAGGGAGAAGCAGGCTTCCTGCCAAGGACCCTGAGATCATGACCTGAGCCGAAGGCAGACACTTAACCATCTGAGCCACCCAGGCGCCTCCCAAATACCACATTTTTACTGAGTCTAAGTTTTATAATTCTGGCAGTCAATGGCAGGTAGGTCATAGTTGAATTGGCAATCTGTTTTTCTTAGCAGTCCTTTAAAGGCTGTCTTAGGGACCACGCTGTGTGTCTTAGCTATGAGGAAGTGTGGCAGGGAGAAATCTGTGCTGGCCTCTTGAATTGCCCTTCACTGTCCTCAGGCTATAATCCTTCCACTTCCCATTCTTTTCCATCGTTTTCCCCAGCAGAGAAAATTACTTTCAAACAAAGTCTCACTGTGAATACAAATTCACAAAATCTCTTCTAGAGCCATTGATTTATTTTCTTAAAGACCCAGCTAATGACTAGTCCGAGTTATCTGAAATGAAATGCTTTGCTTGCAAAATACTTGTTAGGAGGCCAGCTAGAACTCTTAAATACCACTGGGTGAGTGACAAGTAGTGTGGTCTTATCCCTTAGCCTAACTAACTTGGAAGCTGCTGTGTCTTCTGGCAGTGACCTAGAGCTAAAGTTCATGGTTTCTACAGAAGATAGTGTGTAGCTCTATTTTTTAGTGTGGAGGTTGGAGGGCTGAGTAGAGACGCTCTTTAATTTTTGTATTTTTCTTTCTCTGATTGCAAAAATAAGATCTACATTATCAAAGTTCAAATGAAAGTAAAAAGTCCTCCATCAGTCCTATCTGCCCCCAGGTAACTGCAAAATTTGTGGGTTTTTTTTTTTTTTTTTGTCTTTGAGACCTGTTTCTATATGTAAATAAGCTTCTTTTTTATTATCTTTTTAAGCAAAACTTTTTCTAATAAATTTAATGTCCTAAAATCTGTTTTCTTAATGATGAATAAAGGCTTATACTCTCTGTTTTAATCTTTTAGGCCTTTTCCAGATAACCAGACTCAAATTATTTTATAAAGAGAAGTGGGTAGAGAGGATGCCCAAACCAGAAACTGATGGGAGTAGACAGGGTGCTCTTTTTCTCTGAGGCGACAAGTTCCCTTTGGGAACTTCAAACAGGAAAGTTCCACAAGAGGGTCAAGAGAGGTCAAGCAGAGGCAGAACTGTCCCTACAGCCCTTGCTAGACTGAATGTTTGTGTCCTTCCAAAATTGATGTTGAAAGCTAGTCTCTAAGGTGATGGTATGTGGAGGCGGGGCCTTTGGGACGTGACTAGGTTATGAGAGTGGAGCCCTCATGAATGGGATTAGTGCCTTCATTAAGGAGGCCCCTTCCACTGTGCAGATACAGTGAAAAAGTCTGCTGTCTGTGAACTCGTAGGTGGGGCTCACCAGACCAAACCTGCTGGTGCCTTGGATTTCCCTGCTCCCAGAAGTGTGAGGAATACATTTCTATTGTTTATAAGCCACGCAGGCTATGGTGTTGTTACAGCAGCCCAGGCTCTGAGACACTGCTCTAGATTCTCGAGTCGGTGAGAGTCAATACTACTGAC
Organism: Mirounga leonina; assembly: GCF_011800145.1. Lineage (NCBI taxonomy): Eukaryota > Metazoa > Chordata > Mammalia > Carnivora > Phocidae > Mirounga > Mirounga leonina. Next base: position 25,205,096 of record NW_023270320.1, on the reverse strand, counting down.
GGCCAGGCCTTGGCTTCGTGGTTCCTTATACGTGCGAAAAGGGCAGAGGGTTTTCTACAATTGAAAACTACAGAAATCTAACTAGCAAAGAAGGACAGTACAATCCTCAGAGAAAGTAATCAGGGACAATGCCTTATTCTATACAACTGCTTCAGAAAACCCTATCTAGACAATTCCATCTACTGCAAAGTTCCTCAAACTAGCCAGAAAGAAGTAATCATACCTCTCATTAAAATAATGAAGGCTCCTCATTGCCTCTAAGTTAAAATCTAAGTGCTCTGCTTCTCGGCCTGGCTCACAGTTTTAGCCCTTGCCTATCCCTCCAGCCACACCTCCTCGCCGGCTCTAATCATGTCAAACTGCCAAAACTGGGCATGTTCTGGGAACATGGCCTGCTGTCCTTTCACGGTCTCTAAAGGATCCCTCTACTGATCAGCCTTGTAAACTCTACCTTCGATAACCGTATTTTTTCTGGGGAATACTTTTCGGATCTCTTTTGTCTTCTACACTAGACTAAGAGCTTTTTTTTTTTTTTTTTTTAAATATTTTATTTATTTGACAGAGACACAGCGAGAGAGGGAACACAAGCAGGGGGAGTGGGAGAGGGAGAAGCAGGCCTCCCGCCGAGCGGGGAGCCCGATGTGGGGCCCGATCCCAGGACCCTGATATCATGACCTGAGACGAAGGCAGACGCTTAATGACTGAGCCACCCAGGTGCCCCTAGACTAAGAGCTTCTTAAAGACCTTTTTTAATACCCCTATTGCTTCGGATAGTGGACGTGTCTTAGTACTTAATGATGAGTGAGGGACCACTTGGCTACAGAAAGAGAGTAAATATTGCTCCCACTTCCGTGTGCTGGCAGAAAACATTTCACAGATTTCCAAGTCCAAATGCCTTGAAAGATAAAAGCACGACACATTTATCTCCTGTATTTATAGTCTTATCGCTGGCGAAATAGTTTACTAAACTGGGCTATAAAAGAATTCAGCCACACACACACCAAAGCTCTTTATGTACTAAACCCCTCATCCTTAGGGCTTTGGTAACTTCATGCAGTTACATTCTGTTCAACTTCTGAAAGTGTCTCACGAATGAATTTCAATGCTAAACCACCCAAATCCCTAGGAATTGTGTTTAAAAAAAAAAAAAAGATGACCTAATTATACTACAACTTCAAAATTCAGAGAAGGCTTTTTATTGGTATTAGCGATGTTGACTTAAGTGGCAACACAAGAAAAATGAAGGGTAGTGGGTAATAGTAGGATATATTCATTGGTTTGTGGCTGAAACGGTTGTATGCATTCTTTGTAATTTTAATATATTTGGCAAAAAATATAGAAGTTAAAATTCAAGTTATGTCTTATTATACTTGCCTTCTAAAGTTTTAGTATGAGTTTTCACATGTGAGAATTAGCTGCCTATGCATTAGGTTAAACTTATACCTCCTTTTTTTTTTTTTTAAAGATTTTATTTATTTATTTGACACAGAGAGACACAGTGAGAGAGGGAACACAAGCAGGGGGAGTGGGAGAGGGAGAAGCAGGCTTCCCGCCGGGCAGGGAGCCCGATGCGGGGCTCGATCCCAGGACCCTGAGACCATGACCTGAGCCGAAGGCAGACACTTAACGACTGAGCCACCCAGGCGCCCTAAACTTATACCTCCTTTAACTGGTATTGTAAGTATCTACGAATACTCTTAAATTTGTCTCAAATCCAAATCCTTTCTAGAATGAGAATAAATTATATATAAATAAATTAGACGTAGTCAAGCCTCCATAATGTCCAACATACTACTTATTTTTGGTTAGTAATACAATTATAAAGGTTATTTAACCCACTCTATTTTAATACATTTGTTTATGCAAAACTGTAACATCTCCAAAAGAATATATTTATAAGCTCTTGGTTCCATTATTAAGTTCAATAACTAAGAAAGTCCTCATAAATCTAACCTGAATTTTGTTCTTTGCAATTCACTTTAGTTCCCTCTGGGACCTGGACAGTGTCTCTATCCAAAGAGATCGTCCTCACAGCCCTAGAATACCTCCTGATAGTGTATATCACAGCCCTTGGTTATAGTCTTTCTGTTAACGGCCAGTTTGTTCTCCTTTGCTTCTGGGTTCTTTGCCTTGCATCTACATTTGTGTTAAAAAGATACTTACCTTTTCCAAAATAACTTGTAGATCTTCAGCGCCTGTATAATGTGGATCTAAAATCAGAAATTTTATCTGCCCTGTAATCTCATTCCATGCCACTCCTAGTATAGTGTGGGCCAGAACTCCTCCCCCTACAGCAAGAGAAATATGAAATATGAGAGGGCATGTATGAGTCGCAACTTCTTATTCAATTTCTTTTTTTTTAAAAGATTTTATTTATTTATTTGACAGAGAGAGACACAGCGAGAGCAGGAACACAAGCAGGGGGAGTGGGAGAGGGAGAAGCAGGCTTCCCGCCGAGCAGGGAGCCCGATGCGGGGCTCGATCCCAGGACCCTGGGATCATGACCTGAGCCGAAGGCAGACGCTTAACCATCTGAGCCACCCAGGCGCCCCTCAATTTCAATTTAAAAAGATTATTTGGCCTATTGATTGATATAACACAGTATTAAAGGTGACTAGCCTGTATTATAAAAGACCACAATGTCAAGTACACTCTGAGAAGATAAAATTGTATCTTTTAAAATTGGAAAAGATACAATCATATCTGTACTCACATCAGGTTTCTGTTCCACTGCCATATCCATGGGATTACCCACACTGGATTCAGAAAGGGCTATGGAGGGTCACAGTCACCGCTGTGAAGCCTTGCTCAGCACACACGCAATGTTGCCTCTGCTCTGAGGGCCTCCCGTGGGACAGCCCATCTACCCGTTCCAGTCCTCCTGATACTTTGCTAAATCTGTCTCCCTGCGTATCTTACATACCAGTCTTAGTCTGCCTCTGTCATCTCAGATCAAGTCTTGTTCTTCACAGAAGCATCAACATTTAGATCAACTCCTCTGATCCCCTTTACCAATAAAGCCCAGAGAGGTGAAGCAATTTGTATAATGCCACACAGCCAGCCAAGTTAGAGACAGCACCAAGACTTAGTAGGCTCAACTGAGTGACCACGGCCTATTTTCTATACTGTTCTCCACTCTTCAAATATTTCAACAGTTATCACTTCTCTTCTTAGCTTTTACTTCTGGTTATTACAATCTTTCTTATAACTTTCCTCCCACCTTAAAAATTGAAAAATATCCAGAGGTCAGTATGTACGGTATGAAAGCTAATTTTAAAATGTTTAAAAATGACTGATTTTATGTGACATTATTTATATTAACAACAAATTTTACAAATTCTCTTTACCCAAAGAGCCAAAGATGTCCAAAACACCTTACCGATCATGACTGGAGTTCCTTCAGTCTGGAAATGATTAGTCAGCTCCCGTCCTTGAGAGGCCATTTCACAACCTTGGCTAGAAAGAAATCATTTTCCATCAGATGAACGATTTCTCACACTAAGGTCAAATAAGGAGTTTGGGAGCCAGTGTTTTCTACCGTTTTGTTTTCTTTCTTAGTTATTGAAAAAAACAGGAAATAAATTTAAATAACATTAAGTGGTAGGGAACTGACTTGAGAGCAATTTAAAGCACCATAACCTCTCAATGTATTTAGGCCACTAAATGTGTTAGGAAAGAAGCAATAAGACCTTGCTTCTTTGCTTCTGGAACTGCATAAAGAAGGATTTTTAACGGATGAGTGAAAGTGGTCACCTTGATGGCCATGGGGCTCTTATGGGTGGATTTAATTTCAGAAGAATGAGTTTTAAGTCCTGGGTTCTTGTCTTCTTGCCATCAGACTCCGTCTGTACCTCCTCATCTTTAGACTGGGACCAATCACCCCTGCCCTGTCTACATGACAGGAGATTCGGGACCAAAACAGATGATATCTATGAAGCCAAAGTGAAAACTGCAAAATGTTTTCAAGTACAACGTATTATTTTAGGGAATATTTCAATGTCCTATACAATTTGTCCTTTTGAGAAGAGAGAAAGATGGCCAGATGAAGGGAGATTATTTTTTAGATTGGAGGTGCCAGGTGGTGGCTAATCCTTAGCTCTTGCTTAGTAAGGAACGTATGAAGTTTTAATGTGCCAAAATGTTCACTTTTGAATCACCATATGCTTCACTACTTAATCTATCATTTATTTGTCAGCTCTGGTTTCCACAGACAATCCAAACTGCAATTGTGAAAACATACGTTCTTGGACATAAGCACATGGGACAAAAAAGGATAACGTTACTGTATCTATTGAGGTTATTATAGTAGAAAAAGTATTTAAAACATAGGCTCACTAATAAGGAATAAGCCAGTTATTGTCATAGAAATCAATTTTAGTTATTATTTGTTCATATTTTATTTTTATTTTTTTAAAGATTTATTTACTTTAGAGAGAGTGAGCGAGAGAGAGCGTTTCAAGCAGACTCCATGCTGGGCGCAGAGCCTGACACAGTGCTCGATCCCAGGACCCTGCAATCATGACCTGAATATTTGCTCATATTTTCATGCTAGACTTATGGCTAAACTGTACTGGGAAAAAAATGAATATATTATTTGGACACATTATTAGTTTATTGGCATCTTAAGAAGAAAAAGGGCAGGAGGTACACAGAAAGGGCAGTCATAGATCAACATTTGTTTTTTTCCTTTTAAGACTTTTTAAAGACTTGAGGATAAACAAAAAGTTGATTTTCTGTAACTCCAGTCAAAGTTGACATATTTCCAAGTGTTCCTCTTCTTGGCTAAATTAGGTCTACACCATGCAAGTATATATTGCAAAGTTTACTCATCAACTCAAAGCCTTCTAAAAAATAACCAAAAAATTCAGGGTTTAAAAAATGAGATTTGTAAAGCAATGAGGCAATGTGGAGGAGAGAAAGTAAAAACAGTGAGGAGGAAGAGAAAGGAGAGAATATATAATTTTCCTCTTTTTTAATAAAATGACAAACTTGCTTCGAAATGATATCACTAATTTCTTAAAGTGTCCTCACCTGACAAACAGTATTTTTGAAGTTACACCAATCAGTTGGTTCAGTACCAGCTGTACCTCAATAGATCCAATCCATTGCCGTGATCCAACAAACGTTGCTGGTTTGTCCCCGGCATCAACTAGAGCCTTTGTGTAATTAAAAACACAAAAAAAATCCATACACAAGACAACTATTAAAAACTACTTTTAGGACCTTTTCCCTGATTACGAGTATGGTTTTTTTTTCCCTTCAAAACAGAAATAAGTCTGTACCACGAGGTAATAATCATTATTAGTAGGATATTAAGGCTAATGAAATGTACAATTGATTAGAATTTTAAATGGCATGTTCTGTACCTGCTGAATTTCCCTGTGTGTTGGAATGGATCTCTCTGTGTAGCCTTGGTGTTTGAACCAAGAGCAGATTGTCTGCAGAGATCGGTAAGCACAGCCCCAACCATTGTCATCCATCCGGTCCTGCATGTAGTGATGATAACCATAGATGCCCTGGACCACATAAATCTATATAAAAAGAATATAGTAACATACTAATTTAAGATAGATGCACATATTCTATACATACATCCAAGACAAGTTTACTGTTCTCAGAGCTGGACTGTTACTTCAGTTCCTTACAAAAATGCCTTCAGAGAACATGATACTTTCTTGGCTTTTTATTAAATGTCCAGAGTTGTTACCACAGGCTCTAAGGCCTGGCAAGTCCTGCCCTCTGGCCTCCTCTCCAATGTCATCTTGTACCACTTTCCCCTGTTGCTGGCTCTGCTTTAGGTTCAGATATGCCCGGGGCAATCTGATGTCAGAGCCTTATGGTTTGCTCTGCCTGGAACACTTTTCCCAAATAATTTGCAGCTCTGCACCCTTACTTCACTTGGGTCTCTGCTCAAATGTCAGAGGCCTTCCATGATCGTCCAACCTAAAAATGGCATGCTTTACTCCCTCACCACCCACCTCCTGCCGTGGCTGTCACTCTATCCTGCTTTATTTTTTTATTTTTCAAAGCACTACTTGACACCTTACTTATTACTTTTTAAATATCTGCTTAACCATACTAATATGTGAGTTTGATAAGGGCAAGTATTGTGTCTTCTTTCTTTCTGGGCCCAAGCTTCTACAGTGGGTCTGGCAAACGGTTAATAGTCAATGAATGTTTACTGAATAAATGATGAAGGAAGGAATAAAGGAATGAACAAACAAAGGGGCCATTTAATGGGACATATGAAGAATATTTCTCCAATTTTGTAAACCTGCCATTGATTACAGCCCAGGTATGCTATTTAAATATCCTTAAGTAAAGGCCAAGATCATATAACTTCTTTCTTGTAGTATAATGTTAAGAATACTCATGTGTTTTTTTCTCCACAAACTGGTGTAAGGTAATATTTTTTTAAAAATTAGGTAAGAAGAAGTATGGACAAATATAGAATCCTCACCCAACAATTAGACAATATATTTTCTTCTCAAGCACACACAGAAAATTTTTAGCTAGAACATTGTGGTAGGTGGAGAAATGGTCCCCAAATGGTATCTATCTCCTAATCCCTGGAGCCTGTAAAGGCTACCTTATATGGTCAGAAAGCAAAAAAAGAAAAAAGGGGGGAGGGAAATCTCTGCAGATGTGATTAAATTAAAGATCTTAACATACGGGAAATTTTCCTGGACTATCCAAGGTGGGCCTGAAATGCAACCACAAGCATCCTTGTGAGAGAGCGGAGAGGGAAATCTCACACAGGGGGAGAAGAGGAGGCAACGTGACCACAGAGGCTGATGGGAGCGATGCAGCCAAGCAATGCCGGCAGCCACCACAGCTGGAAGAGGCACGGGATGGATTCTCCCCAAAACCCTTGCAGGGAGCATGGCCACACTGACACCTGATTTCAGCCTCATTATAGGGATTTCGGACTGGTGGCCTCCACAACTGAGAGAATACATCTGTGTAGTTTTAAGCTACCAAATCTGTGGTTTCTATAGCATCCACAGTAAATGAGTATGTCTCAATAAATTTCAGAATCTGTACCACATAAAAGTTGTTTCTGACCGGCAGGCAAAAGAGTCAGAAATCAGTAAAAATACATACACACATACCTACATAAATAAATTCTAATATATTTGGATGTTAAAAAACACTTTGAAATAATACACAGATTAAATAAGAATCGTAATAGAAGTGTGAAGATACCTAGAACTGAATAAAACTAAAATACTTCAAATTAAAATCTGTGAAAACAATGCTTTGCTTGAAATTTAAAACCTTAAAGTAGAGAATAAAAAAGATTAACAATATGCAAAATGCCCAATTTAAGAAGTGAGAAGAAAAACAACGAATCAAAGAAAGTAAAGGAAGAAGAAAGAGCAAAAAATTGATGAAATAGAATATAGAAGTTACAATAAAGGGGGTCAATAAAGCCAAAACTTAAAAAAAAAAAGACATAAAAATGATATAAAGAATGAAAAAAAAAATCACTACAACTACAGAAGAGACTAAGACCTAGGTAAATAGAACTTAGAAAAATGAAAAAAGTCCTATAACCATTAATAAAATTAAATCTTATTAAGAATGTTCTCACAAAGAAAATGCTAAGCACAGCATTATTTTATAGGTAAGTTTAACCAAATGATCAAAAAAAGATCATGCCGATCCTACAGTAACTCCTCTAGAAAATTAAAAAAATAAAAAAGGGAACGCTCCCCAACTCTTTCCATGAGCCAGGATATTATTGACACAAAAATGAAATAAGAACAATGTGAGGAAAGAAATTCAGAAGCCAATCTTATTCATGAACACATATGTAAAAATCTTAAAATGTTAGCAAATGAAATCCAGCAAAGAATAAAAAGTAATAATGAATCATGCTCATTAATTAGTGTGATTTCTCAGGTTCAAAATGAAAATAAATGGGGATCAGCCTTTAAATAAATTAGGGAATGGAATTTCCATAGGAAAACTGTGGTACATACTATTTATGACCTTTTTAGACTACTGTGAATACTGCTATTTTAAGCAACAATTATTATAAGAAACAGGTGGTAAATTTTGTTTTAGAGACGACATACATTCTGAATCAATCCTTAAAACTTCCACTGGATACACACAAAAAATCACCACTGACACGGATTATCAGTTGACTCCATAAATAATTATTAAACTCACCATACCAGTCTCTATGTTAGGTGGATTGAGATAAGTATGCGGATTTCTAATGTAACCATCCTTGTATGGTTCACCTGGAAAGTGATAAGCATTAGACCTTCTGAAATACGGTCTGTCATGAGGCAGATTGAAGAGGTCATGTAATTCCTAAATGAAACCAGAATCAATAGAAGAGAAAAAAGTTAAATAACTCAGACTCCTCACTCATCAGTAAACAAATTCAAACTAAAGACAGAAAACAAAATTAACTATATATTGGCTATAAAAGTTATCAAACACACTTTTAATATAATTCACTAAGGTCGAAGAGAGTGAGATTTAAACTACAACCAAATGAGAGTTATGTATGTTTTTCCATGGATATGGGTCGAAACTAGAAGGGAACACAGAAAAAATGAAAATGCAGTTGAGCCTTGAACAATGTGGGGATTAGAGACACTGAGCCCTCACACTGTCGAAAATCCACATGTAGATTTGACTCCTCAAAAACTGAATAGCCTACTGTTGACTGGAAGGCTTCCGAGAACATACACACATTAATGACTTATACATATTTTGTATATGTACTATATACTGTATTCTTACAATATAGTAAGCTACAGAAAAGAAAATGTTATTAAGAAAATCGTAAGGAAGGGAAAATACATTTACAGTGCTATACTGTATTTACTGAAAATAATCTGTGTACGAGTGGACTCCTGCAGTTCAAACCTGTGTTATTCAAGGGTCAACTGTAATTTGTCAGAGTGAGAGAAGTCACATAATTTCAAATTAATTATTTATCATAACAGTCTGTTAAAATACATCCAGGCTAAAGACTGGTTTTGAGACAGCCTTGTAAAATGAGTAAGTTGTAATTAACAATGACAGATCTACATGACAGCACTCTGAAAAGTCACGCTTAAAGTACTTAACAAGTACAAGGGGTGGTGAGTAAATTCTGGAGGAGGCATTGGTGGTAGGGAACCAACCAATGTGGCATCAAAATTAAAATACACACACATGTTTCAAATGCAAAATTTTCCCAACTGTATAAAAACGTGGCCCTTCCTCTGTAAAGTCTGACGTTGTCGTTTTCGTGTCTCCTAAGTACTCTCGCAGCCGGAACGGGATCATCTGGCACCTCTGCAGGTCAGGTCCACCAGCACTTACAGACGGAGCAGAGCGTTACAGGACTCGCCCTCCTCCCAGGGACAGGTGCGGAAGATGCTCCCCTGGTATAATTTGATGGGTGCCAGGCAAGACCACACATCAAAAATATGCACTCCAAAACCAGTCATTTCATTAATAAATCTCAGTTCTTTGAATGCTGATCAGGCTTTCTTCAACACGCCTCTAATAAAACCCAAATAACCCTGGGAGGTGGGGGGTAAAGTATTACCATAAATCCTAATTAGAATTAGCGTAAATCCTAACTTTCCCTCCCTAACTGTAATCTTGTCTCTTTCACAAATCTGAAAGTAACGGAAGGGAAAAGGAATTTATTTATAAACACTCAGCAGCAGCTCAAGGCATGTAAGCATCTTTTCATTTCTGTATTTCATTATGGAAAAATTTCACAGAACATATGAACCACAATGAGTGTCTGAAATCAAAATGTTACATATGGTTTAGCATATATTTTCATTAACATACTTTTTAAAAAGTTATATGTCAATAGAAATTAAATAACACATAAAAATAGTAGTCTGATTCTACTTTCATATTAAATCATAAAATAAGTTCCATTTATTAGAAATGTTTAAGTAAATATAAAATGAATGATGGTCATAGTTTTTCTAAGAATAAGTGTATTAGCTTTACTTTTCTTTCTTTCCCTTTTTTTTTTTTAAAGATTTTATCATTTGACAGAGAGAGAGAGAAAGCACAAGCAGCGGGAGTGGCAGAGGGAGAGTCCGACCCCAGGACTGGAATCATGACCCAAGCAGAAGGCAGATGCTTAACCGACTGAGCCACCCAGGCACTCCTTGGTATTACCTTTCTATAGGCCTGCAGCTGACCATCTGGAATTCCTGATGGATATGAAATTGTTACAAGATTTTTTTCCCCTGGCAATAAAAAGTGCAATGGTTCAGGGACCACAATAGATGTTCCTTTCATGTATTTCAAAATGCACTTCTCCGTATCAGTTAGCTGATTATGAATTGCATCAACTAGAAGTTTACGAACTCTGTGGAGGGAAATATTCAAGTGCATTAACAAAAGTTATAGTGGCTATGATAAATGAGAATGGAGAGTTAATATGTCCTAACTACAGTAAAAAGCCCAATTGGACCAGGATTATTAAACGAAGTGTAAATTTATGCAAAATTAAGTAGGCTGTGTATTTCCAATGTGTAGGTAAAGGGAAAACCTCTTAGGTTTTTGCATAGTACCCTACTTCCTCTAAATAAACATTTAATTACTAGATAACTCAGCTTAATAACAAACAAGGAATAAATCATAGTAAAAATAACAACAATCCTGGATATGTCTATATGATATTTAAAAACGGGCTCTGATTACTCTGGGGAGGAGTGCTTATTTAAATGTGTCAGTAGTAGTACAAAATACTTACTTTCCCCATGTTTCTTCTGGAGCAACAGATAGAACTACATCAACGGGTAAAGTCATACTAACGTAGTGGTGTCCTCCGTTTTCTCTTTCAATGATGGGGGTTACGGCTCCCAGAGAGGTTGACATTTCCAGCATAAGATCCATATTTACTATTTGATGCTATAAAGATAAACAGCAATAGTCAACTTATAGCACATTGAACATTAAATATAAAGGGCAAGTAAAATGACTTTTTAAGGGCCATATATAAAGCTGTATTACAGTAAGTAGTTTAAAAGCACAAATCTTGGGCGCCTGGGTGGCTCAGTCGTTAAGCGTCTGCCTTCGGCTCAGGTCATGATCCCAGGGTCCTGGGATCGAGTCCCACATCGGGCTCCCTGCTCGGCAGGAAGCCTGCTTCTCCCTCTCCCACTCCCACTCCCCCTGCTTGTGTTCCTGCTCTTGCTATCTCTCTGTCAAATAAATAAATAAAATCTTAAAAAAAAAATAAAATAAATAAAAGCACAAATCTTATCTTAAAAAAAAATCTCCTCTGCTTCAAAATAATCTGAGGAGAGGTGGAGAGGGAGTGGGGATGAAGATGAAATCAGACTGACCATTTGTTGATAAACATTTTTTTTTTAAACATTTGTGTGTGTGTGTGTTGATAAACATTTAGCTGGTGTAGGGTTCATCAGGATTCACATATTATTCTACTTCTGTATAGACTTAAAGTGAAAAAAAAATCAAATGAACAAGATACAGTAGCCACACACCAAAGGAACTTTTAAACATACATTAGAACTATAAACCCCTAGCCTAAAGACATAGGAACTATAAACAAATACTGAACTCCGTTAGTAGGTTTGATTTTGACAGTGGTATGGAATAACAACTCTGAAAACACTTTCTATTTTGAACAAATCTGGTAAAAGATTGAGAATACTGGAAGCCAGGTTTTTCACTGGCAAAGAGTTACGAATTCAGTGAGGTAGAAATAGAATTGGAAATATAAATATGATTTACATAGATAAATAGGAATGTATTGTGTGTGTGTGTCTGTGTGTGTGTATATGTATGTATACATGTATGGTATGTATGTATACATGTGCATGCTCCTTAGAGAAATGGCTGATTCCTGAGCTGGAACAGGGACGGTACATGACGTGCCTAGAACACCTTGTGGAAGAAGTAGGAAGTACTCGAAAATATAGTGTCCAAAGGACACTGGGGCCAGCCTGAAAAAGCTTTTATTGGCCACATCTTGGAAATGTGAGCATCCAAATAACTAATGAGAGTAACAGATTGTAACTCACTGCATAAAACAGGAACCTATGCTTCCATGCATATAATAAATAAATAGGGAAAAGCAAAGCTCTTCCTTATGGTATAATGTCATCTAAGAACTGTAGAAGGAAATGACAGAAAAATCACCACTTTGTAACCATCAGGTTAATGTTGGATTCAGACAAAAATTATCAGTTGATACTGGAAGTGGTGGGTAAAACTTTGGTGAGGAATAGGATAGCCTCTCACCATGAGATACTTACTACTTACAAGGGAAAAAATAGTGCCCTCACCCAGAGAAGAAAACCAGCAGACACCATGTGAAGTAAGTGATCAGAGTTAACGTCACCAATGCCAGAGGCCGACTGATAGCATATGCCTCTTTAATATGATGTGCTAAGGAGGACATGACATAACTTCGGCCATATTCCTATCAACAGTGCGTCACCTGAATCTAGTCATGAGGAAGCCTACAACAAACCCCAACTGAGGAACGTTCTACAAAATAACCGACCCGTACTCCTCAAAATGTCAAGCTCCAACTACTCGTAATTCTCAAATCATCTGATCCACAGCCCGCAGGTTCTTTAAATCTAACAGCTACCAATTGTAAATTTAACAGCTCATGTGGACATCTCACTGGTGTCTCAAACAATGTGACCAAAACTGACCTCCTGTCTTCCCTATCACCCATCTTTACCCAAGCAAGAAAATGGTCATCCCATAACTAATTCATTTCCAAGGATCATCCATTTTATCTCCTAAATATCTCTTGGATCCCTTCCCTCCTCTGTTACCATAGCTGCTGGCTTAGTTCTGCTTCTTCTGAAGTGGCCCCCACCTAGCTCTCCAACCTCATGTCCACCCTATTTTCCTGTAACAGCCTAGGAAAACACGGTAGTGTATTAACTTCATACAACTTCCTCCCCTGGAGTAGCTCCAATTTTCATCTCCAGTATTTGCCAAGTCTGTGGCATATGGCAGGTCCTCAATAACACTGATTCAAAAAGCACCAGCACTAAGAACAAGGTGAAGAAAAGTAAATCATTTATTATTTACTATCTCACAGCATAATGTGTCTCTGTCATGTTTCAGAATGGTTCCTTTTTAAAGTAATTTGCAAACATACTCGAGTTGTGTATTTTTGTGGGAGTACAGAAAGCATCCCCAAAAAGGTATGTATTAAGATATGTGTTAATATGGAACAAAAGCTTAGACATGTAAAACAGAGATACAACCTCTGACAAGTCATTTATTCTTTCTGGACCTCAATAATCTGATCCGTAAAAACTAAGAGAGTTGCATTAAATAATCTCTAAGATCTCACTCCAGTCCAAATCCAAGGATTACAAATTTTTAACACTAAGAAGACAGGTGATTTGCTTACCATGTCTGATAACTTTTTGTCTTTCTTTCTCATAAATTTTCGTTTGGTATCTTCTTCCTGTTCAAAGCTAGATGTTTAATACACAAAGATGTTTATAATATGAGACGACATTTTGAAAACATTTCTAGCAATTTTCAAACATACTCACTGAATAAAGCGCATTATGTTCTTACAAGCAGAACTATCACTCAGTTCTCCTGGAATGGTGTTTATGTCACTGTTAGGCCATATGTACACTGAACTGTGGCAAATTCTGAACACAAGTGCATTTGAAGAAAGCTTGGTTGACAGGTCACTCAGCACATGTTTTAGTGCTTTCTTGATAAATATTTCTAAATTAAAAGCAAATAAATAGAAGTTAATGAGAAAAATCTTAAACTTTTCAACATGAATGATTCCAAACACACAAAAGTAGAACACAGTAAAGTTGACTCCCAGATAACTATTCTGCAGATTCAATAATATTAAAAAAAAATTTTGCCTTTCTTTTAAAAAAATTGAGATAAAATTCACAGACCATAAAATTCATCCTTTTAATGTATACAATTCAGTTGCTTTTAGCATATTGACAAGGTTTTACAATCATCACTATCTAATTCCAAAACACCGTCATCACCCCAGAAGAAACCCATACTTACCAGCACTCATTCCCCATTCCTCCTACACTGACCCATGGCAACCACTAATCTACTTTTTGTCCCTATAGATTTGCCTATTCTGAACACATCCTATAAATGGAATTGCACATTATGTGTCCTTCCATGTCTACCTTTCACCCTGTATAGTATTTCCAAGATTCATTCATATTGTAGCATTAATCAGTACTTCATTTCTTCTTATGGCTGAATAATATTCCCCTGAATGGATACAACACACTTTGTTTATCCATTCACAAGCTGATACATATATGGATTGTCTCTTTGCTTTCTGGTTATCATGAATAATGCTATGAACATATGCAAGTTATTGTGTGCATATATGTTTTCAACGCTCTTGGTGAGGTGATCACTTAAAAGTAAAATTGCTAGGTCACAGGGTAACTCTATGTTTAACCTTTTGAGGGACTGCCAAACTGTTTTCCAAGGGAGCTGCACTATTTTATATTCCACCAGCAACGTATGAGGACACAAATTACTTTCAAAATACCATATAACTTGTAGCAATAAAACTGTTGAATGAAATTCAAATTTCTTTGTAGTTCTTTTTCTCTTTGGACTCTATCCCACTAAGAATACAGTACAACCAAAGTACTGTATTCTGAAGTCAAAGTTTTTTCTGTGTAATGTGTCGTTAACCTGACACTTGTCTGACTTCACTTTCAGGGATTTCTTTTTAATTTACAATAATTTTTGGAATATGTAAAACATTTTCATGGTTGAAGAAGATATATTTAAAGAAGACAATATATACTTATTTTAGCTTTATATTCTTAAATCCTAAACCTATTTAACCTGGTGGTTAAAGTATTTATCACACTGATATCCTGATAAATAAATACCTTGGGGTTGTGGTAGAGAAAAGATTACTTATAACAAGTCAGATTTTAAGACATCTTGATGTGTTTCAGAAGGTCAAATTTAAAGATTTTCAGCTACACTACAAAAGATAAACATAATTCCTGGATTACCTTCTGTTTATCCCTAAAGGACCAAGAGATAAACTAATCTGAAAAAACTGTGATGTCTTTAAAGTTAAGCATCTCCTTCCTCTATATTTTCTCATTAATGATTCCCTTCACTGAATGTTTGAAAGAGTCTGATATTGTAGGAGTAATATAATCAAGCCAGAAGACAAACTCAAATATGTTAATTACTTGGTAAAAAGTATTGCAGCCCTTGTTTACATTTGAAATTACATTATTATATCTACTAATGGATTAATTATACTTTGCAGTAAGTTCATAGTAAAGTATATCTTCAATTTATATGGAGTTGTGAAATATAAGGCTTTAACCACACAAGTTAACATATTAGAGAACTACACTTTACTAATAAGATAGGCCTGGAAATGAGTTTGATTTAGTCTTTGTAAGATGGTTCTCATCTGGATGGCACATTAGAAACACCTAGAAAGCTTACTGATGCCTGGGTCTCTGTCCCAGAGACTTACTTTCATTCATTTGGGAGTGGGGATTCGAATGGACCAAGATTGAGAGCAATTTTTTTTAGCATAAAGGGATGAGTCAGAAAGAACATTCTGCGTTCTCTCCCTTCCTACTTCCACAGGGCCAGGAAACGATGGCCAGCTAGTGACCTCCTACAAGGAACTTGGCACTTTTCATTCCTTATCTTTCTGAACTTGTCTGTGGTTTCTGACACCACTGATCATACTTTTCATGAGTGATTTTATTTATTATCACGGTGTTAATGATCATCCTTCAGAGATATTCTTTCTCTCTAGTCCTGACCACCCACCCTCCCCTAAATTTCAGATTCAAATCACCCGATGCCTGCTGGGAATCTGCACTTGATATACTCTGGTATCTTAAATGAAACACCCTTCAAACACAACTCATCTTTCTCTTCTGATATTCTTTACTTCTGTTTGTGGCCTTAGCCCAAGTCAGAGATAGGAAAACATCCTAGAATTTGCTTGATACAAACTCTGCTGATATTTCTCCCATAGAATTCTTATGCCATTCCAAAACAACATAACTTTCAAGAGGGTGGGCTCTGGAGACTCAGGGTTATGTATAGGTGCAAGTCTGCAATCTACATGCCTTGTTTACATCGTGCTCATTGTGGATATGTGTATTTATTGTGACAATTTTCTTCCAGTGGGCAGTGAAGTTTTTTTAAGAAAGGGGGTATCTTTTTCTAATTTGCACAGAGAAGCCTCACAGGCTAGTAGTGGTGCTGGAACACAGTGCCTGTTTAAATCCAATTTACAGAACTCACTAACCACATGATTTGAGTTTATCCTCACTCAGTTTCATTTGCAAAATGAAGAGGATCCCAGTATATTTCACCATCAATTTTATAATAAAAAAGGAGAGATTTTTTGGTCAGACCTACCATTAGCAGTAGCTAGCTGAAAAGCTAGATCAAGGCCTCCTCTTATTCTGAAGAGTATATCCATAGTCTCTGAAATCACCTAAGACAGAGAACCAAAATTCCATTGTAAAACGAAACAAATTCATCCTCATACAAGTGAGACTCAATTCTACTTCTGGAAATTTGTTCTAATGAAATAAAGTTCAGTAAAAATTTAACTTTAATAAAAAAAAATTGGAAACTACCTAAATAGTTATTAATAAGAAGTCAGTTAAAGAACAATACTACCATACAAATATTAGGCAATCATTTGAACAATTTGCACTATGAAGAGTTCTACAGTTGCCATTTGGACAAAAACTATTTAATGACAATGAAAAATACTGAAGAAGACAAAAGTTAAAAAGGCAAGAGCACTTTAACTCTGTATGATTTTGCACAATGTAACTAATCGCTCAGTACTTTTGCCCTCTTCTGTAAAATTGGCAAAATCTACTATTTCATAGGGTTGTTGGGATGATTCCACAAAAGATCTTAAGTGAAAGGACTACAACCTCCCTAGGCTTCTGAACTGAGATCCTCTCTGAAGAAATAATATTTAAGCTGAGATGTGAAGGGTAAGTAGGTATGAGCATTAACAATTGCAAAGGAAAGAGGCGGGTGGAGGTGGGAGAACCCATCCCAGGCAGGGGCACAGATTGGTGAAGATCTGCTTGAAAGAACACTTAAGAGACTACCACAGATGTTGAGATCTGATGGCGACAAAGACAGGGAAGGTAGGAGTAGAGTAAATGACAACTGACAGCCATGTAGAAATAGAATGCATAGGATCTGATTACTGATCAGATGTTCAGAAGTTGAGAAGTGGAAGATGTCAAGGATGATTTCCAGGTTTTTGGCATGCACAACAGGGTGGATTTACTGAAATGCGGATCATTGGACGAAGAGCGGGTGTGGGATGAGGGGAGGTGGAAATAAGGAGTCAGTTTTGAACTTGCTGAGTTTGAAATACGGATCAATTATCCAAGTGAAGGTAGATATAGATCTAGAGCTCGGAATACAATTGCCAAATCTGGAGATAGAAATTTGGGAGGAGGCACAGGGTGTAAAGAAAAGCATCCTTGAAGAACACTACATCTAGGATAGGGCTTGGAGGACCTCGCTGAGCAATCAGGAGGGAAACCGGGGGAGTGCGACATCACCGGAGCTAAGGGAATAGAGTATTTGAAGGAAGTCACTCATATCTTTCCCAGGTCCAATACTTCAAATCTTCAAAGACGCCAAATAATCCCTCGTTCACAAAATGCATTCATAAGGAGGAGGCGCCGAGAGCGCAGGTCCCACCGCGGCTGAACCGGGATAGTCTAGGCTGTGCGGGGCAGTTTCCCTCCGGCTCTACCAGGGAGAGACCGAGAGAAAGGCGGCCCAAACCACGAGTTCGCAGCTGCCACTGTGGGCCCCGGTAATGCCAGCTCCTTTCAAGGGCTTGGACCCACGACGGCTACGAAAGTCCGAGGGGAAACGCAGGGGTCGACTGCCAGCGGAGGTACTCACCAGGTCTGCTACGTGGCTATGACAGGGGCGCTGACGTCCGCGCAAGGGCTCAGCACGCTGGCCCGGAAGTGGAGTTTCCAGGGGCGGAGCCTGGGAAGGCTGACTACAACTCCCAACATGCCCCGCAGCAACGGCATGGGGCGTGTCTTCCCACAGCTCCTCGCGGATGGATAATGGGGCGGGTAGCAGAAGTCTTTTCTCAGTAAATTCTATTGGTTGAATCCTTCGCATTCTACCCACACTCTGAAGTCTTTACGTATGTTCCTCGATGCGGCTTCGAACTCTCCACATGTCCTTCCGTAGCGTCCTTTGAAACGAGTTCCCCCGTACCCGAGGCAACGCGTCACAATAAACACCTGCGGCCACAGTCGATCGCCGCAGTGCGTGGAGCGTGCGGAGGCGCTTCGCAGCGAGGCCTCGCGCCGGAAGCGCTTGCGCGAGGTGGCTCGCCGCACCTGTCGCCCCTGCCGCTGAGTTAACCCGGACCCGAGCTCAGACGACCTGGTCCCGGCTGTCGGACTGGGTGTCCTTCTGACAGGTGACTTGGTCCTCGGGGCCGCAGGGTGTTGGCCTTCAGATACCTACCTACTCCCTGCCTGCTCCGCGCCTGTTTCCTTAATGGGAAATCTTTTTCCTGTCGCCTCAGCCAGACGTTTTCCTCCCCTCCTTCAGCGCCCCCTCCCTTCAGCGCTTTAAGCGTGAGGGACCTTTCCAAATTCACTTGTGCGACACTGAATTACGTGCTCGCCCGCTTAGACTGGAAGCTCCCTGGGGCCAGGAGCCGTGCCCTTTGCAGTGTTTGCCTAGCTTCTGTCGGCGAGCTTCACCCGGGGGGGGGGGGGTTTGCAAAGTGGTTGTTGAATGAATGAACGATTCTGTAAATGTTGCTCAAGAAGAGTTAAATAGTGGGCACTTTCAAGGCGGGAGCTTCTTTCCTTTCCCCCTCCCCTCTGTGGCTCGCTTTGTTGTGTGCCAGGCGCTGCGCAGGCCCCGGGAACGCGGTGGTAGGGTAGAGCCAAACTCACCCCGGTTCCTGCCTTGGTGGAGCCAACAGCTGAGTGGGGAAGACAGCTGTTAATTAAAGGATTCCCGCACGCTGTATGTGAACTGATAACCCATTAGATAAACCATGGCGAGGGCTTGGAAAAAGTAGTACAAGGTATGAGGTAATTAAAGAAGTGATCAGTGAGCCACACGATCCGAAGCATCAGTGTTAACTGGGGGAGCTAGAGGAGTCAGCACGGTGAAGTACTTGCATGAAGTGAAACAGCGGGTGCCGTGGTCCTGGGCGGGAGCGAGGCTCATCGGAGAACTGAAAGAAGACAAATGGAGCCCAGGGGCCAGGGCGTGGGGTTCCCATGGTGACAGATGTGGGTGATAGCGGACCTTGTGGGCCATTTAAAGGGTTTGAGCCCCTGTAACAGCACAGGAAGCCCTTGTGGTCGGGCAGTGGGATGGAGCTTTGAAACACCCCACAAATGAAAGTAGCACATCCCAACTGACGGACGTTTGCTTTTAAAACAGACCTGATCAGAGGAAGAGGTGGAATGGGGGGAAATGGAAGCGTATCTTCTTCTTTTTTTTTTTTTTAATTTTTATTCTTATGTTAATCCCCATACATTACATCATTAGTCCTAGATGAAGTGTTCCATGATTCATTGTTTGTGCACAACACCCAGTGCTCCATGCAGAACGTGCCCTCCTCAATACCCACCACCAGGCTAACCCATCCTCCCACCCCCCTCCCCTCTGGAACCCCGTTTGTTTTTCAGAGTCCATCGTCTCTCATGGTTCGTCTACCCTCCGATTTCCCCCGCTTCATTCTTCCCCTCCCGCTACCTTCTTCTTCTTCTTTTTTCTTAACATATATTGCATTATTTGTTTCAGAGGTACAGATCTGAGATTCAACAGTCCTGCACAATTCACAGCGCTTACCAGAGCACACACCCTCCCCAGTGTCCATCGCCCAGTCACCCCATCCCTCCCCCACCACCCCCCACTCCAACAACCCTCAGTTTGATTCCTGCGATTAAGAATTCCTCATATCAGTGAGATCCTATGATACATGTCTTTCTCTTTTTGACTTATTTCACTCAACATAATACCCTCCAGTTCCATCCACGTCCTTGCAAATGGCAAGATCTCATTCCTTTTGATGGCTGCATAATATTCCATTGTATATATATACCACTTCTTCTTTATCCATTCATCTGTCGATGGACATCTTGGCTCTTTCGGAAGCGTATCTTCTTACGCTTTATTTTAACGGAGTCTTCACTTGCGTCTTTGATATTACCCGTTAGCAGTGTTGATGCTCAGAGGAGCCACAGTTCCAAAGAGGCAAGTGTGTTTAGTGTCACTGAAATTCAAGGCAAAAGTTTCTTACCTTGGATTATAAATTGGGAAGTATAAGCCAGTGTTTGCTTTATTCAGCAATGTATGCCCAGTGCCTAGATCTAGTTGGTACTTAAAAAATATTATCGGGGCGCCTGGGTGGCTCAGTCCGTTAAGTGACCCACTCTTGGTCTCAGCTCAGGTCTCGATCCCAGGGTGGTGCGTTCAAGGCCCCCCCAACCCCCTTGGGGCTCCACGCTGGGTGTGGAGCCTATTTAAAAAAAATATATTTCATATATGTATTTAAATATATATATATGTATATATAATGATGAAGTCGAGGCAAATATTCCTTAGCTCTTTGGTCTTCCTTTCCAGAACATGTCTAATTAAAAAAAATTAAATAAATACTTGAATGTTTAATGTGATATTTCAAAAGAAGATTCATAGCCTTTAACAAGTACTCTTAATTCTTTGTGCATTATTGTTTGTTGTTCTTAATTTTTATCTTGCCTAGACAATTGTCCTTTCCCATCCATCCCCTTTGTGAACTGATTTTGCCAGTGACACATTTCTTGTTTTCATTTAAACTTGAGAAAACTCAAGAACATAGGATAACACATAATAACTATATGTGTTGTGCATTCTGAAAAACTGTTAATTTCCAACATGAGAGACAAAGCAGTATGTTTAAATCATTTGATCTAAACTGAAAGTGCCCCCCGCCTTATGTAATTATGATTTTTGAATCTACTTTGAACTTCTCAAAAGAAAGGTGCTGTTTACACAGTATTTATACTATACAGTAACAGTTTTATCATTTACAACAGATGAATGGCAATGAGACGGATGCTGTCATACACATGTCTTTGGAATTTGTGGATACTTCACCCAGAGAATCCAGGGGAGGGTTCATGGTGATAATTTTGAATGCTGTTATTCCCCTTCAGCCCCACAAAGTAGATTATTTCCCCACATAGTGTGGGACCATTGTTTTATAGTGAATGCTAATTCTCAGGCTGAAAATTATTTGGACTGAAAATTAATAATTGCCTTTTTCCTAAAATTTTTTTTTCCTGTATTTTTCAATGTAAAGTAGGATTTTGCTATAAAAGAAATAGCCATAAAGAACCCTTTGAAGTTGTCGATATAGAGAATACCACCACAAGAAGCAACCATGCCTATGGAAGGAGGGAAAACTGATATGGAGAGGATTGGCCTGTTCAGTGAGATGGAATATGTTACTGTTGGTGATAAATATGTGTCATCATTTAATCGTAAGTATATCTGGTTTTCTTTACAGCTTAATAGTGGATATTTTCTATATGAAATTTTGGATTTAATATTTAGGTTAAGTGGTATATTTTAATGCTCTATATTTTAGAGCATTAAGTTTAAAGTTGAATAAACTTATGAAATTTCGATAGAGTTAAGAGACAACTTAACTTTATAAGAGCTGGAAGCTCCTTTCACTGGGATACCCTTCCTTTGTGTATTCTCTGTCATAGGTAATTTTACTTCTTTCCAAAGGTGCATGGCAGTTTTCTCTCAGAATATTTTGTTTTTAGCTTATGGTTTCTCAGATGGGACACTCTGTTATGCAAGCAGCATTTACATTTGCATCCCCAAAGGCCATCCATGATTACTTTCCTGAAAAGTGAAATGCTAAGTGAATAGCTGAGGGATTTTTAGAAGTCATAAATAATAAAGAGCTAATGTAAATAAACATTTTAAATGTCTCAGTTAAATTTTTGGCTATTCAATGACTCCTTTGTTACAAAAAGAATACACTGACATGAAACATCTCCAAGATATATTGTTAAATAAAAAAATCAAGGTGCAGAATTGTTTATTATATATTATGCTAAGCATCAAAGATGGAAAAGGATATATATGAAAATATTCATTGGGACATGTTTAAACGTTCTCTGGAAAACAAAATATCATGATTTCCTGTGGGAGAGGAACTGGATGTACAAGTGTGGGAGGAAAATTTATTGTAAAAACATGTTATTGAATTTGGAACCATGTGAATATATTACCTTTTAAAAAATTTATGTTAAAAAAATCAGTGATACAAATTCATATTTAAATAACTGGTTGATTTAAGGATTGTTTGCACTTCAAAAAAATTTTCACATTGCTGAAGGACTTCCCAAATTGAGCTCTCCTAGATCTAAATTATAAAAGAAGCTCTAAATACTTATAAAAACAGCCTTCTAAAAAAATTGCTGAGCTACTAGTATTTCATTGTATAAATATATCACGTTTATTTATCTGTTCTCCTGTTGATGGAGATTTGAGTAGTTACTTGTTTTTGAATATTACAAATGAAACTGCTGTGAAAATTCTTGTTCACGTCTTTTAGTGAGTATAGACACTCGTGTGTTGAGTATATATCCAAGAGGGGAATTGCCTCAGTTTGTGTATGGAACACCCTTCCCTTCAACCTCAACACACACACCCATACACACGTACTTGCTGATAATCTCACACAGTGTTTTCTAGTATATAGATGGGGAAGCATTGGATTAAATGCTTTTCGTGGTCTCTTCCACTCTAAAAAACAGAGTCTATAACCAGGACCTAATTATTAAAATGATTCAGTAGAAACCTCTTAGATCTTATAGTCAATATAATCTGCAACACAGAGCTTTCAGTGAACATTTTGAGACAGCATTTTAGAGCTCAAAACTCACTGGCCCCAGTCCCACAGTTTGAAACTTTTCTCAGTTATTTTTCATGTTCTTTAATTATTAGCTCAAAGTTATGATATTCCTAATTTATTTTTAAAGGACCCTTTAATGAGGCTGCAAGCAAAAATAAACAGATGCTACCTGGGGGATCCAAAGAAATGTCAAATCTCCAGGCAGGTTATTTTGATCCCCATTTTGTAAGGATATTTGAAGGTGAAGGCTATGTAAATCTGAATCAAGTGAGGAGACGGCATATGATGGAAGAAGCAAAAAAAAATCTAGGCAAAGCCTTCCTCCCTAGTAGTGGAGATAAAAAGCCGTAAGTGTATGGGGGAAAAGTCAAATACATCTGCCCATTTCTCTCCTCTAGCCCAAATTGAGTCTTTCTCTGGAGGACTTAAGTATGATTCATTTTTTGAAATATGATTTTTAGGATGAACTTCTCTTAGGTGGAGACAGTTATATTGGGTGATATAAGTTGACAGGTAGTTTTGATTAAGTAGATCCTCATCTCATTAAATTTTTGATTATGTCATTGCTCTCTATTTATGTAATAAAAGCTAATTAAATAATGCAAATACATTTGTTTGAAAACCTTGAAAAAACTGCCTTGGGTATTCTGTGCCCTTTACTCTTTTTTCTGCTTTGTAAAAACTTTTAAAAAGTATACATAAAAATTATTAAATTAGGAGAAGCCTTTTTTGATAAAGAAGATAATTTATCAAGACATGTTATTTAAAAATCATTGTGAAGATACATGCATAGAGTTTAACAATATTTTAGTTGTGACAGTTGTCAATGTGAAGGTTCATTTTTTTTTTCTTACCTTGAAACCACTAAACAAAGAAAATCATATAGTCTGTTACATTATATTATATAGCTGAGCTTTATGATATGACGTTAATGCACACTCTGTAATGTTGACTGTAGAATTTGTGATGGATGAGGATTGGTTGAAGACCAATTTTGTGCTTAATTGTGCTGGGTTTTTTTTGAGGTTAGTAAAACTGCAATCATCTGAATTAATGGAAACTATTATCACTGCCTAGAGATTATGAAATTTTGTTTATGTGGTACATTTAAAATAAGCATAAAAAATTAAAAACATTATCTCATCTGAAAATTTGTGACTTTGGAAAATGGGGGAAATTAGATTAAGAACTAAAAAAATTGGTTGCTTTTTCTTACTAAAGTTAGGCAAGTCAATTCCATTGCATGTATTTTGTTCCTTTTTCAGTCATATTTTATAAATTGTGATCAAATATGTATGACACAAAATTTACTGTATTATTTTGCCTTGTTTTTTAAAAACTGTATTTAAGATGTGGTTTAGGAAGCTACTATGGAACATTAGGTGGTCCTGTGCCATTCTTCAGTGCACAGTCAAGACCCAGAGAAAAATATGAGGCACCTGGAAAGAATTTATACACAAACCCAGGAAAGAAAGGAACTGGATATGGGTAAGATATTTTTCATACTTTCATATCACTTATTTTAAACTTAAAAAAATAAAATTTAAAATTTCTGAATCCTAAAATCACCATTACTTAATTTCCTTCCTTAGCTATGCAAATATTACCATAGGTAAACAGTTTTCACACTCTGCTGATTTCTACGATGCACCCAAACTAAATTATAAGGTAAAATAATCTATTTTAACTTTCTTCAATCTTTCTTTTAGTTGACCTAGAGAGTTCGTTTGTGATCTGATTATGGATTGTTTTATTTTATCAGTATTTGTATTACTAGGGCAATGGTAGACTGATGTTTATGAATTGTGATAATTTTACCTTTTTGATACTAGATTTCCATATCTTGCTGTAGATCTTCTCAGCTCTTCCCAGGCTAAGCTTTTATCTCCTGCTATCGTTGACCACATGTACCTTATATCTCTCTCAAATAGCTGTGAAGCTTCTGTTAACTTGGCCTGATCAGCTATGTCCTGTTTTGAGTAGAAGAGTCATGTCCTAAGCCTTTGCTATATTCCCACCACACCCTAGTATCTGTGGCTAGGACAGTAGTGGTAGTACCCTTGGCCTAATCAAGCCATTATGATCAACAAATGGAATGCAGGAGTGATAGGGAGAAAAGAGAAGGTGGAAGGTACAGAATGGATGAATACCTACAGAAAAGAGGGAGTGATAGGATGAGAGGAAAGTACTCTATTAAATGACAGATATAAAAGCTAAATGTACTGGTATATGCCTCTACACTCATTTTATATAATATTTGACTTTGAATGAAACATAGTCACTTATACAGACAAAGCCTACATGGGAATGAGTAGAGGAAACCTTATAAATTTTGGAGCAGTATCAACATAATTTAACAATTTCAATATAACTTAAAGGAAACTGGCATTAATGAAAAGTCAAGTTTGGACATTAAGCAATAGAACTTAAATGGCAAACATTTTATTAGTTTTAGGCCTGCAGTCTTCAACAATTTTGCCATGGTGAGTTTAAGCAGCAGTGGGGCCACGAGACAGAAGGATAGTAGCCATTTTTGCAAAGGGGTGTGTCCAAACTCAGGAAAAGTTTTCTATTAAATTGGGCAGAAACATTGGTCATTTAATAAGCATCTTTGTTTCTATGTATGGATTATCATAAAATTATGTATAAGCCACTTTTTATCTGTAGGAATAGTAGTAATAACACATAATACATAAACACACACAAGACAGTTTTATCAATGACTCAGTAATTAGTCTTTTTTTAAAAAAAGATTTTATTTATGTATTTGGGAGAGAAAGAGAGAGAGAGCATGAGCAGGGGGTTGGGGAGAGGGATAAGCAGACTCCCCACTGAGCAGGGAGCCTGACAGGCCCCTGGGATCATGACCTGAGCCGAAGGCAGACACCTCACCAGCTGAGCCCTCCAGGCACCCCAGTAATTAGTCTTTTATCCTAAACTTTATGTGCATGAAATACTTTTCTCTCCTAATAGTAAAGTTCTGTTCTTATTTTCAAACTTATTATTTATAAGTCAGAAATTTTATATATTTTTTTAGAATTTTAAAGAGATTACTCCACTGCATTCTTGCTTGATTGTTTCTTACAAGAAATCTGCTGTCATGCTGATTTTTGTTCTTCTATATGTACTTACTGTCCTTTTTTCTCTAGCTACTTTTAAGATTTTCTATGTTCCTCATTTGAGCCATTTGATTATGATGTGCCTTGGTGGTGTTTTCATCTTGCTTCTTGTTCTTGGGGTTTATTGAGCTTCTGGGATCTGTGGGTTTATAGTTTTCATCAAAGTTGGAATATTTTCAGCTATTATTTCTTCAGTTAATTTTTCTGTTCTTCTATCTTTCTCCTCTCCTTCAGGGACTCCTATTACATATGCATTAGATCTCTTGAAATTGTCCCACAGTTTATCAGTGCTCTGTTTGCTTTTTTTTTTATTTCTCTTTTTTCCTTCTCTGTATTTCATTTTGAATTGTTTCTTTTTCTATGTCCTTAAGGTCACTAATCTGTTCTTCTGCAAGGTCCAATATGCTATTAATGCCATCCTTTGTATTTCTGATCTCACACATTGTGCTTTTGCTCTCCAGGAGTTCTACTTGAGTGTATTGTTTTTTTTTTTTTTTTTTAATATCTTACATGTCTCTATGTAGCTTTATGAGCATATAAAATACAGTTTAATTATTGTTTCTATTTCATTCTCTGCTAATTCTGACATCTATGTTAGTTCTTGGTTGATTTTGAATTACTGATTTTTCTTCTTGGTAGAGGTCATATTTTCCTACTTTGTATTATTAGTGATTTTTGATTGGATGTCAGGCACTGTGACTTTTACTTTATTGAGTGCTGTATGTTTTTTTGTATTATAAAAATTCTTGTGCTTTGTTGTGGAATGCAGTGAAATGACTTGGAAACAGTTTGATTTTTTTTCAGGTCTCACTTTTAAGATTTGTTAAGCAGGAGCAATGCTCAATCTAGGGCTAATTATCCCTGCTCCTGGGGTCACCCCTTTCTGTGTGCTCTACCCAGTGCCCTGGGAGTCATGTTTTCCAATATAGCTGATGGAATCAGAACTCTTGCCAGCCCTGTGGTAAGAGCCAGACACTGTTACTTCTAGTCTTTTTAGGCCGTTCTTTTTTTGGCTTTGAGTAGCTTCCTCACATATATGCGCCAATTCATACTCAACTGAATACTCTAGGGCAGGGGTTGGCAAAACAAACACAATATTCTAGTAAAAGGTGACCATACTCTAGCAAAAGGTAATCTTTAAAGCATTGCTTTATGGTAACCTGTATCAGCATCACCTGGGGTGACTGATAAAACTACAGATTTGGGGGCCATCTAGCAAACCAAGAGGATTAGAAATCTCTGAGAGAAGAGCTTGTAATATGTATTTTAAATAAATTATCAGGGGATTCCTATGAAAACTAAAATTTGAGACACACTGCCCCAAAGGATAAATGGAATGGTTAAATTATCCTTACCACTGTGGTGTGGAAGAGGAGATCTCTTTTGTATCATAGAAACAAAATAACAACTGAATGTTTTAGAGAAGTGAACCTAGCCGTATAT
Source organism: Mirounga leonina (assembly GCF_011800145.1). Classification (NCBI taxonomy): domain Eukaryota; kingdom Metazoa; phylum Chordata; class Mammalia; order Carnivora; family Phocidae; genus Mirounga; species Mirounga leonina. The sequence goes on along the minus strand of NW_023270320.1, from coordinate 25,177,598 downwards.
ATTTTAAAAATCTACATGCTTCTGTTAAAATATAAAAGAAAATTTAACTGTTACTTCTAATTTGAATAATTTATGTTATGTAATTTCAAACTCTGATTTACAGAAAGAGAATGAAGAACACCATCGTTTAGTTAAAGGAACACCTTTCAAGTCAAACCTTTACCCAAGGGAATATTTTGATATCAATCCTTATTTGTTTGAGAAGTCTTTACCACCAATTAAAAAAACAGAGAAGAAAGAATTACTTGCACACCCCTTTAAGCCCTCTTCTCCCGGTAAAAAGGTAAGTTAAAAATTTTAGAATTAAAAATTATTACACATTATAAAGAATTGTTTTTTTTCTGGCACATCATTTTATTAGCCATGTAAATAATAAACCTCTGTTTATTATTCACAGTAAGAATTGTGAAATTTATTTTAACAAAATTATGAAAAGTCAACAAAGCCTGGCTAGTGTAGGGAATAATGGAGCTCTTGAAATGAAATAATTACTAATCACTTTAAGTGTATTTGAGTTTACAATGGATTTTCTCAGTGCCTCTCTAGATCTTAGGCATAGTTATTCACAGAACCATGAAAAGCCAGACCATCTTTTAGTTTTTGAAATGTGATTAAAATGAACCCTCTCCTACTCTGCTGAGATTTACAAGTGTGAATAAAAATAAAAATGCTTCTTACTGTTTATAAACCTTAGTTTATACTTTGAGTCTTTTGTGCATTGCCTATTCATTTTCCCTGCAGATTTTCTATTAGGATATTTGTCTTTTTCATATTGATTTGTAAGATCTTCTAATATATTAATGATACTCTTTTGTCATTTGTGTTGAAAATAATTTTTTTAGTCTGTTGAATCTTTGACTTCAGTTATGGTATTTTGTGCTATTCAGAAATTTAATAAATTTGTAGTCAAATTTATCAATTCTTTATGCTGAGTTTTATGTCATTCTCAGAATGACTTTCCTTACCACCAATATTATAAAAATATACATTCTTGATTTCTTCTATTAGTCTTACCCTTTTGCATTTAAATCTTCATTTGAAATGTATTTTGACATGAGCAAGGTAAGGATTCAGGTTTTATCTTTCTCAAAATCCAGGTTTTTTTCTCTCAGAGATTTTATTTATTTATTTGAGAGAGAGGAGAGAGAGAGAGAGAGAGAGAGAGAGAGTGCTCAAGCGCATGTGCACAAGCTGAGGGAGGGGCAGAGGGACAGGGATGAGCTCAGCTTGATCCCAGGACCTTGGGATCACGACCTGAGCTGAAGGCAGACACTTAACCGACTGAGCCACCCAGGCGCCCCTCAAAATCCAGTTTTTAAGGTAGGATGAAACTTTGAGGGAAGATGTGCTCTATATCTTGATTGCAGTCATGGTTTCAAGGGCATATACAGCTCTCAAAAGTCATAGAATTGTAAACTTTAAGTGGGTGCAGTTTATTGTATGTGAATTAGACTTCAAGAAAATTGGTTTTTTAAAAAGCCAGTTGTTCCAAATATCACCGATAGAATTATTTTTAATACCACTGCTTTGAAATTGCACCCTTGTCAAATCAAAACTCCCATTTTTTCCCTTCAATTTCCATTTTATTTGATGTTTATTTCTACCTATACCAAGTTACTTTTAATTACTGTTACATTTTAATTTGGGATGGTCTAATTTCTTGTTACTCTTTAAAAAAATTACATTGGCTAATTGCCCATATTTATTCTGTAGAACTTTGAAGTTATTTTCTAAAGCTCTGGGGAGAAAGATGTTTGGTATTTTGCTAAAAAATTAAATCTTCAGATTTTTGGACGTATTAGCCTATTTATGATTTGAATCTTCTGATCTAGAAATAAACTACTTATAAAAACCTTTAGTTACCTTGTAGGATTCTATATTTTACTTCACACAGGTTTATATATCTTGTATTTTATTTCTATTTATTTTAAGGCTCTGGTCAACAGTTTTTTTCCCATCATATATTCCCTTATATAATTTATCTTTATAAAAACATTTGATAATTGGCCATTTCATTAAGTTTTCTTATGTTCTAATGGGTATTATCTTGATTCTCTTTAGATTTTCAAATATATGATTATATTCTCTGCAAATAATTTTGCTCCCTCCTTTCCAGTATTTATAGCTCTTAAGTCATGTTCTTGTCCAGTAGCTTAGGTTAGCAACAGTGGCCATCTTTTGCCTTAATCTCAAATTTACTGAATTACTTGAATTTACTCTAGTGTAAATATTTATTCATATTTATAGATGCCAAAAATAGGGACAAATCAGAAATGTATGTAGAATTATATTGAATGTTTTGGTATAATCTACTTAGACTATATATTTTTTTCTCTTTTTGACTTGTTATAAGGTGAATAATAATAATAGATTTCTTGGGATGAATCCCACTTGGCCATGTTGTATTAATCTTTAAGTGTACTAGTTTACTTTATTTGTTAATTTTTTAAGTATTTTTTGCATCAATAATTTTAAGTGTAACTGGTCTGTATTTTTTTTTATATGCTTTGTTTTATTTTGTTATAAGTAGATGTTAAGCATAGATTCAAAAGAATCTATGTGTCCTCAATCTGGAAAACTTGAAATATTACAATTATGTCTTTTAATTTTCATTATATTTGGCTTAGATACTGTAAGATAAAGAATGCCTACTTAAATGGCTTATTATGATTCTATAGAGTTTTCTTGGTAACTATATATAATATAAAGATTAAAATTGTGGCAAATCAGCTTAAAAAGTCAAAGCAATTATTTGTTTTGTGTACAGGTCAAAAAATAACTTTGACTTTTCTTAATAGACTATAAGAACAGTATAAAGTAGATCACGTTTTCTTCGCACCTTCTGTTTCTATGTGCTATTCCTTATTTTTAAAAATTTTTAGTATCTTTTTCATCATTGACTGATATTTAATAAACTCTTGTTATGTCAGCCTCCCAGTTGGACAGATCTTACCTTTGGCCTCTTTTCTGAGCATCCTCTGGTTTTGAGCCCCAATTCTTTTAAGGACTGTATCAAAATATATTTGACCTAAGTCTTATTCCCTCAGTAATAGGTTCACCCCTTAACTAGATGATAGCTTGATCTGGTAAACTCTTACTAAAATATTAATACTTGGCAAGAGTTTGGAATATTACTTTCTTATAAACATTTGCATTTTAATAGAGAACTTTTGGAAATTACAGTGTCTTGCCTCGTAAAATTGGCGGCAGGGAGACTGCTGGTATTTGAACAGTACAGGTGTACTTAGTTTTATTGGACTTTGCTTTATTGTGCTTAACAGATACTGTGTTTTTTTTTACAAATTGAAGGTTTGTGGCAATCCTGTTTTGAGCAAGTCTATTGGCGCCATTTTTCCAACAGTATTTGCTCACTTTGTGTTTCTGTGTCACATTTTAATACTTCTTGCAATATTTCAACTTCTTTATTATTATTACTATATTTGTTATGGTGATCTGTGATCAGTGTGATCTTTGCTGTTACTATTTTAATTGTTTGAGGGGTGACATGAACACCACCCATGTAAGATGGCAAACTTAATTGATCAATGTTGTGTGTTCTGACTGCTCCATGTACTGGCCATTCCCCCTTGGGCCTCCCTCTTTCCTGAGAAACAGCAGTTTAATAACCCTACAATAGCCTCTAAGTGTTCATGTGAAAGGAGGAGTTGCATGTGTCACTTTATTATTATTATTATTATTTTTTTTTAGAGAGGGAGAAAGAGACAGAGGTGGGGAGAGGAGGGACAGAGGGAGAGGGAGAGAAAGAGAGAATCTCAAGCAGAATCCCTGCTGAGTGTAGAGCCCTACAGGGCTCGATCTCATGACCCTGAGATCATGACCTGAGCCAAAATCAAGAGTCGGAAGCTTAATGGACCGAGCCGCCCAGGTGCCCCACATGTCTCAATTTAAATCAAATGCTAGAAATGATTAAGCTCAGCGAGGAAGGCATGTCAAAAGCAGAGATAGGCTGAAAGCTAGGCATCTTGTGCCAAACAGTTACTCAAGTTGTGAATGCAAAGGAAAAGTTCTTGAAGGAAATTAAAAGTGCTACTTCAGTGAACACATAAATGATAAGAAAGCAAAATAGGCTTCTTGCTGATGAAGAGAGTTTTAGTGGTTAGAAGATCAAGCCTGCCACAACATTTCCTTATGCCCAAGCAAGGCCCTAACTCTCTTCTATGAAGGCTGAGAGAAGTAAAGAAGCTGATGAAAAGTTTGAAGCTAGCTGAAGTTGGTCCATGAGGTTTAAGGAAGGAAGCCATCTCCATAACATAAAGGTGTAAGGTAAAGCAACAAGTGCTGATATAGAAGCTGCAGCAAGTTACAGCTAAGAAGACTTAGCTAAGAGAATTCATAATGGTGGCTACACTAAACAACAGATTTTTAATGTAGATGAAACAGCCCTTTATTGGAAGAAGATACCATCTAGGACTTTAATAGCTAGAGAGGCGGGATCACTGCCTGGCTTCAAAGCTACAAAGGACAGGCTGGCTCTCTTGTTAGGGGCTAATGCAGCTGGTGACTTTAAGTTGAAGCCAGTGCTCATTTACCATAACCAAAATTGTAGGGCCCTTAAGAATTATGATAAATCTACTCTGTCTGTGTTCTATAAAGGGAACAACAAAGTTTGGATGACAGCACATCTGTTTATGACATGGTTTGCTGAATATTTTAAACCCACTGTTGAGACCTACTGCTCAGAAAAAAAAAAAAAGATTCCTTTCAAAATATTGCTGTTTATTGACAATGCATCTGGTCACCCAAGAGCTCTGATGGCAATGTAAAATGAGATTAATGTTGTTTTCATGCCTTTTAACACATCTGTTCAGCAGCCCGTGGACCATGGAATAATTTCAACTTTCAAGTCTTATTATTTAAGAAATGCATATCATAAGGCTATAGCTGCCATAGATGGTGACTCCTCTGATGGATCTGGGCAAAGCCACTTCAAACCCTTCTGGAAAGGGTTCACTATTCTAGATGCTATTAAGAATATCTGTGATTCATGGGAAGAGGTCAGAATATCAGCATTAACAGTTTGGAAGTTGATTCCAACCCTCATGGATGACTTTGAGGGGTTCACACTTCAGTAGAGGAAGTAACTGCAGATATGGTGGAAACAGCAAGAAAACTGGAATTAGGAGCCTGAAGATGGGACTGAACTGCTACAATCTCATGATAAAAGTTTAATGGATGAGGAGTTGCTTCTTATGTCGGAGCAAAGAAAGTAGTTTCTTGAGATGGAATCTACTCCTGATAAAGATGCTGTGAAGATTGTTGAAATGACAATAAAGGATTTAGAATATTACATAAACTTAGTTCATAAAGCAGCAGCAGAGTTTGAGAGGATCAACTCCAATTTGAAAGAAGTTCTACTGTGGGTAAAACATTGTCAAACAGCATTGCATGCTACAGGGAAATCATTCATGAGAGGAAGAGTCAATCAATATGGCAAACTTCATTGTCTCATTTTACTCTCATTTGGGTGGCTCAGTTGGTTAGGCGACTGCCTTCGGCTCAGGTCATGATCCTGGAGTCCCGGGATCGAGTCCCGCATCGGGCTCCCTGCTCGGCAGGGAGTCTGCTTCTCCCTCTGACCTTCCTCCCTCTCATGCTCTCTGTCTCTCATTCTCTCTCTCTCAAATAAATAAATAAAATCTTAAAAAAAAAAAGAAATTGCCACAGCCGCACTAACTTTCAGCAGTCACCACCTGGTCAGTAAGCATCCATTAACATCAAGGCAAGAACTTCCCATCAGCAAAAAGAATATGATTCACTGAAAGCTCAAATGATGTTTAGTATTTTTTTTTTTTAGCAGTAAAGCATTTTTAAATTAAGGTATGTACATTGTTTTCTTAGACACAATACTATTACACAGTTAACAGACTACAGCATAGTGTAAATATAACTTTTATATGTACTGGGAAACCAAAAAAATCATTTAACTTGCTTTTTTGTGATATTCACTTTATTGCAATTTTCTTGAACTGAACCCACAATATCTCTGAGATATGTCTGTATAGACAACTTTCTTTAAATGTAAAACCAACTCTATAGACAATACACAAATATGTATGAACTTCTTCACAGTCTAATTTTATTAAAAGCATTTTACAAAACTACATTAAATTGTCTTTTATTTGTTTTTATTGTAGGCTGGTGGAATGAAGGCAGGAACATTTGACCCTTACCCTTCACATTCTGCTGACCCTTATGTGGTTAAATTGGCAAACCAGATTTCCAGCAAAGGTGCTAAGATTTTCCACCCACCAAGTGGACCAAAGAGCAGACCAATTGAAAGTATAATGACCTTGAATGTCAAAAGGTAGTAATATATTACCTTAGCCTGTAAACTAAGAAAAATTGTTTTTGACTTTTTGATCCCTTCAAAATAATATCTCCTATTTATACATACTTTAAACAATGACAAATCTGGGTGTCTTTGAAAATCTCAGCTCCTTTTATACAGAAGCTCTTCCTTGTAGAAGTTCTTTCCCATGTTCTAAAATTTCTAATTGAAAAAGCTTAATTTGTCTGTACAAACTATTCTGTTCATAATTTTTAAAGCAAATCTGTAGTATCTTATGAGTTGTTTGAGACTGTTTAGATATTTATAGTTCAGTTAGCAGTACAGATTAACATTGTTTCTCAAAGGGTGTTTTTGATCTTTGTTAAATTATTATCTTTATGTGGGCTCCAGGCTCTCAGTAATTATGAAGAATTCTGATGACATTTAAGACTTCTCTCCTTAAGTTTTAAATAATCTTTCATGAAATCTTCTAGGAAATATTTTGGTTAGTTAAAAAAGCTATTAACATCAGTTTATAATACTTTGAAGAAAAGTATATTGCTAAAGTATTTTAAAAGTTCAATTTTGCCCGAGGTTTGAGTACTCTCAAAACTGAAAAGAAGTTCTCAGGAGTTCAGAATATAAATTAGAAAAGGATAATCCATCATTCCTTTTTTGTGTGTGTGCAAGATCATGAATAAGTGGAAGAATTCATTTGATTACATTTCTATCTATTCATTTAAAAAGTTTTAATACCAATTAAGCTAATTTACGTATTTCTAACTTCAGTGTAATCATACACTAGATTAGGTAAAGGAGACCAAATTCACATTCTTTTCTTTTATTAAAACATCTCAGTACATTTGTATCCCTTGTGAACAGTGATTATAATACCAATCTTACTATCCTGTCCCCAAAATAAGACTGCTCATCATTATTTATGTAATTTAACTGTTGTCTAAAGGCATAATATTCTAACGGGCCTAGTTGGTGGAAATGGGAATATATGGAGTCTTCTTTTCATGTCCTTTGATCTTCATCCTTTGGCAAGCTCCTTATCTATCAGTACTCTGCCCAACTCTGTCTATGTAATATAGAACAGAGAGTAAAATTAGAATTTTCTTCACCACACTCACCCTCAAATATATGGGATTTTTAGGGAGGTGGGGGGGGAGGGGGTAGTTTCAGCTTTTCTGAGTGTTCTTTTCTATCCAGAGAACAGACCTGAGAAAGTTCTATGGTATGTATGTTTGTAGCAGAGAAAAGAATAACTGATTGCTCTTTTGGATAATCAGAAGTTTATCTTCTGTTTAGTAATTTTGAGTTTATTGATACTTTTTATATTATCACAAATACTATCCTAAAGCAAGTTATAACTTCTCTTACCCCAATTTTATTTATTTATTTATTTATTTATTTATTTATTTATTTATTTATTTAAAGCTTTTATTTACTTATTTATTTTAGAGAGAGAGCATGCAAATAGGGGCAAGGGCAGAGGGAGAGAGAGAATCCCAAGCAGACTGCACCAAGGATAGAGCCCTGATGCAGGGCTCCATCCCACAACCCCAAGATCATATGACCAGCCAAAATTAAGTCAGATGCTCAACTGACTGAGCCACCCAAGCACCCCTTACCCTGATTTTAAAATTAATAAACCTCTGGGTGGTATTTAAAATTGGTCCCCTCGAACCAATTTTTCCTTCTTAAATGATATTTTAAGTGACACTTTTTAATCTGGTGAAAGAATTTGGTTTTTGATGATTAGTTTTTTTATTGCAAAACTTTTTTACAAGAATGTACAGATATATTACCTGCACCTAAAAAATTAAATGTGCATTTATTTTCCAATTTTAGGACACTAAATATGAAGAACTACAAGACTGCTTCAGTACAGTCCTATTAGCATTCGGAAGACAAATAACTTTCTAGGTTGTGACTACCAGTAATTCATTATGGAGTGCTAATTATTTGCATAAAACATAAGATGTGGAACATATCTCAAACATTTAAAAGATATTTAAGCCTGCAAATCTAATATTCTTCCTTGTTTTAGTACTATTGATGAATAAATAGTATTTGTTAATAATTTAGTATATGGTTGTTGATCTTTGTTTAGATCTGTGTTCTGGGGAGAAAATAATATTTAGACATGTCATAAAATCCTGAAGTGTTGTCTATCATTTGAAAGCTTACTCCTAATGTTGAAGAATTGCAAGCTCGGAGAGCCAGAGTGAAGGCTGGGGCTAGAGGGGTAGAAACAGCACATTAAGTTCTTACCTTGTGTTTCTTCTTAGAGGTATTTGAAAATTGGATTGATAGCTTATCCAAGTGTCATAGCCCATTAAAGCATTCTTAATATTCAAAGAGAAATATGGATCCACTCATATTGCATAGATTCATGTATGCACATTACAGAGTGAGGCAAATGTCTCCATTTATGTGGTCTCATGCCTTCTACTTATGGCCTGTGTAAAGCTTCATATTAGCCGATGGCAGCCTCAGGATGAGTTGGAGGAAGGGAGAATGGGGAATGCCTTTTTAGTTGAGTTATCTTACAAAAATACAAAGTTACAGGATGGATGGAATTTGTCTTTGGTGTCCTCTTATGCACATTTGTAGCTGTCCAAAGCTGCCTGTCCTGGAACATCCCCCTCTAGGTCTTATTCTCTTGTTCCCAGATTATCTCTTTTTCATTTGCCCTACCACTTTAAAACATATCTGTTCTTGAAAGATATGATTTAAATACATTACTGTAATTCACAGCGAGGTCTTTATCAAACTGTCCTTATTCAGTTGGGTGTGGTGGTGGTAGGATTTAAAAAGGGAAATTTATAATATCTATTAATGTAATATATTGGGGAAGTTATTTTTGATCCATGGTGACTTCCTTAGTACTTGTCCCTTTGCCATTCTAGGCTTCTCAGAGCTGGAAATCAGAATGTATAGAGACTGCAGTACTCTTCTTTCCAACTTGCTTTTTTTTTTTTTCCAGGGGGGGATACTATGTCAATTCAGATGTATCTGGATTTTAAAAGGATTAAAGATGGTACACAGAATTTTTACTATTGTAAAATATAGTAATATATATATAATATATAATATATATATTTTTATATCTCATACAATTTACTTTTTTCTAAAAGAATATTTAAAATCTTTATTTCCTATGCAAAGGACAGTGTAGAATGAACATCTTAAAGATATTATCAAGGATATAATGTGATCCAAAGGGAATACGTTTGTCTTTAGGAATAATTTTACCAGGTGCACATAACTGAATGAAAGTCACATATATTGATAAGTGTTACTAAATAAGCCTTATAAATGTATGCATTCTTTTGAGATGAGGTTTATATTTTCAGATTTTATTAAAATTTAAATAATTGCTCATTTACACTTACGCCTTCATTGGCTGTAATTAATTTTTATTGATGTGCCTCCAATAATAACACACACTTCACATAATATTCATAGATGGGAATGCTCATCTGATGCCTTACTGGGGGGCATAAGAAGCAGTATGACAGTTGGCAGAACTTATTTAGAGTTTACATAAATGCATAGTGTCCATTTACAGAAAAGCAAATGCAGGAAACAGTAACAGGAATAGTGAAGCCTGTAGAAAAACTAAGATATTTGAAATGATAATAAAGGAGCACACACACTTGATTTGAGGGGCATAAACTATTTATGATATCTATTGATTATTTTCTTTTTCTCTTTTCTTTACTCTTTCTTTTCTTTTTAAGATTTTACTTATTTAGAGAGAGCATGTGTGTGAGTAGGAGGAGGGGAAGGGCAACGGGGGAGGGGAGGGCAAAGGGAGAGGGAGGGAGAGAATCTCAAGCAGACACTGCACTGAGCATGGAGCCCCACTCGGGGCTCCATCTCACAACCCTGAGATCATGACCTGAGCTGAAATCAAGAGTCGGACACTTAACCGACTGAGCCACCACCCAAGTGCCCCAGCCTTTTGTTATTTAAATTGTCTTGGTCATAGAAAAATATGAAAAGAGTTTCCATTTATTTTATGAGGCTAGCATAACTGGACAGCTAAAAAGGAAAATAATATTTCTAACTCATTAAAAAAACCTCAAAATCAAGTATCAGCCAATAAATCCACATTTTAAACGATCATAAAATAAGATTGATTATTCTATGACTACTGCAATAGCTTGACATTAGTGGATCTATTATAATTAGCTTAAGTAATATATTAAAATGGAAAAAATACACGTCCCCCCAATAGATGCTGGAAAGCCATTTGACAAAATTAAATACCCTTTCCACTTAAAACCTCTTAGGACATGAGGATTAGGAAGAACCTTTCTTAATTTTTATAAAGGATATATCAGAATCATAACAAACATTAAGCTAGAGCCATCAACAACTCTTAACACTGTGCTTTAGAAAATACAGTTAATGCAGTAAGATAAGAAAAAGCCCTGAGGGGAATAAAGGTTACAAAAAGAAATACAACATTGTTCCTTGCAGGTGATATAGTTACCTACCTACAATGTAAAAAGAAACTATTGAACAATATTAGAAATAATAAAATAGTCCAATTAACAGGATGTATATATAGTTTTCTGCAAAAAAAGATAGTTTTTAAAAAATATGTCAGGAAGTGTGAAACTATTCTATGTACAATAGAAAAAAGCTAAGGAAACTTAGGGTTAAAATGAAAATTTAAAGAATGGCTGAACAATATGCCATGTTCTAGGGAGATTCAATATTGTAAATATGCTATGTCTCTTTACTACATCAATAGATTTAATGCAATTCAATTAAAATCTCTACAGAATTAAAAATAATAAAATTTGACTAGCTACTTCTAAATTTTATTTTGAAGAGGATATTTGTCCCAACCAAAAATATACTATGAGGCTGTTTATAACATAATTACAACACTAATATATTAGGGGATTCCACTTAAAACTATAAGGCAGAACACATTTATTTGCTGGCTTTCTTTCTCTGACACTAAAAATATAATACTAAAATAATGAGCCCAGAAAAATGAATAAGGAGATCATCAGAGCGTTAGAAGTTTCAAAAAAAATACAATAGACCAAAAATAAATAATAAAAAATAAATAAAAAGTAAGAATAGAGCTAGAAACATTTAAAGTGTGTTGAGGAAAGACTTTTTCAGTCTATTTCTTTTTTCTCCTACCTCCTTCCTATTCTCAGTACTTTCCCAGTTTGGGCAGCCCAGAATTTTACCCCCAGATATTTTTTAGGGCTCCAAGAGTAAGGTTCTTATTCTGGCATTATTCTCACAATAATACTTACCCTGGTTACTTTTTTTAATTTTTTATTTTTGGAGGGCTCCATAGCCTAACGTGTGGCTCTCTACTTATACACCTTGAAGTGAGGAATGGCTAGCCAATAGTACTGTACACACATACCCTAGTCACAGGCAGCTTTTCTAGAGATGGGGGAGATTCAGTGAGAAAACATTCCTACAGTTACCCGCTACCTAGAAAGATTGCTGCTATGTTCTGTCCATTCAGAGGACTTTCTAAATTTCCCAAACTTGACTGTCCCAAATTGGCTTCTGGCTGAGATAGAGTAAGAGGGGCTGGACTTATTCTCCTTCCTTAAACAATTGAAAACTGTACAAAACATACACAACCCCTCTTCTTAGACATTGGACACAGTGCAGGACTGTCATCAATGAGAAAGAGGAAACAACTGAGGTGAGTCCTGCAATTCCTTTTTATTTGGAGGCACTTTCTGGACTACAGAGGATAGAGGGGAATCTCCAAGTATGGTAGCCTTGCTCATATGAGAAGAAATTGGAACTCAGAGAGTCTAAAGTGTCAGGAATTTGTGGGGTAGAGATCTAGAGAGGAAAGAGCTACATAGGAAAGGAGTTCAGAATTGTGCACTGGAGTCCCCTTAATTCTGCTGACTGCTAAGGCACCCATAGGGTTAAATTCCATGAAGGAAGGCAAAGGACAACTGGGGACCTGTCAGTTAACTGGTTCCCACAGCTTACATAGGGCCGGGAATCATTTGAGGATGGGAAGTTCCCACCAGCCCATGGAGGGTCTTTGTCAGTCTCTTAGGGCATTCAGTGGAGATCCCAGAGGATCTAGACTACACTAGAGGTTGTGCTACACCCACCCTAACAAAAATTTTAAAACAAGCCTCAAAAGGATCATATTGAAACAGAAGTAACTAATCTCAACAGAACTACCCCATTTTCTGTAGAGGAAAACAAAACAAAAATCTAGACAATTAACAATATGAAATTTACAGTGTTCGCCTTCCAATAAAAAGCTACTAGACATACCAAGAAGCAGGAAAACGTGACCCATAACCAGAAAAAATCAGGCATTAGAAACAAGCCCACAAATAGCAGAGATGGAGTTAGCAGCAAGGACATTAGAATAGCTAGTATAACTATGTTAATGTATTTAAAGGAAAATATGAGTGCAATGAGAGAAATTGAAGGCATAAACAAGACCAAGTGGAAAATCTAGAGATGAAAAAATATCTGAAATGAAAATTTTCAGTAAATGGGAATAATAGCAAATTAGACATTGCAAAAGAAAAAAAAAAACTAGTGAACTTGACGATATAAAAATAGAAAATATCCGGGGCGCCTGGATGGCTCTGTCATTAGGCATCTGCCTTCGGCTCGGGTCATGATCCCAGGTCCTGGGATCGAGCCCCGTGTCGGGCTCCCTACTCTGTGGGAAGCCTGCTTCTCCCTCTCCCACTCCCCCTGCTTGTGTTCCTGCTCTCACTCTCTCTCTCTCTCTGTGAAATAAATAAATAAAATCTTTAAAAAAAGAAAATATCCAAAGTGAAACACACAGAGAAAAAAGACAAAAAAAATGAAAGGAATGTCAGTGAGCTCTAGAACAGTATCAAGTATCATATGTGTTACCAAGTCTTAGAAAGTAGCAGAGAGAAAAAGATTTGAAGAAATAGTGGCTGAAAAATTCCAAATATGAAAAAAGTTAAAAACCCCAATCTAAGACGCCCAAGGAATAATAAGCAGGATAAGCATAAAGAAAATGCACACCAAGACACATCATAATAAAATTATAGGAAAGCAGTGATAAAGAGAAAAATCTTAACATCTGCCAGAGGAAAAAAGACTATGATAATTCTTATCAGAAATGATGCAAGTCAGGAAAAGAATGACATCTTCAAAGAGTTCAAGGAAACTCAATTCAGAATTCTATTTTCACTGAAACATATTTTTCAAAAAATTAAGGTGAAATAAAGACTGAGAAAGAGAAGAGGTGGGACCTGCATTACAAGAAATGTTAAGGAAAGTTTTCAGGTAGAATAAAAATGATCAGATGGAAACGTGGGTTTAAAGGATGCTAGGGGGGCATCTGGCTGGCTCACTTGGTAGAGCATGTGATTCCTGATCGCAGGGTTGTGAATTCAAGCCCCATGTTGGGCGTGGAGCCTACTTAAAAAAATAAATAAAATTTTAAAAATGAAAAAAAAAAAGGATGCTAGAAATGGTAAATAGAAAAAACTTTTTTTCCCCTCCTGGTTTAATTTCTTTAAAAAGTTAGAGATAACTTATTATTTATAGTAAAACTATTAAAAATTTGTTGGGTTTATAACATATATAAAAGTAAAGTCTAAATAACAGTAGCACAAAGAATGGGAGGAGGGAAAAAAAGATGTATTATAAAAGTCTTCCATTGTATATGAATTGCTATAATACCATTTGAAGAAAATCAGTAGTAAACTAAAAATATATAACTCTAGAGCAGCCTTTAAAAAGTAAACAGAGATTTCTGATAAGACAAATTGGAGAGAAAATGTAATCCTAAATACTTAATTAATCCAAAGGAAGGCAGGAAAAGATAAAAGGAACAAAATAGATGGGACAAATAGAAATCAAATACATAGAAATCAATTACATTAAACATTGATAATTACATTAAATGTAAATAGCTAAACACTGCAACTTAAAGGCATAGATTGTCCAGACTTGGTAAAAAGAAAGACCCATTTACATGCTTTCTAAAATAAACCCACTTTAAATGTAAACACATAGATAGGTTAAAAGGTAAAAGGGTGTAGTTTTTTAGTTTAGTTGTTTATATTGGCGATGGTTTCAACACAAATATTCTATTTTGTAACTGTTAAGTCTCACAGTTCTTTAATCTTAGTTCTGTATTTAAATTGATACAATGCTCACCTTCCTTTACTCCTTTTTTCAATACCTGAATTCATTCTCTTTTTTTGCCATTTATATAATTTTATAATAAAGGAAAATATGAGACCATAGTTTTTCACATTTGTAAGCATCAATACTTTTTTAAAAATAATTTTTATTTGAATGTAGTTGACACACAATGAACATTAATTTCAGGTTTACAATATAGTGATTTGACAAATTTAAACATGTTATGCTCACCACAGGTGTAGCTATCATCTGTCACCCGCACAATGCTGTTATAATATCATTGACTATATTTCTTATGGTGTGCCGTTTATTCCTGTAACTTATTCATTCCATAACTGGAATTCTCCATTTTCCACTCCTTCACCCATTTTTCCCTACCCCCTGCTCTTTCTCAAGATTACTTTGGCTACTCAGGGTCTTTTGTGATTCCATGCAAATTTGAGTAATTTTTGTTCTAGTTTTGTGAAAAACGGTGTTGGTGTTTTGATAGGTATTGCATTCAATCTGTAGGTTGCTTTGGGTAATATGGACATTTTAACAATATTAATTCTTTTAACCCAAGAGCATTGGTTTGTGTCATCTTCAATTTATTTCATCAATGTTTTATAGTTCTCAGTGTGTAGGTCTTTTACCTCTTTTGTTAGGTAAATAATATCCTAGATATTTTATTCTTTTTGGTGCAATTGTAAATGGAATTATTTTCTTAATTTCTCTTTATGCTACTTCATTATTAGTGTATAGAAATGCTGCCAATTTCTGGGTATTAATTTTGTATCCTGCAAATTTACTGAGTTCCTTTATTACTTATAGCATTTTTTTTTTTTTTGGTGAAGTCTTTAGGGTGTTCTATGTATAGTATCGTATTCTGTAAATAGTGATGGTTTAACTTCTTTGCAAATATGGATGCTTCTTATTTCTTGTCTGATTGCTGTGGCTAGGACTTCCAGTACTATGTTGAGTAAAAGTGGCAAGAGTGGACATCCTTGTCTTGTTCTTGATCTTAGAAGAAAAGCTCTCAGTTTTTCTCCATTGAGTAAGATGTTAGCTGTGGATTTTTTTTAAAAATGGCCTTTTTTATGTTTAGGTATATTTCCTCTAAACCCAGTTTGTTGAGAGGGTTTTTTTTTTTTTTATCATGAAATGATATTGAATTTTATCAAATGTTTTTTTCTGCATCTATTGAGATGATCATATGATTTTTATCCTTCGTTTTGTTGATGTGGTGTATCACACTGATTTGCGAATATTGAACCATTCTTGCATCCTCAAAATGAATCCCACTTGGTTGGGTGAATGATCCTTTTAATGTATTGTTGAATGTGGTTTGTGATTTTATTTTATTTTTTTTAATATTTATTTGAGAGAGCGAGTGAGCATGAGTGGGGGAGGGGCAGAGGAAGAGGGAGAAGCAGACTCCCTGCTGAGCAGGGAGCCCGATGCGGAACTCAATCCCAGGACCATAGGATCATGACCTGGGCTGAAGGCAGACGCTTAACTGACTGAGCCAACCATGTGCCCCTTTGTTGAGGATCTTTGTACCCGTGTTTTCTTTTTTGTGGTGTCTTTGTCTGCTTTTGGTATCAGGGTAATGTTGGCCTCATAGAATGTATTTGGAAGCTTTCCTTCCTCCTCTATTTTTTGGCATAGTTTGAAGGAAATAGGTTTTAACTCTTCTTTAAATGTTTGGTAGAATTTACCTGTGCATCATTCCGGTCCTGGATTTTATTTTTTGGTAGTTGATTACTGATTAACTTTTGTTAATAGTAATTGGCCTGTTTGGATATTTATTTCTTCCTGATTCAGTTTTAGAACACTATGTGTTTCTAGGAATTTATCCATTTTCTAGGTTGTCCAATTTGTTGACATATAATTTTTCATGGCACTCTTTTATAATCCTTTGTATTTCTGTGATGTCAGTTATTCTGTCTTGTTTCTGATTTTATTTATTTGGGTCCTTTCTCTTTTTTTCCTTGATGAGTCTGGCTAAGAGTTTATGAATTTTCGTTATTTTTTCAAAGAACCATCTCTTGGGTTTCATTGATGTGTGTGTGTGTATTTGTCTGTCATTTATTTCTGCTCTGATCTTTATTATTTCCTTCCTTCTATTCACCTTGGGTTTTGTTTCTCTTTTTCTAGTTCCTTTAGGTGTAAGGTTAGATTGAGCCTTTTCTTTTCTTTTTTTTTTTCTTGTTTCTTGAGGTAGGCCTGTATTGCTATATATTCTTAGAACTCATTTTGCTGGGTCCCAAAGATTTTGAACCATTGTGTTTTCATTTTCATTTGTTTCCATGTACTTTTTTATTTATTCTTTGATTGCTTCATTGACCCACTGGTTGTTCAGTATCGTGTTGTTTAGCCTTCACATCTTTGTGTTTTTTCTTGTGATTTAGTTCTAGTTTCATACCTTTGCGGTCAGAAAAGATGCATGGTATGAATCTAATCTTCTTAAATTTATTGAGGCTTGTTTGGTAGCCTAACATGTGATCTCTTCTGGAGAATGTTCCATGTGCATTTGAAAAGAATGTGTATTCTGTTGTTTTTGGGTGGAATGTTCTGTGTATGTTGTGTCTACTTGGTCTAATGTGTCATTACAAGACAGTTGCTTATGGATTTTCTGTCTGGATGATCTATCCACTGATGTAAGTGGGGTGTTAAAATCCCTTACTGTTATTGCATTACTGTCAATTTTTCTCTTTGTTAATATTTGCTTTAAGTGTTCCTGTGTTGGATGTGTAGATATTTACAATTGTTATATCCTCTTGTTGGTTTGATCCCTTTATCATTATGTAATACCCTTCTTTGTCTTTTGTTACAGTCTTTGTTTTAAAGTCTGTTCTGTGTGATATAAATATTGCTACTCTGGCTCCCCCCCCAACATCCATTTGCATGGTAACTGTTTTTCCATCCCTTCACTTTCAGTTTGTATGTGTCTTTAGGTCCAGCAGGGCAGCGGAAGCTGAAGTAGACACAACCCAAAGTGTCCCAAGATTCTTTGTGTTGATGGCACCCTGACAGGACAGCTGAAGCTGATGTGGGTATAAGCTGGGGTGCCCTGGGATGCTCTGAGTAAGGTGTGCCCAAAGCTGGAGGGGAGCTGAAGCCTAGGTGGTTATGTTAGGCCAGCAGGTCCCTTAGCTCACTGCACAGAGGATGCCCTGGCAGCACAGCTGAACTGAAGTGGAGGCATGTGGTGGTGGTGGTGGTGGGGCGGTGGTTGGGTCTCTGTATACAGAGGACACCTTGGCAGGATAGTGAAGCTGAAGTAGATATAAATGGGTGTTCCAGGACTATCTGTAAAGAGATAGTTAGAGTTGAGATGGGGTACAGGCCAGGAGATCCTGGGATGCTCTGCTTAGGGGGTGCCTTCGCAGGACAGCTAAAGCTGAACTGGGTGCGAACCAGCGTGCACCAATGTTCTCAGTGTGGAGGGTCCTCTGGCCAGGCAACTGGAACTGCGTCTGGTACAGGCAGGTGTGTTCTGGGGTGCTTTGCATAGGGGGTGCCCTGTGGGGTGGCTGAAACCTATGCAAGCACTGGCCGGGGTTTCTAGGATCCTCTGTGCAGGGGGCACCCTGTCAGACAGCTGGGTCTGAGGCAGACATCAACTGAAAGGTTCTGGAGCGCTTTGCACCTGGGTGCCCTAATAAGCTGTTTGAAGCCAAAGTGGTGTGGGCCTCTTGTGTTCTAGGGTGCTTTGCACCTGTGTCACCTTGGTGTGAAGGGTGGAGCTGTAGTGAATGCTAACCAGGTGTGTCCTGGTGTGCACTGTCCTTTGGCTGCCTTGGTGGGATGGCTGGTGCTTATGTGGGCTACGGGTCTAGGGCTCACTGGGGCGGCAGGTCAGCTAGGGTACCTGGACCATGCACTGGTCCATGCTTTCAAGGGGGAGCGTAAACTATATCCACCAGACCCTCCCACCCAGAGAGTGTTCCAGCAGCTCCCCTAGTCATCTGGTGGAGTTCTAGTGCTGGCTCTTTTATATGCTAGATGCAATTTTAAACTTTATCTTTTTAAAGAAAAAAAAAAAAAGGGAAAAAGAAAAAAAAAAGAAATAGAATAGAAATAAAAGGCAAAAACAAATATAAAAAAGCGTTTTTGTTTTTTAAATTTAACTTTTCCCCCCATGCCCAGGTGCAACTGGGGCTAGTGTGGGCTTGCAGTTCCAGGGTTTGCTGAGGTGTTGAGCCAGTCCCTCTGATCCAGGGAGTGTTCCTGCAGTTCCTTTGCCCTTTTACTTTATTTTTATTTTAAAGATTTATTTTAGAGAGAGACAGAGAGCAAGTGCGAGTGTGGGAGGGAAGGGCACAGGGAGAGAGAGAGAGAGGGAGAATCTCAAGCAGACTCCCCACTGAGCACGGACTCCACATGGGGCTCCAGTCCAGGACCCTGAGATCATGACCTGAGCTGAAGTCAAGAGCCAGCCGCTCAACTGATGGAGCCACCCAGGCACCCCTCTTTTTCCCTTTTAAGCCACAGCTTTTTTTCTGTGTCCCAGCACAACTGGGGCTGGTGTGTGCTTGTGGTCCCAGAGCTTACTGAGGTGGCCAGTCAGTTAGGGCAACCAGACTCTGCTCTCATCTGTGCTTTTAAGGTGGAAAGGGAATGTAAACCTGTCATTCTTCAGTCCCTATGACTTGGAAAGCATTCCCCCCAGCTCCTCCATGGGTTGGCAGAGTTCTAGAACTGTCTCTTTTATATGCTAGTTGCTCTTTTACACTGCCAGGTTTTTGTTGTTGTTGTTTGTTTTGTTTTGTTTTGTTTTTTTCTTCCTGTGCCCAAGGACAGAGGAATCAGTTCTTGGCCCCTCAGCATCATCCCTTCCACTGCAGTTTACAACATCAGGGGTAGGGTTTCTCTTTGTTACCAGGTCTCTGTCTCTCTTGCTGTTCCCTACTGCCGTTCTCTTTTGTTGTGCAGAAGCTGTTCAGTTGACCCTCAGTTTTTCTCCAGGAGGAACTGTTCTATAAATAGGTTTAATTTGGTGTGTTCCATGAAGGCTGTGAGTTCAGGGTCTTCCTACATCACCATATTGGACTGGAACAACCCTCATTATGTTTGATTTTCAGGATTTTGTCATCAATTTTTCATGGTATATATTTATGATCTGACTATGAAAAATTTCTACTACTGACTCACCATTATAAATATAAAAGTAAAATGAAGCAAAAATACTATGCAAACACAAGTCTAAAGACAACTGGAGGGCCTATATTAGTATCAATCAAAGACATTAGAATAAGGAGAATCACCAGGGATAAATGGGCTCATTTTGTAATAATAAAGGGATTAATTCACTAACAGGACATGAAAGTGTACACATAAAAGAACTTTAAAACATACGAAACAAAAACTGATAGAATGGACAAACCCATTTCTCTATTCTTCTATAGTAATTGTTGGAACAAGTAGAAGATCAGTAAGTATATAGATTTTATCAGCACTGTCAACAGCCTTTCCTTAGTTGACATTTTTAGAACACTCCACCCAACAACAGCGGAATATACATTCTTTTCAAGTTAGTGTGAAACATTGACCAACACAGACCATATTCTGGGCAGTAAAATAAGTTCAGTAAGTGTAAAAAGATCAATTGTACTGTTCTTTGATCACAATAGATTTAAATTAGAAATCAGTAACAGAAAATACCTGAAAATCTCCAGAGTTGGAAATTTAGCAACTCACTTCTAAATATTCCATTATGTCAAAGAATAAGTCATAGGGGAAAGAGAAAATATTGTGAACTGAATGAAATTGAAAACATATTAAAGTTTGTATGATACAGCGAATGCAGTGGTTGGAGGATAAGTTGTAGCTTTAAATGTATATTATAGAGAAAAATAAATTTTCCAAACCAATGACCTGATCTTCCACCTTAAGAAACTAGGGAAAGAGCAAATTAAGACCAAAATAAACAGAGAGAACAGAAATCAATGGATTAAAAATAGCAAAGTTAATAGAGGAAGTATTAATAAAAAACTGATTTTTGAAAAACAATAAAATCAACTGAACTCAAGAAAAACTGTTCAAGAAAAAAGGAGTATCCCTAAATTACCAATGTCAGAAATTAAAAATGGGACATTACTATATGTCCTCTGGACATTAAAAAGATAATAGTCTTGACCAACTTTATGCCAATGTGTCTGAGAACATATATGAAATGTACAAATTCTTCAGAACATACACATAGTCAAAATTGACTCAAGAAGAAATAGAAAATTTCAATAGTTCTATATCCATGAATGAAATTGATTTTGCAATGTAAAACCTTCCTGTTTAGAAAACTCCAGGCTCTCTGGTCAATTCTATTATGTACTTAAGGAATAAATAATATCAATAACCAATCCTACACTAATACTTCCAGAAAATGGAGGAGGAGGGAAACTTTCCCAACACATTTTATAAAGCCAGATTTTCCTGATACCAAAACCAGGCAAAGACATTAAAGAAAATAACATAGAGACTAATATTTTTCTGAACATAGAAGGAGAAATCTTTAACAAAATATTATTGAATTGAATCCAGGAGTATGTATTAAAAGGGTAATATATAACCTAGTGAAGTTTATCCCAGGAATGCAAGGTTGGTGTAATGTTTTAAAATTAATAAATGTAATTACCATATTTACAGATTAAAGGGAGAAAAAAACCCCCACATGATCACTTTGGTAAATGCAGGAAAAGCATTTGACAAAATTCAACCAGTTTATTTGTATAGCAATCAGTCTTGGAAGCTAAAGACAGTGTCTCCTCTGGAGCAAGGACAAGTATGGTAATTGTCCTATATAATAAGGGTAATGTTTCCATCAAGAGCAAAGGGGAGGCATAGGCATGCTTACTGCACTCATAAAAGATTTGGGTTCCCTAAGTTCAGAGTTCTCTCCGGTAATGCAACATGCTGTGTGACCCTTTTCATGCTGCATATAGGAATTGGGGCTTGGAGAATCAATGCAAAAGTGCTGGTGTTCTGGCTACTGCTATTGCTGTGAGCAACAAACTGTTCTTTATCCCTGACCCAGGACTCTCATGTCTTCCACTAGAATCCATGAAACTGTCAGACCAACATTAGCTTACAAGTTCAGTGAAATCTCAAGGCTGTTCACAGTTCTTGACAATATAAAAATATATACCTAATTGCAGTTTCTAATTAAAAAATTACTCTAATTACAAGGTAATTATAATCCTATGTAAAAGTGAATTTAAAATAATTTTGTGGAGGGGGCACCTGGGTGGCTCAGTCAGTTAAGCATCCAACTCTTGATTTCAGCTCAGGTCATGATCTCAGGGTCCTGAGATCAGGCCCCACATTGGGCTCTGCTCTTGGTGGGGAGTCTGCTTGAGATTCTCTCTCTCCCTCTATCCCTCCTCGCACCGCCTCCCCCCCCAGCACTCTCTCTTTCTCTAATTATTAATTAAAAAAATAATTTGTGGAGAAAAAAGTACTGGACAAAGGATTTTGAAACATTGATTTTAGAAATTTATTTACATATCTTGGATGGAAGCAATTGATACAGTTGACTTGGAATTCCTGGAAAAAAAAGAATTTTTTAATGTGGGAGTGCCAAGTATACTTCAGAAAACAGAAACAAAAACCCTGCTCCCTGCCAAAGTTGCTGTGTGCATATACAATGTATAGAAGTAATATAAATAAAATAACAACATGAGTTTTATCAAAAGAGCAAAATTCCTTTTTTTTTTTTTTTTAAAGTAGGCTCCATGCCCAGTGTGGAGCCCAATGTAGGGCTTGAACTCATGACCCTGAG
Source organism: Mirounga leonina (assembly GCF_011800145.1). Taxonomy (NCBI): domain Eukaryota; kingdom Metazoa; phylum Chordata; class Mammalia; order Carnivora; family Phocidae; genus Mirounga; species Mirounga leonina. Next base: position 25,155,378 of record NW_023270320.1, on the reverse strand, counting down.
ATCAAGACCTGAGCTGAGATCAAGAAACACACTTAACCAACTGAGCCACACAGGCGCCCCAAAAGAGCAAAGGTCCTAAATAATTCCAATAGATAATAAATTGGGTACAAATCTTACAAGAATAAATTGTATTCATCTTAAAAGTTTCCTTCTTATTACTGTACTCTGGCTAGTGCCCAATAGGTGAAAATAATCTTAAACACATCTCTACTAATCCACTGCAATATTACATACCTTTCAAATCAGGAGCCAAAGGCCTACTCCTAGGACCAGAGGTGTCTTCATAAGTATCACAGTTGTCAAAATGGAATTTCTCTCTTCTTGAAATATAACCCTTTTTTGATAGGTCACTCTGTGGACTGCAGACTTTTTCACTTAGATTTAAATAATCTCTTTGAAGATTCCGCATCTCAAATTCTAAGGTATCCCTTTCATTTTCTATACTTCTTACATAGTTTTCTAAAAGTATTTTATCTTCTGCAAGTCTACTGATGCTGTTTTCAAATTTTATGTTTTCTTTACTATGTTTTTTTAGTTCTTCTTTTAGAATCTGATTATCTGTTTTAATTTCCATTACCATTTTTGATAACATTTCACATTCAGTGCCCATTTCTGACAAACTATTCTTATAAATACTTGCTTCTGATTTTGCATTTTTTATTTCTTTCAGAAAATTCTCCTCTGCAGTGGATTGGTATGTTTGAATATTCTCAATTTCTCTTTCCATCATTTGTCTAGCAGCAATGGATTCTTGTAATGTTGTTTCAAGATTAAGTTTTTCACTTTTAACTGTTTCTATTATTTGAAGAAGTGTCTCTTGTTCAGTTTTTGCCAACCTTTCTTTCTCTTTTAGCTGCATTATCTCTAGTTGGTTTTCCTTCAGTTCATTTTCAACTGAGCTTCTTTCCTTTAGAAGCTGGTATGTTTTTTTCTCTAGCATTTCCTTTTCATCTCGTATCAATAGAATATTTGTTTTCATTGATTCCATTTCTATACTCATTCGATTATTTTCATTATTGACTATGGCCATATCATTTTGAGTTTTGTGTTCCTTACTTTTTAGTTGATCTAATGTTTCTATCATTTGTTGCTTCTCCAAAGAAAGTTGACTATTTTTTTCCTCTAGGGTTTTATTTTGTCCTACAAGAACATTATATTTACTAATTATTTTTTTCAATTCTTTAAGACATTCTTTACCATCTTCTTCTGTTTTAATTAACTTGGACTGAATAGCATTCTTTTCTTCAACCAAATTCTTAAGTTGCTTTTCGTATGTTTCAATTTTCTGTATCAGAGACTGTGTAGTAAGCACAAGAGGTTTTATTTTGGTCTTAAGGGTTAGATTTTTATTCTCCAGCTCTGTTACTTTTTTCTGTATCTGCGTAGATTCTTTTAGGTAATTCTGTAAGTACTGAATTTTTGCAACACAGTGCTCAGTAACAGAATTGACTTTGGATGTTTTCTCATTTTCAAACATTATTGGTCCTTGTTTTGATATTAGTGGTTGTGTTTCTTTGCCTTTCATTTCATATTTTGTTGGGTCAAAGAATGACAGTGTAGGTCTTGGAACTCTGGAATGGAATTTTAAATCTGCAATATTCTTGCCAGTGATAGGAATTTCCTTACTGTTTTTCTCATTTCTCCTTCCCCTGTGCATTTCACTCTTGGATAACCTTTTACATTTCCTGCAAAAATTCACATGGAATTTTGACACTGTTTCCCTGAATGGTAGTAATTTGTTTACTAATGCTTCTAATTCTGCAATTCTCTTTGATTTTGTATCTTCATTTAAGTTACTTTCTATATTTTCTTCCTTAATAAAGTTAATTTTTTCCTTGTGACTGGGGGACAGGTCATATTTACCATTTCTTGGAACATTTGTGTCAGTTTTTAAAGTTTGAAGTTCATTTGTAAGTGCCAGTTCTCTATCATGTGACTTTTGTAGTTCTTCCTTCATTTGTTTGATAGAACGACAGATATCGTCTAAATTTTCACAGAATCCATGCTTGAGGAAAGGCTCGGTAATTTTGGATTTATCCAGAATTACTGTATCAGCTTGAGGCATCATATTTTGAGGTGCATGAGGTAGAAAACTATAAAGGTTATTATAATTCTTCACCATGTCAGAATTTTCTGAAGGGTTCATAATTATGTTTGAAGCTGAATTATCTGTTGAAGTTCTCTGAGTTAATAGGTCCTTGAAATGTATCTGGGATGGAGTATCTATACCTTGACAGAGACTGTTAACAATATCACTGCTGAATTTTTCTTCTGTTGAATGAATAGTGTTGGACTCCTCAAAATGATGAATTTTCTCCATAGAAAGGATTTCTTTTTGATTCTCTATAGGCTAGTGACAATAAAAAGCACACTATAAATGTACTATATCATTTGCCACATGACAAGCAAATCAAGAAAATATTTTGTGGAGGATTTATTTTTACAACCCAGATGAACATTTTATCCATTTCTACAGGCAAAGAGGCCTAATGAATATGACTCATTTTCTCCAGAAAAATCTAACAACAGTTATTTTGAGATCTGTAACTCTGGTCTTCACAATTTGCTTAGAAATTAGACTTATTTCCTCAGAGGGTGATGTACATGGGTCAACCCTTCTCAATATCAGAAATAGAAATTTAGAATCCCTTAGGAGACCATTGTAGATAGATGGGGAAGATAGAAGCAATAGGTCAAATGCAATAGGAATTTTAAGGGAAATGAATATTTCCACTTCCGGGCTGTTTGTCAACCTTAGCTTGCATTCCTATTTCAGATGATTCTAGGGCTGTGACTATTCTAGAAATGCGAGCTCTAATCAGTATAGACAGAGTGACTCTGGTTCCAGCCTGTTTCTAGAGAATTCACCTCAGGTCTTGGTCAATCCTAAAAGTAGACAAATTCCTAAGTGGATAGACAGGCTAAAAAAAACCTGCCTTATATTTCAATGTACTTGGGAATCTTTTAGGTATTCCTCTGACAGTCCATTTGACCCATGAAGAAGGTTAAGAATGTAAAGGTGAAGATAAAATGGTTGTGGTAACATTTTTGAAGTGACTAAATATAGAAATAGTTTTGTACAGAATAACATACCAAAGCTTTTTCAATGCGTGTGCCAAATACTAGATTTTTTTCTGAGCTATATTGTGGGTTTTCTACTTCAATAATACTTTTGTTCAAGATTTCACTGATTTCAGACTGTACCTTTAAAAGATAAATTGATAATGTTAGAATTTTATTTCAGAGTTATAAACTTATGAATGTATAGGAATAACAGATACTATAATTCAAAGATACCTTTAAATTTCCTGGACATAAAAATTCTTTTCCATCATGTAAAATATAAAATACATGTATTTAATTTATAATAATCTCTATCATTAAAGGAATTTTTAAAGAAAATTATGTCTTTATTATATGATTGTAAAATCAGGAAAACTTACTTTAGTAAAGCAATAAAATTTTATGAACTATATTCAAGTAATTTTGGGTGTTTGATTTTTATATTGTTGAATAAAGCAGAGACTTTTGATCTCTGTCATCAGAACTGAATCTATTCGATTACCCTCAGGAGGAGTTTGTCTTCTCTTGCCACTTCCCTGCACCTGCTTTTAGTATAAGAATATTAGGATGAAGTTTATATTGGGCTTTAGTGAGTATGTGTTGTGTTATGTACCACCAATATCCCTACCCTATCCTTCTGTTAATACTATCTCTTATTTGTTCTGGATAAAGTCCATGTGCCTTTGGTGATCCCACTTCCAGCTGCACGTGACTGAGAGCTAACCAGTCAGAACACTGCCTTCCTTTCAACAGTGATTTGTTCAAGGATTGCATATGAACCAATCTCAGGCAGTCAGAATCAGTCCAAGCACTTCAGTATAAACTCTTAAGGAAGAAAAGAGCATGGTCTCTTCGCTGACTGGAATCTGGAAGGATAAAAGCCTAGCGCTTCTAGCAGCCCTTTTGCTACCACATGGAGTCTGAGAATCCAGTATAGTGGAAAGCAAAACCAAAATAAGGAGTGAGATGGGTTCCTGATGACCGAAGTCCTGATCATATGGATTAAGCCATCGCCAGGTGAACTTGTTTGTCCCTAGGGTTTTCAGTTACCTGCACTAATAAGATACACTTTTTCCCTAGGTGGATTTGAGTTAGATTTCTTCTCACTTATAATGAGAGTTCCCATTTGTAAACTATATATAGGTAGCACTTTAAACATACATTTAAAAAAAAATCAGTGAGTACTATTTCTTTTTGGCTCATATCCAAATTCAATGATAATAGAATGTAGTTTCCCCCAAACAAATTTTGAGCCTGGAATATTCTTATTTTATTACATTCTACATGAACTAATCAGTTGGCTAGTGATCATTAGCTTAGAAATGTGGGATGATACCTTGTTTGGATATCTCCCATATAGAGATTAAAAGAAACATACCATGCTAACATTCTGCAAAGTCTGTATTCGGAGAGCCTGAAATGATTCCAGTTGATGCTGAAGGGCCTATAATAAAATTAAACATGGTATGAAATTGAACCATTTTGAAATTGCTATTATTTCTTTTTATATATATCCCCCAAAGTTGCCTATTACCAGAAATGATCACATGAGGGTCAAAGGACTCACATTCTTAGTCATTCTTGCTAATTCTCCAATGTATTTTCATGAAGATTTTTGTGGAAAATCCACGTGAATTTTGGAAGTATTTATTCTGAAAGAGATCAGCCTTTACACAGGTATTTGGAGAAAAAAAAAAAAACGAAATGAAAATGAACTTACTTTCAGTGCTGATTGTGGTTGGATTTGATGTTCTGATTCTGATATGCAGCCATATTCTAAAAAGCAAAATTGAAAAACCATATGATCTAATTCTTAAGTTTTATTTTTAAACAACTGTAACAGAAAGTAGTCTCCTAACTTTCTTGGATAGTGAATTATCTCTGTCTCACTATCCAAGAATTTTGATGTTCACATTAGGAAGAACCCAATGCTAGTCACATAATAAGATCAAGAAATAATTTTCCTTTTTTAAAAAAAAGATTTTATTTATTTATTTGAGAGACAGAGAGAGAATGAGAGAGTGAGAAAGCATGAGAGGGGAGAGGGTCAGAGGGAGAAGCAGGTTCCCCACTGAGCTGAGAGCCCGATGTAGGACTCGATCCCAGGACTCTGGGATTACGACCTGAGCCGAAGGCAGTCGCTTAACCAACTGAGCCACCCAGGTGCCCAAGAAATAATTTTCACTTGGCTTAAATAATTTTCACTTGAGGTTGTAATAGTGGTTTTACTTTTATAATAAACCATTAACTTGTAATGCCAAACTTGGAACTTTCAAAAACTCAATTATCTTTGTTTCTGCAATATAAACTGCATTTTAAAAAACAAACAACTAATAATCCTGTTGTGGGAGACCTTTGACAAAGTACTGTGTAGGTCTCAGTGTCTATGAAATGGCCATGTGCTGTTTTTCCTCATCATGGAAAACAAATTGGACTTACAGAGCATAATTTTTGTAATGCTCTTAAGCAAAATACTATAAAAACCCATGTGTTCCTTCCTAGAAAATAGATTAAAGATATGTAACAGGGGAGAGACTATAAACTGTTTGCAAATTTCCTGACATATATCCCTCTTTGTCCAAATAAGTTTTTTGCTTGCTTTGTAAATTTTTATTATAATTTAAAAAACACTCAGTGTCTCAAATGAAATGAGAGTTATGATGGAATGTTCCCCTAGGCTGACAATTTCTGCCCTAAGAGAAGTGGTTTTTTTTTTTTTTTTAAAGATTTTACTTATTTATTTGAGAGAGAGAGAATGAGAGACAGAGAGCATGAGAGGGAGGAGGGTCAGAGGGCAAAGCAGACTCCCTGCCGGGCAGGGAGCCCGATGCGGGACTTGATCCCAGGACTCCAGGATCATGACCTGAGCTGAAGGCAGTCGCTTAACCAACTGAGCCACCCAGGCGCCCTGCCCTAAGAGAAGTTTTTAAAAGAGGTCAGCACATCCCTCATTTGGAATGACAGTCTGCCAGATGTTATAGGAGCTCGTTGCAAAGTGCAAGCACCCCCCCACCCCCCATTTGCCATCTGGCCCTTCAACACTGAGAGAGCAACTTTGGTTCAGAGCTTGGAGCTGTTTGGTCAACTGAAGATCCCACCTTCATCGGAGGGCAGGGAGGGACAGTGAGTCTGTTTGGGTATTGCTCAGCTTTGCATCTTACTAGGAATAAAACAATAGTCTGAATTGTTCATCTCAGAGAGATTAAAAAACAAAACAAAACTCAAGTGAGATCTGGACGAATGCAACAAGGCATCCCAAAGTTTTTCAGACTCTAAGACAACTTCTAAATGAACTCAAATTGTAAATCAAAACCAATATATTACCTAGAACCCCACCACCCAGAATTAACCATTATGAATTTTAGGTACTCTCCTTTCAGTCAGCTCTCTATGCATATATGCAGAAAAAAAGAAATTATTTTAGAACAGTGGGATAATATTATACATGTTACTTTTTTTTTTTTAAGATTTTTTTATTTGTTTATTTGACAGAGAGATAGAGAGCACAAGTAGGCAGAGAGGCAGGCAGAGGGAGAGGGAGGAGCAGGCTTCCCGCTGAGCAGGGAGCCCGATGTAGGGCTCGATCCCAGGACCCTGGGATCATGACCTGAGCCGAAGGCAGCCGCTTAACCAACTGAGCCACCCAGGCGCCCCTATACATGTTACTTTTGATAGGTAGTATTAAATTTGTGTTTCTTTTAATAGAATAAAGAAAACTGCAATTAGTTGAAATTATCACTATTGTTCAGATTTTTTTCACTATGTGAAAGATTATTTCCTATAAAACCCCTTTAAGCTAATGAAAATATATCATGAGGACTAAGAGATTGGAATTTTTATGTTTTTTAATAACATATACTTCCACTGTATTCAGTGTTGATTTAGTCCTTGCCAAGAAGGGGAGTAAATGATGAGAAAATTAGCATTATACTTGCTCTCACATTTACTTCCCACTTTTCATGATATTTGCTTATTACATTATTTTTACACTGTGATGTTTTATGATGCTTTACATTTTAAACACAAAGATAGGACATTATTATTATAAATATTTTCAGCTGTCAACTTTATTTTTAATGGATTTACTGTTCAGAATTCCATCTCCTTTCTGCATCTACAGCACCAGCTTCCCTTTTCCACACAGGTTTCTTTTGTCTCATTAGGAGGACTTGCAAATTGAAGGCTAGGTACAGTATTTCTTTTGCTAAAACTGAGTACGAAGTATGGGTCAAAAGAAATTTAAAGACTTGGTAAAGGGATATAGCAAATACAAGATTTTAAAGAAAGAACATGAGATTTACACACTGCTTCTACATATATTTCCCTCCCTCCATCTCTTCCTTCTTTTTTGACCATCGTATGATTGCAGTTACCATGATGCTTCTTTTCATATGGCTCAGTGCAACCTGAATAACTCTGCTCAGAATTTGTTTTCTTTGACATACTGTAGATGTTTTCTCTTGACATTCTTCTTGGAGTCCATTGGTCTGTCCCCCTGAAATATGGTTTCAGGGCCAGGGTGTTTTACTATCCATTTTCTATAGCCTAAAAATTAGGTGAGAGGGGTCTGGGGGAAGAGACATCATTTGGAGCTGTGTGAAGCCTCCATTGGAGGATGTGATCACTGCCATTTTGTTGTTATTCCCTGAGACTAGTTAGAAATCTAGAGGAGATATATCTTATTACCCTAGGGAGATATTCTCTTGATTGGGATCATTCTCTTAATTCAGTATGGAGTCCTGGAACTAGGACTGCCACATAAGATTGTAAAGGTTGTTCCCTACATAAGGGCTCCTGGCCAAAAGATAAATGTGGGCTGAGATGTGTCCCATGCTCCACTGCACTCAGCTAACCAGTACCCTATGTGGGTTTGCATATACCTAGAGTCTGATATACCTTTCTCTAATCCATGCAAAGGCACCCCATGAGCCAATGGCAGCCCTACTCAGAACTTCTTTCCTCAGAGCAAAGTAAACCCCTGTTGATCAGTGCCCAGGTTTACTTATCTATTCTCCTAGCTGCTCCTCTCTACCCACCTAAAGCCCAATCAGCAGAAAGGAAGACACAGGTATTTCCTCTTTTTGTATTCACATTTTGTATTAACAGTGGGAGCAGCATTAATGAGTATTTTCAGGATTTTGACTTGTTTTATTGCTTCTGAAAGTCAGAAGCCAGTCAGTAGTTTGCCTTGCCAGAATCTTCTGTCTTTATTTTTGGCCTCTATTTTCCAATTTTATGTCCTTCAGGTGCTGCTGGTGAAGTTTTTGCTGGTTTTCTAATTTTTTTTTCTTTTGTTTATTTCATTTGGTACTGGAGGAGGGAGGTCTGGGGTCTTCCTTGGCTCTAAAATCTCTATCTGAAAGTCTAGAATAATTTTTAAAAGTTAATGATTTAGCGTTTTTTTTTGTTTATTTCACGTTTAGTGATTCATTCCTTCAACAACATCATTCATTCAAATATTGAGTGTCTAGTATGTGGTATGCCAAATTATAGGTACTAGAGACACAGCAATAAATAAGACAACTTGTAAACCTCTTGCGGTACCTACGTTCTAGAGAATGAGCAGAAAATAAAAAGCACACAAAGAAATAAACAAGATACTTTCAAAGAGTGATAAATAACACAAAGAGGATAAGCTAATGTGACAGGGAGGATGGGGACAGCACTGGAGAAAGTGGTTGGCAGAGGCCTATCTGGCCTGGTCCGTGGCCTGAATGTGGTGAGTTTTAGCTAGATGTGCTCTGGACTGCGCATCTGACCTCCACTGGAACTGAGCCCTGCAAAATTCTCTGGTCAGGAAACATGGTATGGGCAGCGGTTTATGCTGGTCTTCTGGGGGAGGGACCTGCCATGCTGGAACTGAGGCAAGCATGTTTGAGAAGGGCAGTTCCACTGGCTTCAGCCAAGATTACCATATGATAAGAAAAGGCCAGCCATGTGAACATCTGTAGGAAGAGATTTGGAGCAGAGGACATGACAGAGTCCTGAAGCATAACATGCTTATCTGTGTTTACAGAACAGAAGGAAAGTCAATATGGCTGTGGCTTAATGAGCAGATGGAAGCCCATTATGATTAGAGGTCAGAGGGGGAGACAGGGCTAGATTATGTAGGACCTTGTGGGCCACTTGAGTGGTTTGGCTTTTATTTTAAGTGAAATGGGAAGCTTTAGAGGGTTTCAAACATGAGAATGATTTGATCTGAAAAGAAACATTTATGGTCACTCTACTGCATGATAATGGGTTATAAGGTGGCAATGGCAGGGCTACTATGGTAATCCAAGTGAGAGACAAAGGTATCTTGGACTAGAATGGCAGAAGGGAAGATGGAGAAATATAGGTGGATTTAGAATAGGTTTTGAAGATAAAGCATTGTTAGGTGGTTAAATGTGGCCAGAAGAGATGAAGGAAGGATGACTCCTGTTTTTTTTGTTTTTTTGTTTTTTGGTGAGAGCAGATGGATGATGAAATCTGATGTTATTTACTAAAATGGAAAAGAATGGAGTAGGAAGATGTTTTAGGGAAAACTTTTAGATATGTTAAAGTTAAGTTTCCTGTTAGCTGTCAAAGTGGACATCAAAAGGCAGTGGGATATTCCCGTCTCTGGTTCAGGGGAATGGATATGAACACTATATTGGAAAATACAGATGTCACTGGTGGCCTAGACAAGGGCAGTTTCTGTGCAGTGACAGGCACAAAAACCCAAATGAAGTGGCTAGAGAGAATGGAATTTGAAGATTTGTGGGCATTGAGTATAGGCAACTCTTTTGAGTTTTATTGTGGAAAGAAATAGGGTGCCTAGTGGAATAGGGTGCATGTTAGAAGAGATGTGAAGGTCAGGAAGAATTTTTTAACCATGAGAGATTCTAACATGCCTGCTTCCTGCTGGAATCATGTAGTAGGAAAGAAGAAGAGTAATTCTGGAGAATGAGGGAGGTTAACTGCAGAAGCTGAGTATCTGAGAATTCCAGGAGAGCTAGGATAAAGAGGAAATGAGCTTTGATTGAGCAGGGACAATTCTTCCATTGAAACTGGGGACAGCAGGAACAGGAGCAGGAAGATGGTGGTGGAGTAGGAGGACCCTAGGCTCACTTTGTCCCATGAATACAACTAGATAACTATCAAATCATCCTAATGCCCCAGGAATCAACCTGAAGACTGACAGAAAAAACTCCACAACTAAAGCAAGAAAACAGGCCATATCGAAGAAAATAGGAAGTGTGGAAATGTGGTTTAGGGGAGAGACAGATCATAGCTGCTGTGCAGGGGAAGGAGTCATGGTTGCAGAGAAGGGAGGGAGAGAGAGAGGAGCACACAGGGGAATGCACAAGGAGAACATTTCCCCAAAGCCATTGGCTTAGAAAATGAGAGGGGCTGAATTCATTGAGTTTTTGCAATCAGTGGGGCTTAAATCCTGGAGTTTTAAACATCAGCAGCCTTGGCTGGGATAGAGCCCAGACAGCCCCGTGCTGCTCCTAGACAGAAGCCAGGCAAACAACAGGGGGGCAGAGAGTGTGGAAACAGCCATCTGAAGAGCACCTGGGGCACACAGTGAGGAGATTTTCTGCTCTTCTCAGAGCATGTCCCTGAGAGGCAGCATTCACAGAAACAACTCTGAGGGAACAAAGGAGCTGGCCAGTGCCATTCCCTCCCCGGCCCCTCAGCATAAACACAGAGCCACCTGTGGGAAGCAGTGCAGCACAGACACTGGCTGCCTAACTTGCTTACCCCAAGCCCTACCGCCCTGTGCTGCAGTGGAACTGCCCTTCTCAAACATGCTTGTCTCAGTCCCAGCATGGCAGGTCCCTCTCCCAGAAGACCAGTGCAAGCCCCTGCCCACACCATGTCTCCTGACCGGAAAGTTTTGTAGGGCCTCAGTTCCAGTGGAGGTGGTGAGAGGTCTCATTTCACAAGCAGTCCAGAACACATCTAGCTCAAACTCACCACATTGAGGCCAGGGACCAAACACTGCCCACAGCATGCAAGGAAAGACTCTGCAGATGACTGGCCTGAAAGATAGAGCAGCCAGAACACAACAGCAGAGTGCACGCAGCACACACCAGAGGCACTCTCTGAAGTGCCAGGCCTTGGGAACTATATGACCTCTTCTTCATGAGGCTATTACTTTCAGGAGCAGAAGACATAACTGGTTTTTCTAATACAGAAAGAAGGCAGATACGTAGATAAAATGTGAAGACACAGGAATTTATCCCAAATGAAAGAACAAGATAAGGCCAAAGCCAGTGGTCTAAGCAAAACAGATACAAGTAACATGCCTGATGGAGAATTTAAAGCAATGATCATAAGGATACTCACTGGGCTTGAGAGCAGAATAGAAGACATCAGTGAGACCCTTACCACAGAGATAAAAGAGTCTCACTGATGATCAGAAATGAAGAGTGCAACAAATGAAAATAGAAACACCCTCGATGCAAGGAACAGCAGGCTGGAAGAAGCAGAGGAATGAATTAATGACCCAGAACAGAGTAATGAAAAGTAGTCAAGTTGAACAAAAAAGAAAAAAAATTGTGCAAAATGAGAATAGATTTAAGGAACTCAGTGACTCCACCAAAGATAATAATATTCATATTATAGGAGTCTCAGAAGAAGAAGAGAGAGAAAAGGGGACAGAAAATTTATTTGAAATAATAGCTGAAAATTTGCCTAATCGGGGGAAGGAAACAACATCCAGATCCGGGAGGCAGAGAGAACTCCCATCAAAATGAACAAAAGCAGGCCAACACAAAGACATATTGTAATTAAATTTGCAACATACAGTGATAAAGAAAAAATCTTAAAAGCAGCAAGACAAAAGTAGTCCTTAACACCTATTTTTCTCAAACTATTCCAAAAAAATAGAAAAGGAAGGAAAATTCCAAATTCATTCTATGAGGCCAGCATTACTCTGATACCAAAACCAGATAAAGACACAACTGAAAAGATAACTACAGGCCAATATCCCTGATGAACATACATACAAAAATTCTCAAATATTAGCAAACCAAATCCATCAATACATTAAACAAATCATTCACCAAGATCAAGTGGAATTTCTTCTTGGATTGCAAAGGCGGTTCAATATTCTCAAATCAGTCAACATGGTACATCACATTCGTAAAAAAAAGGATAAGAACCATATGGTCATTTCAATTGATGCAGAGAAAGCATCTGACAAAGTACATCATACATTCACGGTAAAAACCATCAACAAAATAGGTTTAGAGGGAACATACCTCAACATAATAAAGTCCATATATGAAAAACCCACAGCTAGTATCAACCTAAATGGGGAAAAACTGAGAGCTTTTCCTCTATGGTCAGGAACAAGACAAGGATGTCCACCTGAACCACTTTTATTCAACATAGTATTGGAAGTTGGAGCCACAGCAATCAGACAACAAAAAGAAATAAAAGGCATCCAGATGGGCAAGGAAGAAATGAAACTTTCACTATTTTCAGATGACATGATACTCTATATAGAAAACCTGAACAAATCCACCAAAAAACTGCTAGAACTGATAAACCAATTCAGTAAAGCTGAAGAATACAAAATCAACGCACAGAAATCTGTTGCATTTCTTTTTTTTTTTTTTAAAGATTTTATTTATTTATTTGAGACAGAGAGAATGAGAAAGAGAGAGCACATGAGAGGGGGGAGGGTCAGAGGGAGAAGCAGACCCCTGCTGAGCAAGGAGCCCGATATGGGACTCGATCCCGGGACTCCAGGATCATGACCTGAGCCGAAGGCAGTCGCCTAACCAACTGAGCCACCCAGGCGCCCATCTGTTGCATTTCTATACATCAATAATGAAGCAGCAGAAGAGAAATTCAGGAATCAATCCCATTTACAACTGTACCCCAAACAATGAGATACCTAGGAATAAATTGAACCAAAGTGGTGAAAGACCTGTACTCTAAAAACTATAAACACTGATGAAAGAAACTGAAGGTGACACAAGGGAATGGAAAGGCATTCCGTGCTCATGGATTGGAAGAACAAATATAGTTATATGTCTATACTACCCAAAGCAATCTCCACATTTAATGCAATCCCTATCAAAATACCAACAGCATTTTTCACAGAGCTAGGACAAGCAATCCTAAAATTTGTATGGAACCACAAAGGACCCTGAATAGCCAAAGCAATCTTGAAAAAGAAAAGCAAAGCTGGAGGCATCACAATTCCAGATTTCAAGTTATATTACAAAGCTATAGTGATCAAGACAGTATGGTACTGGCACAAAAATAGACACATAGATCAATGGAACAGAATAGAAAACTGAGAAATAAACTCACAATTATATGGTCAATTAATCTTCAACAAACCAGGAAAGAATATCCAATGGGAAAAGGAGAGTCTCTTCAACAAATGGTGTTGGGAAAACTGGACAGCTACATGCAAATGAATGAAACTGGGCCACTTTCTTATACTATAACAAAAATAAATTCAAAATGGATTAAAGGCCTAAATGTGAGATCTGAAACCATAAAAATCCTAGAAGAGAACATAGGCAGTAACTTTTTTGACATTGGCCATAGCAAATTCTTTTTAGGTATCTCTCCTGAGTCCAGGGAAACAAAAGCAAAATAAACTATTAGGACTACATCAAAATAGCTTCTGTACAGCAAAGGAAACCATCAACAAAACTAAAAGGCAACCTACAGAATGGGAGAAGATATTTGCAAATGACATATCTGAAAAGGACTAGTATCCAAAATATAAATTTTATAAAGCTTATAAAACTCAACACCCCCAAAATAATCTAATTTAAAAATGGTCAGTTAACATGAATAGACATTTTTCCAAAGAAGACATACTGATGGCCAACAGACACATGAAAAGATGCTCAACATCACTTATCATCAGGGAAATGATTGGTGAGAATGTGGAGAAAGGGGAATCTTCTTGCAGTTACTGGGAATGCAAACTGGTGCAGCCACTGTGGAAAACGGTATGGAAGTTCCTCAAAAGTTTAAAAACAGAACTACCCCACAATCCAGGAATTGCACTACTAGGTATTTACCTAAAGAATAAAAAAATACTAATTCAAAGGAATACATGCACTCTGATGTTTATAGTAGCATTATCTACAGTAGCCAAATTATGGAAATAGCCCAGGTGGTTCATCTATTGATAAATGGATAAAGAAGAAGTGGTACACATATACAATGGAATACTGCTCAGCTATAAAAAAGAATGAAGTCTTGCCATTTGCAATAACATGGCTGGAGCTAGAGAGTATTATGCTAAGTGAAATAAGTCAGTCAGAGAAAGACAAATACCATGTGATTTCACTCATATGTGGAATTTAAGAAACAAAACAAAGGAGCAAAGGGGAAAAAAAAGAGGCAAACCAAGAAACAGATTCTCTAGAGAACAAACTGATTGACAGTGACCAGAGGGGGCGGGGGTGGGGGATGGGTGAAATAGGTGATGGGGATTAAGGAATGCACATGTGTGACCAGCACCAGGTGTTGTATGGAAGTGTTGAATCACTATATTGTACACCTGAAATGAATATAACACTGTCTGGTAACTAAACGGAATTTAAATAAAAACTTGACAAACAAGAAATGGGGGACAGCAGATAATACGGGTACACAAGCAGGTAGGTCAGCAAATTTTAAGTTTGAGGGTCAGGGAGTTTGGGTCTGATTGCTTCTTTTTTTTCATATAGTGTGAGATTATGTTAATGAGTTTAGAGGTAGTGGTGAAGGGTTTTGGAGATTGAGGAAACAATAGAGTGAAATAGTTATCTTGGAGAAGTTTTGAAAAAGCATTTGCTGGGGAAATAAAGTGTTCCAAGGAGCACTGAGATCCATGTTATGACTCAGAAGTGAATGGCTTTCTCCTGCAATGTTCAGAGGATTCAGTGAAGATATAGAATAGGCAGAGAGTTGGATTTATCGGTTTTTAATGGCTATTAAAATAACTTTTTGTTTTTTTATGAATTTTGGAGACATTGGCTACTACTTATTCCCAAAGGAAAGCTAATCTTAAAATTCAGCAATACTTAGTCAACCACATAGAATTATGTGATTCTAGAATTGGAAGGGAAATTACCAAATAGGCACAGGAAGGGGAACACAATCAAAGGTCATCATTTATTAAGTCTTTGCTAAACATGCAATATTGAGAGGTGTGTAGACGAAGTGGAAGATAGGGTCCCAGCCCTGAAGAAGCTGATACTCTACTGGGAATGCAAGAAATAGTATTCATATTATGTTCAATTAAATTCTCTAGCTGTCTCATATTTAAATGTGAGGAGTGAAAAACAAGATAGTTATCAGTGGGATGGCTTTTGAAGTAATTAAAGATATGGGGAATTTATTCTGAAACCTGCAGAGGATTATGCCATTAGTCAACATACAGGCACACCTTGTTTTATTGTGCTTCGCAAATATTGTGATTTTTTTTACAAATTGAAGGTCTGTGGCAACCCTGTGTCGAGCAAGTCTGTTGGTTCCATTTTCCCAACAGCATCTGCTTACTTTGTGTCTCTGTGTCACATTTTGGTAATTCTCACAGGATTTCAAAATTTTTCGCTATTATATTTGTTATGGTGATCTGTAATCAGTGACTATAACTTGCTGAAAGCTTAGATGATGGTCATCATTTTTTAGCAAAAAAGTATTTTTTAATTAGGGTATGTACATTTTTAAAAAGTAGACATAATGCTATTGCATGCTTAGTAGACTACAGTAATATAAACATAAATTTTATATGCACTGGGAAACCAAAAAATTCATCTGACTCACTTTATTGTGACATTCTCTGTATTGCAATGGTCTGGAACCAAACCCACAATATCTCTGAGGTATGCCTGTATTAAGTGCATACCTGTAGCTAACAGACGAAGGAGAACAAATGAGTTTTTAAAATGCAACATAGTAATGATTCCATATAGGATGTTAGAAGATACTCTGTAGGGCGCCTGGGTGGCTCACTTGGTTAAGAGATTGCTTTCTGCTCAGGTCATGATCCTGGAGTCTGGGGATCAAGTCCCGCATCGGGCTCCCCGCTCAGCGGGGAGTCTGCTTCTCCCTCTGACCCTCCCCCCTCTCATGCTCTCTCTCTCTCAAATAAATAAATAAAATCTTAAAAAAAAAAAAAAAAGAAGATACTCTGTAGTCAAAGCTTTGTCATTCTCAGGTTCAAATGTTTTGCTATGACAACACAAATTCATTCCTAGAAGGAACTGTTTTACAAAGCCTAATGAGGTGTGACGCTGTCTGCATGGGGCTTTGTCGCGGAAGCCGTAGGGTCAGGCTGTCTGTGCTTGAATCCTGGCTTTGCCATACACTTGCTATGAGGGATAACACAAGTAGTTATCTAGTTTGTAGGTAAAGCCCTTTGCAGAATGCATGGCACAAACTAAATGCTCAAGAAATATTTATTCTAATCACTACTGCAGAGACAAGGGTATTATCAATATGATGACGAGTCAATAAATTTCAAATTTCCAGTTGCAATGGAGGGGAGGGATGGCTGCTTGAAACTCTTTAATGTTTCCCATTTTGTGCAGAATAACCCCCAGATCCTTAGATGGAACTAAGGTGCCCCCTTCCCCAATTTCCTTTCTGATCTTACCCTTCCCCTTACTCACTGGTCCAGTCACACCAACTGTTCCTCAAACGTGCCAGGCATTCTCCTACCTCAGGGCCTGCACTGTTGCTGTTCCCCCTGCCCGAATGCTCTTTCCCTAGAAATCTGCATTGATTACTCCTTTACCTCCTTCAGGTCTTTGCTCAGATGTGATCTGCCCCGTAAGGTCTCCTACCACCCTATTTAAAATCAAATTGCACACTCCCTATCCACCTCTGACACTCTGTATACTCCCCCTCTCCCTCTGTGCCTTACTTTTCTCCATGGGATGTATTACACACAATCTCCTTTGTTCCTTCTAGTAGAAGGTAAGCTTCATGTGAGCAGGTATTTTGCATATTTTGTTCTCTGTTGGATCCCCAGCACCTAGGACAGTACTTGTTCAAAAATATTTGTTTGATGAATGAATGGATGGATGAATGAATGAAGACTTGGGTAGAACAGGGGTGCTAAAAACAGCACACTGGATATCTCGAAGTCTCAAAGTATCCTTCACATCTCCATTCCAATCAATCAAGGGTTACATAGGCTAACCACTTACTCTTTTAAAATTAAAGAGGGGCGCCTGGGTGGCTCAGTCGTTAAGCGTCTGCCTTCGGCTCAGGTCATGATCCCAGGGTCCTGGGATGGAGCCCCGCATCGGGCTCCCTGCTCGGCGGGAAGCCTGCTTCTCCCTCTCCCACTCCCCCTGCTTGTGTTCCCTCTCTCGTTGTGTCTCTGTCAAATAAATAAATAAAATCTTAAAAAAAAAAAATTAAAGAGACCTCAGAAATACTATAGGGTTTCTTGTAACTCAGCATTATTTATGCAAATGGGGTTACTATTCTGTCGGTTAGTACTCAGGGAATGGATCACATGGTGGCAATGAAGTGTAGATAGGAGAACGGAAAAAGGGGAGGGAACAAAGTCATACCTCCTAATTTTGCCATCCAAGGCAGCACCCCAGCTCAAATCTATGCTACTAAAAACCTGTCCTTGCTAGACCCTGCACTTGTAACTCATCTGCTTTAGCAAGATAGACTGTGGCTCTTAAATAAGTGTATGTAACCTCATTTTCTGTCATGCTGGCATCTTTCCCCAGAGCCCTAAATCTTATGTTAGAGAACATGTGATTTGCCAAATTAAAGTACCTCAATTTCTTCTCACCTTAAATGCTTTCTTTGAGGTCAATATTGAGTTGACACAACCTCTAAACTCTCTGTGAAGACTCTTACTCCCTGTTCAGGTTTCCTGTTGCACAAGGATGTCTGCATATCCTCATGGATGGTGGGGCACAGAAGACTGGGGCATTGGCCAGTCAGGCACTGTCCTGCTGGCCTCCTTGGAGATGCTGCTTATACTGATGGTCCCTGGGCATCCAGTTGTCTTTGGTCTACTGAGATGTGGTTGCTCTAGCTCTTCTTTCAGGGCCCTTGACATGGCATGTGCGAAGGTCCTGGATTTAGAGAGGTGCAGAAATCCTGTCCTGATCTCAGGTCACTTCTCTCAGTGCCTCCGTGTCTGGATTCCCCATATGTCACGTGTGGGTTTTGGGCAACTAGGGCTCCTAACTTGGTGCATCACTCTAGATACCGCCTTCTACCCAGAGTGCTCTGTTCCTTCCCTGGAATGTCACACTGACCACCAGCCTCTTCCAAGAGGTGGGTAACCTCCTTGGGCTTCTCTCAAGGAAGTGAGTCCAGCTTCAGTATTCTCAGTATGATACCCCTAACTGGGTATTTATACACATCTTGTTCATGGTTTATGTGGAGCTTGGAATTGTAGCACTTTGGTTATTTCAAATATCCTCCCTATACAATATTCTATAGTCCACAAATACTTACTGTAAAAAGTAATTCCTTTGGAAAAATTTATATCTTTTTAACATCTGCCCCAAAATATTCTTATTTGATATTCAAGAAGCAGTATAGTATAGCATGGTGGTTAAGGCCTGGACTCTGGAGCCACGCTGCTGAATACTGGCTTTTTCATTTGCCACCTATGTGACCTTGGGGAGTTAATCACTCTGTGCCTCAGTTTCCTCATAAAATGTGGATGATGGTAGTACCTACTTCATAGGGTTGTGGTGAGGATTAAATGAATTGATACACTTAAGTGCTTGGAACAACACCTGGCACAAAGTAAGTGTGCTGTGTTAGCTATTTTTAGTACCATAATAATAGTTACCCAAAGTACATACGTACTGGAAGTGCACCTGTCCGGCCAGTGGATTTAGGCAGGGGACCCCTTGTCTATAGTAAGAGGGAGAAACACCACTGACGTGGAGATTTTACCTGTGTCACTCCCACCACTTTCCTTTACCCCGTCAGAGGAATTTAGGATCTTGGACGCTGAAAGGAGAACGCAGTCAACTTCGTCCTCTTCCTCGTGATGCTTCTCTGTAACAACCATACGGCGGGCTTTTAGCTTGGTGGGGAGAAGGGCGGCGAAGCGTGCGATTCGGGCCGCGGGCGCCCGAAGCGGCCACGGGAGGGCGCGCTGGGACCACGCAGCGCGGCGGGACCCGGTGCCCCGGAGGCTGGAAGCAAAGGCAGGGCGTGGGGACGGAGGCGGTGTTTTTCTCCCGGGGAGAGCAGGGGTGTGCGGCTAGTCGGGAAGATCGGCACTCCAGAAGGGACCCGCCTGGGGCTGAAAGGGCCGGGGCGCCGGGGCCGGGGTTGGGGGGCACGGCGCCCTCTCCGAGCCGTCCGCTTCCCAGGGCTCCCCCTCGAGAGACAACTCCCCACGCCGGCTCTCACCCGGGCTCATTCCTGCTGCTCAAGGTCTCCTCCCAACTGCCTTCCCCCCCACATTCCGCCCAGTGGCTTCGCGCAGGGGCAGCTCGTTGCCTGGTAACCGGGTGGCCGGCCGCCTGGAGCGGCTGCGGGGCACGCGCCCGGGTCGGAGGGGCGGGAGGCGGGGGTGCGCGCTGAGGGCCTGGGGCCTGGGGCCGCGACGCTCGTCCCGCCAGCGCCGCGCCTGGGACAGCTGCGCTTTGCTGTGCCCTCCCAACCAGGGGCTCGTCTCCCTGGGGCATTTTTCTCCTGCCGTCTTCGCTCACCGGCACTTGGTCTTGATCCTAGTTGGACACTTAAGACAGCGCTGAAAAACAAACAGGGTTC